>NC_140168.1:197548787-197856287 GCF_963971535.1 Notolepis coatsorum | reverse complement strand
TTTCTTGTACGTGGTTCAACTAAGTCGATCAAGATGTCATTATCCAGCTTCAGTTAACCCGATGTTTGAAGCCGGGATTTTCCTGTTCCACGAAGGTGGATTCAGTCTCGTTAACTCAAGCCAGACTTGCGACTCAGGCTAAATGCGCGCGGCCGCTTTAGGTGAAAAGCCAGCACGTATCGATGGCAGAGATCCTGATTCTCTAACGGCATTGATTGATTAATTGATTTAAGACTTTATTGACAGATTGCAATACGGCTCAATCGCCTCGCCGACAAGTTAAATGCGTTATCTATAGGCTAATTTTAAGTCCCTCATTACCTCAATCAATCAGATTATATTTCTTTAAACTTGCCTGCTGGATTGAATAATCAAATGAGATCTTGCTAGCGAAAATAATTAGTTAACTGTTATACAGAATTACGATACGGCTCTCTTACCCATTGATTGATGTATAGTCAATCTTTAACTTATCTCCAATGTGGTCTAACGGGTTGTTCTTTTGACTTTCACACAGACGACCGGGGTTCGAGACCCTAGTCGTCTCCTTCCTTTTGCAATATAGGAATAATTCAATTTGGTGCACGTTGAGAGCTATATAAAGAATGACATCCTCAATGCATGTAGATTTATAATATTTTAACTTAAAACCAGGCTACTTTGGCGTATAATCATTAATATTATATTCAAAAAAATCATATTGGAAACACCGGGTTTTGAACCCCGGTCGCTGGGTTGGCAGGCTTGAGCACCACTGTGCCAGATGGGATAAATTCATTGTTTATACATTAATGAACGAGAGACCCGTGTTTAGAATATCCTTTGTTTTGAATGAAGTTTATCTCTTTATCCTCATTCATTAATGTGACGTCAACGGCTCATTCAATTTCTCAAATCCGTCAAACAGCGCATCTCATCAGACATCTTAATCCCAGTTACAATTAAAATAACCACATAATGTGTACATCGCACGAGCGAGCGCCACCGTCGCCACGGTATATATAACGTGCATTATTTAGGACAAAGTGAATTTAGTATCAGCATTTTGGGTCTATTTTACATTTCAAAAGCCCCCTCTGGAAGAATGGAGCACAAAAACGTAATTCAGAATGGTATAATGCAGATCGTAGACTGTGGGAATAGTTTCAGGAAACGGGCTGTCACTTCTTTGCGGGGGCGTGGCTCTGCGTGATCCGGCTAACTTGAACTTGAACTCTGCTTTCGACCAGGCTCAAACTTTTGGATCTGTTGTCATGGTGATTTGGAAAATCCACGTACATGGAACCGGAAAGTCCGGCTAACTCAGTTATCCAGTTAAAGTTATCCGGCTAACTCAGTTATCCAGGTACAAGAAACAGGGCTCAGAGAACTCTCTTGGTGAACACCAGGCCAAACATGTCTCATTCTCTCCTCAGAGAACTCTCTTGGTGAACACCATGCCAATGTTGTTTGTTTATACATAATCATTATTTATGTGTGGGTTGTTAGTTACTAACTGCATTTCTGTGAATCTCTAACTTTCTAACTTTGTGCAAATGCCTCCAGACCTCTCTTGCACTCAGTAGCAACTAGGGGTGGGAATCATCAGTTTCATCACGATACGATACGATATCGATTATTTGGACAACGATACGATATTTGCCGATATCACAAAGTCTGCCACGATACGATACGATACGATTCAATTCAGGTGCCTGCGATCGATATGAGGCGATATTATGTGCCCATTTAACACAATCAGTCACATTTAGATCAACTAAAAAAAGACTACGGAAATATCAATTGATGTATTTATTTTTGAGCTCTTCCAGACATTTAAATGAAAAACAATCTATTGTTTTTAATACAAATAGACCTCCTGTTCACTTTTGTTTTTATATATTGAGCTTTAACACACACACAGACACACACAGACACACACACACACACACACGCAGTCCCCCACAGCCCCCGCCCCTCCTCCTTCCAAGTCCCCTCTTCACTCTCCTGTTCTCTCTCACGGTTAGCTGCTTAGCTTTTAAGCAGCCAACGCGACGTTCATTTAGATATTTAACGCGACGTTGGCATAAAGGAATGGCGACGATGCAACGCCTGTTATATGCATTTGACCCGTTGCGGGGAAAAAACTGCACAGACTTATATCTGCTCGCAAAATAGACGCTCTGTAGTGCTTTACAGCAGACGCAAACACTGCTGTAATGTGTACACGGAGTTTCACAATACTGGGCGCCGGCGGATATGACTCGCAGGGATTTTCAAAATAAGAGTATCGCAATATGAATCGATCTTTTTACGTTGCGTCGATCCTATTTGATTATTGATAATAGATCGATATATCGATCTGGATCGATGTATTGTCCCACCCCTAGTAGCAACCCCTCCCCCCTATACCCACTGCAATCCAACCCCACACATCAGACACAAAAACAAAAAGACGTAAACAAAGCGCAACACCTGGACGGGCTCTTTTGCATAAAGGTCGCTGTTTACATGACGATGTTACAGGTCCTACCTTTAAGGTTGCCATGGTAATACATTTCAGTAGCCTACTGGTACAGCACGCAGTACATGATCATGCTTTTTCATAGCTTGTAAAATCGCATATTAGTAGCCTGGTGTCAGTTCGGTTGAGGAACAGGGTGTTTTTGTAATGTGGCAATAATGTGGTAATATTGTTTCTCTGTAATGTGGTAATATCTGGCTCCTGAGTACCACTGGCCTAGAGTATCCGTCCAGTTTATAAATGGTGGTATTAACCCTTTCACTGCTACACTACCACAGGGTTAACCCTTTCACTGCGACGGTACAGAAGGTTAACCCTTTCACTGCCACACGACAAAGGGTTAACCCCTTCACTACCACACTACAGAAGGTTGACCCTTTCACTACCACACTACAGACGGTTAACCTTTCACTACCACACTACAGACGGTTAACCCCTTCACTACCACACTACAGAAGGTTGACCCTTTCACTACCACACTACAGACGGTTAACCTTTCACTACCACACTACAGACGGTTAACCCCTTGTTACGACCCTGGCTCAAAGGCCCGCAACCTGTGTGCAAACCAACACCAAAACCCAGTGCTCTAACTCAAAATGCTACTATATCAATAAACTACTAGTGTAAACCAAAGGACAAGGACTGGAAGAACGTGACAGCTCTTCCTCTAAGCACAGACACTGCATGTGTGTTACCAGGGCTGGTTTTAAAGCTCCCAGCAGGTAACCAATCAGCACTAATTAGCTAATTGGCAGCCCTCACCTGCATGCCCCGTGACACAGGAGTGATCAGGCCTACATGCACAGTGACACAGGAGTGATCAGGCTCCTGGTACATAACACCTCCCCCACCAAACTGGTTGCCCCGTGGCAACCACCACACAACAACCCATAAAAAAAAAAAAAAAAAAAACTGTGACCCATTAGTTGTCAGGGCCACTACCACAACAGCGATAGCGGGTCGGCCCCTGTCGAACACGACCACCAACCGTGTTGTATGCTCCCTTTCAACAGGCCCCTCCACCGATACCGACCTGTCAAAAATAGACTGCAAACCAAAATCAATCTGAGAACTAACCCCACTGCGCTCAACAGAACAGAACACAGCAAAACAAAAACCATAGATCACTGATACCACCACCGCGCCCATATCCATCCCACCTGGCACTGGCAGTTCAGGATACTGCAAACCGTGAACATCCAGAGTAGGATGTACCGCCTCAGGTACAGCCCCACCATCCCTGGAACATGGCAGTACGACAGTCACAAAAACGTCTGGAACACCATCTAAAATGGCGTCACCCAAAATAACATTGTCCTGATCAAAATCAAAATGGCTGCCACTCAACAGACCAGGTCGCGAAGGCGGCTCCTGCTCCACAGGACACAGGTAACTAGGTTTACCATCACACCTAGTGCATGGCAGAGAATCAGTGTGGACATGTGGATCAATGTCAGAATCATCAACTGACATACTGGGACCATCCCCGCCCACACGTGAAACATTAGGGACAATAGAGCTACTGTGGGAAGGCTGGCAGCCTAAGTCAGGCTTAGTAGCCTCTCCAACTAGAACGGTGTCACACGAAACAACAGCACCTCTCATAGCATCCTTCCCACACTCATCCTCCAATTCGTTCGTGGCCTCAGCCACCGTACAGGCTGGGAAGACCTTGAGACACTGCGCTGCCATATTATCCCCAGCCACATGCTTCTCCGGCACGCATGTCAACTCTGGTTTCACCACCGGGCCTAACACAAAGCCACAATCAAGAGAATCATTATGCAGAGGTACATCCACAGTGTGCTTTCCAAAATTCTCAACAGGTACACATTTTAATTCAACAAAGAATGTGTCACTAAGTGTAATGTCCCAAGTCGAAGTATCAACAACATCACTTTTGTCCTTTGACATTTCCCGTGCCACAGCACACACAGGGAACACTCCTGGATGTTTCTGTGCCAGCTCATTAGGGACCTCAGAAATCAGAGGAATGGGAGTTACAACCGGAGTAGCCAACACTTTGTCACCAGCCAAATCATTCCCTAGAATGAAGGACACCCCCTTTATGGGAATGTGAGAACATACCCCCACAACAACATTGCCTGATACTAAGGGAGAATTGAGCGTGACCTCATGCAAAGGTGCATCCACAAATCCACCCCCAAAGCCCCGAACAACGACACCGGAATGCAAAGAAGAGTTTTCTGAAAACGGCAAAACCCCCTTCAGAATGAGGGACTGAAAAGCACCGGTATCTCTCCAAATTGTTATAGCCTGTTTGGACTCTAGTGCATTAGTCAGGGAAACAAATCCATCCATCATAAACCTTGAGGAACCCTCAAGCTCTTTGTCCACACGTTTGATACTTCCCCCATCACCATCTAACATTAGCATAGGCGTTCTGCATAATGGTTTCTACCAGAGCCACGGTTCTGACATTTTTCTGCTCAAGCACCGGGCACCCAGCAACGATATGACCAGGTTCTTTACAGTAGAAACAGATAATCCCTTCTGGGAATGCACCAGCAGAACCACCCCGCCTAGGAGGTGAAGTTAACTGACCAGCAGACACAGGTTTTGGGAAACGGCCCCCCTGAACAGGACGCCTATCCCCGGACTCAACACGGTAGCCTTCCAAAAACACGGACTTGTGTGTCAACACAAACTCATCAGCGAAGACAGCGGCGTCGCCTATCTTCGATACCTTACGCTCATTTAGATGTGTGGAAACGGTATCAGGAACACATCTTTTAAATTCCTCTAGGAGAATCAACTGCCTAAGCTGCTCTCTTGACTCTGCCTTCTGAGAAGTGCACCACCTGTCAAACAGGTTCTCCTTCTCCCTTCCAAATTCAACATAAGACTGTCCCTCCGACCTGCGATAACCTCTAAAACGCTGACGATAGGCCTCGGGGACCAACTCATAAGCCCTCAATATGGAAGCTTTAACAAGCTCATAATCAGCGCTGTATGGTGACTATCCAAACATACTGCAGTCACAGAGAGACTAACACGGGGAAATAATGGTACCTGCCAGACGCGCCGCTCGCCACATAACCACGGATCCAGGATACTGTGTTTGGTTAGTTTATTGTAGTTAAAACAGTTCATATAGTATCATAAAATAGAATGAGTCACGGTTTGATTCATCATAGTGTAGTGTACGTGCGGTCAGCAAAGTGTGACTTCCCCGTTCACCCCCTCATTGTTACTGTTTTCGAAACCCGCAGGTGAACAGCTGACTTTACTACTACGACACCACGTGACCCATTTGTGAATGACGTGATCAATGACGTGACCCTAACAACCCGAATTGTGTATACCTGTCACCAACACCCCCGGCCCCTAATTATTACATAATCTCATTTCACAGTAATAATTACCAATACTTCAATTAATATAAAACACCACAATACAAATTTCGTTCCAATTTTTTGTCTTTTTTTTTTTTTAATTTTTTTTGTGCGCAAGGAGTTCATAGTTCATACATAAGGTCTTGATATAAGGTCTTGATACTCTTCTTAAATCAACCAAAGTCAAGTCAATTCAAACGTCAGAGTCACGAAAAAGTCAAAATAATCCAAAATCATGAGAAAGAAACAAAGCCTTCATGACTGTCGACTCCTGAAGAAGGCAAATCTTTGTCACAGGTCTATAGGGAAAGCTGCGGGTCCACGTCTTAATCCAGACCTTTCGCACAGGTCCGATCTTGTCTGGCATCGTCTCTGTAATCCTCCCAATGATTCAGGAATTCCGTGGTGCGGAATCGTCCATTATTGAGCACTATGTCATCGGGGATGAAGTTCTGCTTGATCCTTGTTCTGTCGTTCCTGTAATTGTGGCAGGTATGTGAGATGTCTACTGTTGAGAATTGATTCCACTTCGTGGAGTACTGTCTGGAGTCCCTCCTCATCCTCTTCTCTCTATACCATCCTCCTCTCCTCTCCTCCTCCATCCTCCTCTCTCTGTCCTCTCTTCCTCCTCCTCTTGCCATCCTCTCCTCTCTTTCTCCTCCTCTCCTCCTTTCTCCATGTGCTGCTCTCTCAGCTTCTGCAAGTCGATTCTGAAACTGTTCAATGGATCCATATCTCTGAGACACCACGTCACTGAGGCTGCGTTGTTCTCTCTCCGCCTGCTCTTTCATCCTCTTCAAACTCTTCCTCAACCAACCAACACCTCCATCATTCTCTACTGAGGCTTTATGCGCTGCAGTACCAGTCTTATGCACTGGGGGAAGACCACTCCCTCCATCTTTCCAGTATGGGTTCAACTCCAGCTTATGCAGACCAGCCTGTTGGATGGCCTCTGCTTTGGCTTTCTCCTCCTCCTGTCTCTTCTTCTCCTTTTTGATCTTTTTTGACCTTTTCTTCTTCTTGGTCTTGAAGATGGTCTCCTGCTGTATCTGATGAAGACGTTGGTCGAGCTCTGGGAGGAGCCATGTGTTCTCTCCTCTCTGAATCTTTAACTCCTGCTTGGCCTCGTCGATCACCTCCTGATGAATTTTACGTTTATACTCCATCTTATTGGTGCTGCTCGAGCTTTCAGAACTAGCTCCGAACGCTGCCATGACACTGTCGTCTCCTCCAACTGGTCCATTTACAGTCCATCCAAGCATCGTATTGACTGCATATGGCCCTCCATTCACACTTCGGATGACTTCCAGTGGTTCTAAGGCTCTGGGAACGTTCAGACCAATCAACATCTCCACGTCTGCATCTATCTGTGGCAGATAGACATGCTTCAGATGAGGCCATTTTTTCAGATCTTGCTGTTGTGGGATGTTACCTCGATTGACAGGCATTTGATGTTGTGCAAAGATTTTTGGTATTTTACAGTATCGGTCACCGTCCAATCCAGCGACTTCCAAGTCAGATGTAGTGCAACTGTCAACCACCTTTTCTTGACCCATGGTATGTAGAAGGATCCTTGTTTTACTCCCAGATAGTCCCAGTTTATCCATTAGACCCATTGTGCAGAAAGACGCTGAGCTCCCTGGGTCTAGAAAGGCATAGGTTTCCACTGACCTTTGACCTGTGCTTGATCTAACCTTAACTGGTACGATGGCAAGCTTGCAATCTTGGTCACCGGCCCCAGTACGGCCACCGGTATGGATCTCGACTAGAGTTCTGTCCACTGCTCTGTCTGAGTTGCTCCTGCCTTTCTCTGCATCTCCATTCTCCTTAGAGTGGATGTGAAGCAAACTGGGGTGTCGTGAGCCACATGTCCTGCATAACAGACGTTCCCTGCACTCTCTGCTGATGTGCCCAGTGCACAAGCATCCAAAGCAAACTCCATTCTCCTTCAGGAACTCCATCTTCTCGCTGTGAGCTCTCCTCTCCAGTAGAGTACATGACTCCAGTGTGTGTCCACCCTCTTTGCAGAAAAGGCAAGTCTCCTCACATCCATCCTTAACTCTGTTTTCCCAATGAGAATCTCTTTCAATTGTGGAGAACGTTGTGGCAAAACTACTCCCTCTAGCCTGAAGACGAGGCACAGGTCTAGCTCTGCCACTTTCCTTGAAAGCCCCCGCCATTGGAGCGTCTTGTATGTCTCCAAATACAGGGTCTGTAGCGATTCTCGCTTCCCGCTCAATAAAAGTCACAATATCTGTGAACATAGCACATTTGCGATGTCTTTCCTGGATGTTACATGATTCTGTTCGCCATTTGTCCCTCAGCTTGTAGGGCAACTTCTTGATGACAGCAAGCATGTTTGCAGATGTGTTTAGGTCACATAGATTATGTACGTCTTTCATGGCATTGCAGCATCCGCGCAAGAATAGGCTGTATGCTTGTAAGGCTTTCCCATCCTCCGACTTAATAGCTGGCCATGCAAATATTTTGTCCATGTAAGCGGATGCTATGACGTGCTCATTCCCAAAGTGTTCCTGGAGTAAAGCCTTCGCCGTAGCATACCCAGTGCCATCAGTCATATGTTGACAACTTTTGACTAGTTGTTTAGGCTGCCCCCTGGTGTATTGATCCAAATAGTGCAGGCAATCAACAGCATTGTCAGTCCTCCTTTCTATAGTCTGTTCAAAGGACTGTATAAAGCCATGGTACTGCAGAGGGTCACCTTCAAATGGTTGGATGTCTCTTTTAGGCAGTGAAGCAATGCATTGCTGATGCACCAACATGGAAGTGAGGTCGTTTTGTTTTTGCATAATAGACATTATGTTGTTCTGCTCACTGCTGTTGTTCCTGGAAACAGGTTGTATGTCTCTATGCAAAGACAATGGAGGCCATGTAGTCTTTGGGACCGTGCTCTGTCTCGGTGTGAGCGCTGGGTACTCTGTAGCGTTTGAGATCACAGTCTGGGTCTGTGTGAGTGCTGAGGGCTTCTGGAGGTATTTGGCTCCGTCAGATTGCCTTTGCTTTGGTCGTGTGCCTCCAACATATGCAGGTTGTCCTCTTCCATCCTTGTGTGATACAAATGTCTCTGCATTAATGTTGAGGCCCTTTTCAAAGTAGGATTCCATTCCATCCGATTTACGAGAAGCAGCACTCCACACCCCTGACCCAGAGGTTCTCAGAATATTTAGCCTTGCTGCCGATGCAGCTATGTCCACTTTCAACTGAAGTTGTTCCTTTTGTTTCTTTATGTGAGCTTCCTGGTCCTGTAGAGCATGCCTTGCTATGTCCGCTTGTTTCTTTATTTGAGCTTCCTGGTCTTCAAGAGCATGCTTTTGTTCAAGCAACTCTTGCCGAGCCATTAAGGCGGCCATGTCGGCCTCGGCTCTGAGACGTGTGGATGCATTAGAGGAAACCTTTGATTTAGAAGATCTTGAACCATAATTCTTGCTACTATGGTTGGATATGCTGTCCCCTGGTTGAACATCCTCTTGAGCATAACGAGTACTGTGCAACTGAGGCCCCGTCACTTCCACATTTCCCACACCCCCATGCTCTCCATTTTCCTCCTCTGCAACCTCATGCTGCTGTATTTCAGTAGGCCTGTTATGAGCCTCTAACTGAGGTGTGTTTCCTTTGGTTACTGAAAACCAGGCATTAACATCGCTAATGAATCCATCTTTATGTTTATTGACCTTTGAGAACCAGTCATTTTGCCGTTCCTGTTCATCGAGTGGAATAAGAGGCACCAAACAGCCATGAAGTTCATCAGCACTGTCAGACACCTGCATCAAAACGTCAAGTTGTGCTTCAACCAGTGCAACATTTTGCTCATTTTCCATGAGCTCTCTGACAGAGGTTATCAAACGTTTTATTTCCTCCACTTTCCCTTTGCATTTCTTTTGGAGTGATTCGACTTTATTTGCAAGAGCTTTTGCAGTGAGAGTTATTTTTCTCTTTTCTTTGTCCTGTTTCCCAACATTTGAATCACTCATTTTGAAAGCACAAGAAAGTTATCACAAGCCATGAGAATCCAATTCCAACGTTCAACGCATCTGCAAAACCCGCCACATATATCAGCCACAGCAAGAGAGCAGTGCAGTGCAGCGCACGTCAATTGTTTGTTGTCACACACACATGATAGAAGTTTTGCCCGGCGGGCTGCGCACACACATCCACAGCGTGTTTCAGCATAATAACAGTTAGTTAGGTAGAACCAGCTCAAAATTGTTCCAAACGAACCAACATGGGTCCACACTGCGCAACGGGTCGGGTTACATTACCGCAAATCCGTTGACGTATGCTGGCTCGGTCCGGTCCTTTGTGCGTGCGTGCGTGCGATCATCCCATTGTTTACATGCGCGCGTTGCTCCTTTGCTCCGTCCAATAATGTCTGACTTATCGGGACCTTTCGTGGATCCAATCCTTCGTTCAGTGTCGCTTTTGCTGACAAATGTATGGTGACTATCCAAACATACTGCAGTCACCGAGAGACTAACACAGGGAAATAATGGTACCTGCCAGACGCGCCGCTCGCCACATAACCACGGATCCAGGATACTGTGTTTGGTTAGTTTATTGTAGTTAAAACAGTTCATATAGTATCATAAAATAGAATGAGTCACGGTTTGATTCATCATAGTGTAGCGTACGTGCGGTCAGCAAAGTGTGACTTCCCTGTTCACCCCTTCATTGTTACTGCTTTCGAAACCCGCAGGTGAACAGCTGACTTTACTACTACGACACCACGTGACCCATTTGTGAATGACGTGATCAATGACGTGACCCTAACAACCCGAATTGTGTATACCTGTCACCAACAAGCGCTTTGTTCAAGGGACAAAGCAGTATAGGCTTCTTGTGCCCTACCAACTAAAACACATTGCAGCAGCAGTGTCCAGGCGGTATCAGGCCACTTCAATGTGGTTGCCACCCGTTCAAAAAGGGGAAAATATTTTTCCACGTCTTTCTCAAAAAATGGAGGCACCATCCTAATATTCCTGCCTACATCAAAACTGGAACGTGACTCTGGATGCAGAGCACCCGCCTGCAAGGCAGCATGCTTAAATGCAAGCTCCTTCATTGCACGATCGTGCTCTCTCTCCTCTCTCCTCTCCTCTTGTTGTAGCTGTTTTTCCTTAAGCTCCCGCTCTCTCTCATCTCTCCTGTCCTCTTGTTGTAGCTGTTTTTCCTTAAACTCACGCTCTTGTTGTAGCTGCTTTTCCCTAAATGCTAACTCCCTAGGCCCCCAATCGATGGCAACACCTTCCGCCAAGCCAGAGAGTTGTGGAGACACCTCAGACAAAAGAAGCTCATCCACCGTTGCCACAATCACCTGCTCCTCAATGAGTTTAGCCCTCAAAGTCCCCAAGGCAGTCGTTTTTAACCGCTTCTCACTGGCAGTAAGCTACCCATTGTAGTGCACAGCAAGCTTCAGAAGCTGCTCTTTGGAAAACCTTCCCAACATCTCGTCAGAGGGGTTCTCAACAAAATCCTTAATGGTAGCCATCGTTACTGTACCAGTCACCACAAGCTACTCACTTTACCTTACAGTCACGAAGAACCACTAACGAACCACGAATAACCACTAAAGAACCACTGAAAAACCACTAAAGAACCACTGAAGAACCACGAAGAACCACTGAAGAACCATGAAGAACCACTGAAGAACCACTGAAGAATGCTAATGCCAATAATAACAACCATAAAGGGACGCAGTGGAAAAGTGTGCTCTACTGAGCGCACCTTTCTAATTTGCAAAAAATTTAAATAAAATAAAAAACAACCACCCCGAAATAAATAGACGTGTCATTAGGTGCTAACAGGTATGCTAACCAAACACTCAAACCAAACAAAACAAATACAACAAACAAATTCAAACAGGTGGCCCTTCTAACCTGATATGACTACTTATGCTTCTACATCTAAACTGCAGTCACAACCGGCCCACCACATGTCTACCCTAAGAAACACTAAATCAGGCCCTACCACACTACCTATGTTTTCTGGCCCCCTAATCTACCTACCCTTAAGCTAATGCCCTGTAGACCTAACCATCTTCAACCACACCTGCTACCAGCCAAAGATCATATTTGACCATCCACCCG
Source organism: Notolepis coatsorum (assembly GCF_963971535.1). Taxonomy (NCBI): domain Eukaryota; kingdom Metazoa; phylum Chordata; class Actinopteri; order Aulopiformes; family Paralepididae; genus Notolepis; species Notolepis coatsorum. The sequence continues at coordinate 197,844,321 of NC_140168.1, read as the reverse complement.
TCCAGTACATGGTATGGTACCAGACAAGTAGATGGTGCTAATCCCTTCCCTGACTGCCCCAGGAGTACGTGGTGCACAGGAAGCTAACCAACAACCAGAAAATAATGTCCCTATCTACATGTGGTGCCCACTAAACTATATATTTTAACAGCATAAGTAGTCACATCAAATTACAAACAAATAAGGCATACTCACCTGTTTGATGAAACGGCTCAAGCCCCCACGTTACATAATATGTAACGAACACCACCCAAACCATAACACCATGACACCCTGTGTAACACAAAAAAAAAACACCAAACAAATTGCTAGGGGTAAATATCGAGCGCCCAACTGTTACGACCCTGGCTCAAAGGCCTGCAACCTGTGTGCAAACCAACACCAAAACCCCGTGCTCTAACTCAAAATGCTACTATATCAATAAACTACTAGTGTAAACCAAAGGACAAGGACTGGAAGAACGTGACAGCTGTCCCTCTAAGCACAGACACTGCATGTGTGTTACCAGGGCTGGTTTTAACCCTTTCACTACCACACTACAGAAGGTTGCCCCTTTCACTACCACACTACAGAAGGTTGACCCTTTCACTACCACACTACCTGGTTCTGGTGGGCCCGTCTGGGGTCTAAAGGTCCAGAGGCCCGGTGTCTGTCCCTGAGCGCAGGAGTGCTTTGTAAGAGGAGGTCTCAATCACTCATCAATAATTAAGGGCGGGTTATATATTCAGTAAATAGATTCACCACGCCGTGTCCGGGGGCAAGCGGACCAGCGCCGGGCGGGATGCTGTTAGAATGCACACGCTTTGCAAAGTGCACGGGAGCGACATCATGACCCAGCGGGACCAGAGGTAACCGGAGGCAAAGAGGCTCCGAAAACAAGGAGGCTTAATGAGAGATGGCAACGTCATTACAGCCCCATCTCGCTTAAAACAGGGTTCGCACAGACATTGCAAAATGAAATTCAAGGGCTTTCAAGTAGTTTTCCAAGCACTATTTTTCATTTTAAAAGGGCATTTTAAAGGATACAATTAACTTTTAATCAATTTTTTTATCCACTATTTATGGCTTGAAAAACCAATTTCCGACCATTAGTTGCACTTTAGATAAAATAATTATATTTCTTGATTCAGAATGATTTTATTATGGATGAACAAAACTTTCAATGCGAATGCTTGATTTGAATTTAAATTACTTTTTAAGCACATTGTTAAACAAATGGGCTGTTTTCAAGGAATTCCAGGCTTTGAAATTTTTTTGTAAAAAATCAAGCACTTTAAACGCTGTTAAAATATGTAAATAAAGTACTGATCAACCACAGGAAAAAAGGTACATATTGTTACACATTGTACGTCATGTTATATCCATAAGTAATATATTGATGTATTTAAAATTGTTTACAATGTACGTATTACAAATAAGTAGGCCTACATTATATTACAAATTCAAAAAAAAGTTAACCTTTTACATTTTCAGAACGTTTGAGTTCCCCTGATGGTGAACGAACACAGGACCACACTGTGTGGTCAAAGTTACGGTTAAGGTTAGGGTTAGTTTAACGTAACAGTGTGGTTAAGGTTATGGTTAGTTTAAGTTAACAGTGTGGTTCACACTGTTAACTTAAACTAACCATAACCTTAACCACACTGTTTCCTTAAACTAACCCTAACCATAACATTAATAATAATACATTTAATGTGTAGTGCACTTTACATTTGGAACCAAATCTCAAAGTGCTACAGGGTAAAAACATATGCTTTAAAAACATAGGCAATTAAAAAACAAGGCATAAAAACATACAAAAAAGGGATAAAACACACAAAGACATGTATAAATGTTAAAACTAAGAAAAAGCTTTGGTGAAGAGGTACGTTTTTAGTCCTCTTTTAAAATAATCTGTGGTCTGTGGTGCTCTCAGGTAGTCGGGGAGGGCGTTCCATTCAGTCCGGGCGGTGATGGGGAGCCAGTGAAGTGAGTGGAGGATGGGTGTGATGTGGTCGTACTTACGCACTCTCATCAGGATCCTAACATAACCATAACCTTAACCGCACACTGTTACCTTAAACTACTGTAGCCATAACCTTAAAACTAACTTTCTATCTTATTTAAATGTTAAAACGAATGATCATCATAATATTGCTGTGTTTGTATCAGGGTGGGTGGGTGTCTTAGTCTAGTGGTGAGTGCACAATCATTGTTGCTTTGACTCCTGGTTTCTTTTGGACTTTCACTGATCTGTTCAAAAATCTGTTTGGCATTTGGCAATTTGCCAGAAGGTTGGCTTTGATGAAGGTGAAAAGCCAACGTTCTGATGCAGTTTACTTGCATGATTATCTACCTGGCATTCAGATGTAAATTTTGCATCAAGCCAGATGCCAAGATATGTATATTATTTAACTCTCTTGATACCAGATCCAATTAGAGTGGATATATGCAAATCATCACAAACAGTACCTTTGGCTCTAGACTGAGAACAGCATGAACTTTGTTTTATTTGCATTTAGTACCAGTTTAGGATGAATAAGTGCACATGCTAAATAGTTCGCAACACAATAGAAAACAGTGTGATCTGCATAGAGATGAGCCTGAAAATCCCTAAACGAAGAGACAATATAATTCATAAAATAGTAAATAAGATTTGCTCCACTATTGAACCCTGCAGTATGCCTTTTGTACTGGGCAAGCACTCGGATTGGATATTTGCGGTTTTCACACACTGGAATCTTTTGGACAGATAGTGTGTCATTTATTCACTTTTGCAGTAGAAGAGTGATCAACTATGTCAAATGCTTCTACAAAAAGGGCGGCACAATGCTTTCTTTTATCAAGGTTGGATACTATATAATTTACAACTAAAGTTGTGGCTGTGATAGTGCTATCTTTATTCTAAAACCGGATTGATTGGAGTTTAATACACAGTAATCTGAAGTTGATCAGTACCAGTGATTCCAGGATTTTTGCTAGACAGGATAGCTTGGATACTGGTCGGTAGTTATTTAGATTACTTCTATCTCCGCTTTTATTTAACGGGAGAACATGAGCCATTTTCCATATGCTAGGAACTAGACATGACAACAAAAGACTAAATATGACAGCGACCAGCGATTGTGGCCACAGGTCTCCATTGCAATTTTCCAGGTTCTTACAGATTGTGAAAGTACAGAATGTCAGCTTTCAAATGATGTGTCATACGTTGATATCTGAAAATGTTTGAAGAAGATGTGCTCATTTGAATCTTGTAAAACTGTTTTTTTCCTCCGTGCTTTAAGCTGAGAAAATGCCTCTTGAAGAAAAGTCTAGAATTTAACACCTCTGCCAGTTTGTACTGGGCGTGAACAATAGCCCCCTACAACCCGCCTAGCCACTCCCCTTACTTGAATAACATTAACATAAGCTTTCACAGTAGTAACACGGTGGTGTGGTTAACACTGTCGCCTCACAGCTAGAAGGTCCATGGTTTGATTCCCACTTGGGGACCAGGTTTCCGCGTTGCCAGGTACCCAGGTGGGGTATCTCCTGGGCCTTTCTCTGTGGAGTTTGGTTGGTTTCCCCTCCCGATAAGATAAACCCAATGGAAAAACATGCCGATTTTCCTGAAGTAGAAGGAGCTGTGACAAGGTGGTGTATTAAATGGTACAGATAAATGATCAGGTGTTGTTGGAGTACAGACAGAGGAGAAATTATGGTTAAAAGCTTGAGCAACTGAAAGAGGATTGTGTATTATTGTGTTATTTACTTTTAGCTGATTGTTACGAAGAGTTTTATCTGGTGCATTTGTTATTATTTATTTTTTTATATATATTTTTTTTATTCTTTTTTAAACAAACACATAAACATAAACATAACAACATAAAATTAGATATACAAGTGTCGTGGAATATATTATCATGTCCGTATAGATCTGTGTTGAGATATCATGTTATACAGCGTGACTTTCAGTGTGACCAGCTTGACTGGTTAATGTGTGTATGTCTCTTTAAGGAGACTCCAACATCTCCCCAGCCATAACTTCTTTGTTGTTGCTTCCAGTGACTGAGAACTATTTTTGTTTACCTTCATCATCATATCTGATATTATGTTATGTCTGATGACTGTGTATTTAACATATGTCTGAACAGAACTATTGGTCAGTCTATGGCCAGACGCTAATGTGTTAACATATTGTCTCTGGCTATAAACTGTCCTTTCATTTGTGGCCACGGTGAAATAAACTTTCTTATTATTATTATTATTATTAATGACTCAGAATGATTTGTAAACGGCTCATCATTTAGTCCTTTAATATTTCCCATTACAGATGGCGACGAGTGATGTTTATGGAATTTTTTTTTTAATTAGTTGTACTAGATTTTAATGCGATGGGTGTTGAGGTGGCCGCGGGACGGACCCTGCAGACAGGGTGAATCTTGGGATTCCAGGGAAGCGCTGCCCTGTCTCGACCTCCTCCGCGCACTGGGGGGGGGGGGGGGGGGGGGGAGAGGACCGGCTGCACCGTCCGTTTGGCTGTCACCTCCGGCTTGAAGCGTTTTTGTATCTATAAGTAGTTATGTTACAATTAGATTAGGGTGTCTAGATTGACCAGACAGCGAATGACACAGAGTGGTGCATTGTCGACGAGCAATCCGGGGGAGTGCTATTTTCCCTCGCCTCAAAACCTCAGTGAAAAGGACAGGAGAGAGAGGACCCCTGTCTACCGACTGTCTTGTCAATTCTGGCAGAGTTTCCCGTGTGGATGCGTGCAGGAGTTTGATTTGGGCGGAGAGTTGTTGAGTTTCTGGGTCTAGATGGTGTCTAACACTAGAACATAGTATTGTTAGAGTTGTTGAGTCTCTGGGTCCAGGTGGGGACGAACACTAAAACATGGTGTTGTTTTTATTTTTGTATGTTACCCTCTCGGTTTTCCTCTGAACACTTGGGATTTAAAGGTAGGTTCCGATATTAGGCGAGAATTACATTTGTATCCGAAATAATAGGCGTGTGCAAAGGGTACTATGAGTATGTTGGAAATTACTGCAATAGTCATGCAATAGTCCAGAAATTATGGGGTGGGCTAGGTTTTAATGTCTTTTAGGCACTGATCTGTTTTTATTTATTTTCTCTCACAAGGAGGCGGGAAGATGACCGTGCGTGAGACATTTTAAATTACTTAGGTCAGTCCCGAAATAAGAGCGTTTAATATCTGTTTAGACACTGATCTGTTTTTATTGATTTTTTCACAAGGAGGCGGGAAGGTGACCGTGCGTGGGGAATGCCATAGACAGAGGACAGTTGTTTTTCTTGTGTGACTTAGTTTCTAAACACCTTATCTGGTCAAACTGCAGTTGTTTCTAGATGAAACTAAGATAAGGGCGTCTGTGCGTGTACGCTGCTATAGAGCTTTTTTCCCCCAAGTGATTAGAGGAAACTATTTTTTGTGTAACACATATTTTATTTTGTTTTGTTTTTGTCTGTTAAGAAAAAAGAAGCGTGTTAAAGAATGGAGGATGTGGACAATTTAGAGGAGCAGGGAGCAGCCTGTATGTGGAAGAGGGGTATGAGGGAAGAATCTGACACTTTGTTTTCTTTCTCTTCCCCCACGGCGGTGTGTCCGGGGCTTGCTGTGGACTCTGGGCTCGATGCCTTTCCGTGTGTGTCACCGGCAGTCCCGCCACATCAACTGCCTCGCAGACGACCACTGACTCCGAAGCGAGGAGATTGGCCTCGCATACCACCACCACCAGCCGCAACGGTCTGGCCTGTTTCAACGTCCACGCACGGGGCTGGCTCAATAGCAGCAGATGAGATGGCCAGGCAATTGGGGGGGCTGAGTCTGCATGCTCAACAGCTGATGGAGCGGTCACAATTGTCGCTGATAAAAACGGGTCGGACAATCACAGTTAGCCCTGGTGAGAACTGTCTCACAGCTTGCAAAGGACTACTCAGTTGGGCAGAGCATACCGAGGCGAAAGAGAAAGAGGCAGCGCAAACCTGCTGGTGTTTGTTTTGTATGCGGCCAGGACGGTCATTGGTATAAGGACTGTGCCTATAAAGAGGAGTTTGAGGGTAAAAAGGCACAATGGAGGGCAGAGTTGCAAGGCGGGATGAAGCCATCAGCGCATTGACTGGACGGCACTGCGGGGAGGCATTGACCGGAGGACATGATGTAGCAGGCAGAGAATATGACACACACACATGTTTACATGCATGCACGCTATGAAAAGGGATAAACAATTCTAGCTATTTTATCTGCATCATTTGTATGTGATGACATTGACATGGGTGAATTTACATCATTTTAGTATCTTGTTATTGAACTAAAAAGCTGGACTGTCTTTGCTCATCATCACATTGTACCGGCCACCAAAATCCTCATCAATATTTCTGTAAGAGTTCTTAGTGGGGGTGTAAGAAAGTACCCAGAAATTAGTGACGATGGACATTTCTCTTTACATAAATTATATAAATTGCCGTATATTTAATAGTAACCCCATGTACTTATACTAAGCAGTATACTCAATAGTAACCCCATGTACTTATACTAAGCAGTATACTCAACAGGAACCCCATGTACTTATACTAAGCAGTATATTTAACAGGAACCCCATGTACTTATACTAAACTATTCAAGAACAGCTGGGCACACAGGTGGAACCGAGGGGTCGGGGGCAGCAAGAGGGGGTGCAGACTGAAGAGACAGGATTTTGTCAACAAAGAAATTTGAAGAAATCATTACCCATAGAATACTGTGTGATGGCCATGTACAGTGATGCTGTGTATTGCATGTATATATTTATCTATATCTGCAGATATTCCTGCATATATTCCTGTTTATATATTAGATTGGATTCAGATGTATTGTCATTATACAGCACAAGTACAGTACATATATAGTATATAAAAGCCATAGTAGCTGCCTGAAAAAACATTGTTTTTTAAAGGGGTAGACCAGGGGTCTCAAACTCATTCCATCATGGGCCAAGGGTTCATTTTGGTTATACATTGCACCAGGTGTGTTAGTTGAAGAGGTGAGCCGTTTTCTAGTGTTGCACAAGGACAGTATGGGTATGGGGGGGTTCATTTTCCATTGATGGGGGTTTGATTGGCTGTTTACCTGCGGTCACAGGGGTAAGAACGTTAATGTTAGTTCTGCCAGATAAACAATTAAGATATACTAATTAAAATGGTTGGACCTGTGAGATTTGTGCTTTGTACTTTGTAGGTCTGCATTTTAAATGTAAGGAGTAAAAAGTACAATCCCCCAATCCGGTACTTAAGTATGGTAATGAAGTACAATTACTCAAGTACTTTACACCCCTGGTTCTCAGAAGTTAATCTCAGTTGGTATCCTTAGAAATGTAAAAGATTAGTCATACGTGGAGATCTGAATAGGAAAGACCCCAAGGCTATTGAGTTTACCAACCTACTGGACAACGTTGAGCTAATACAACATGTAAATGAACCCACTCACCAACATGGTGACATCCTAGATTTAATGATGGACATTGATAAAGTATCAGTAATCGAATGACCTATATCTGACCATCACTGTGTATTCTTCAATGCTAACTTAATGTGTTTTGAAGACACAGAGGAAATAGTCACAGTGTAGGAATGGTGTTTTACACGACAGAGAATGGAAAACGAGCGGGCCGGTGAAGAAAGGCAGTGTTAAGGGTTAATTCTATTTTTCGTTTGTTTAAGTGAGGGAGCCTATCTTATCAGACACAGGAATGAAAACAAGAAGCCACATAGCTGGCTGCGACTGAGTAGAGACAAGATTGACAGGAGGATCACGAGTACGAGGGGCAAGAAAGAACTGTTTTTCTAAGATTATCACAGAGTATATATTAGTCGTGATACAGACATGGACACCATTGTCATGATTATAATAATTTAGGACCGCATCTAACGGTGACAGGACAGAGAGGGTCGAAATGTGCTTGGCTTAGAAGAGGGTGATAGAATGGTGGTTCAGAGCGAGCAGGAGTCACTAAATAGCAGCACACTGAGCAGGGAATGTTTTGAATTATGGGTGTCTGTCTCTAGTCAAACTAGTCAGAGAGCCATAGGGCTCCGAGGTCATCGGCAGGGTGGTAACATAAACAAGCTGATACCGGCACAGAGCGAGGGAGGAGGTTCGACATAACAATGCTCTTCCAAGAAAGGTATCATGCTGTCAATGAGGGGAAGTGTCTACAGCAGCGCAGGGTGACCCGTTGCTATAGTGATCTGGGTCAAATAGCTATGGTCAAAGATGACAGCGCGTCGCATGACAACAGGGAGTGGGGGAGTGATTCAAGTTTAGGATCTACTGGGAGAGGGTGGATCTATTATAATAATAATATTGATATACAGGTTAATTAAATAGAGTTTAATTATACAATGGATTAAATAAGAATTGCACAGGGAGAGGAGGTGCAGTTATTTGAATGGGTTAATTATGGAATAAGAGGGAGTTTAATCTCCAGTGGGGCCTTCTCACACCTGACAGATAGGCAGGGTCTTCAGAAGACACGTCACCAGAAGAACTGGCGCGCGCTGGGGGTCAAACTGGGATGAAGATGAGAGCGCGAAGTGGGTATCGGTTAGCTGCTGGTGTCACAACGGAATATAACAAACAGGGACAGATATGGGTGTGGAGAAGGTCGTAGACTAATAGAAAACACAAGGGTCGAGTGTACAGAAAACATGGTGTTGTTTTCTGCTTTTAGGGTCTGGAGACTGAGTTTGGGCGCCATCTAAGGGGGATGTGGGGTAGTGCTGGAAAAATGTCCATTGCCCATAGGGGAATAGTGATTCCAGGGCTCTACTACCATCTAGTGGTGTAGATTGGGAAGGCAGACAGAGAGATGAGGTGCAGTTAATTAAAAAGGAATAGGTACCAGGGGTTGCTTTCTTGCCTTAGGCGTATTCCAACAATAGTATGGCTGACTACTTAAAAGCTGTTGAATTTTTGTTTTGGATAAATGTGCTGTGAGATTGTAAATAGGGGCTGTTAGTAGAGGGAGATAGCTGTGTTAGGGGTGATCCCGAGAGAAGATTTGTTTTGGGGTTTTAAAAGGTCATTTGGAACGCTGTGAATAGGTGATCCTGCCGTAAAGGGAAAAAGAGACAGTGTGTTCCACAGGGGTTGATTATCTTTAATTATTTTACCTGATAAGGAGAACTAGGGTATAAGGGTACTTTCTCATGGGGTCATGGACAAGGGAGGCAGTGCTCTGAGGGTTAATTCCATTTTTGCCATTCAGTCTGTTTTGACCTGTTCAGTACTTGCATGTTTAGTAGCTGCTAGCAACGGCGATCATCTAATTTCATGTGACCTGCAGAAATCATTATGACCTGTTTGCCGACGAGACTCTTAGCAATTTTTTTTTTAAGCGTGGCAAAAAAAAAAAGAGATTGGAATAGTGAGATATACAGCCAGCTGGCACTCACATCTCTCCTTTGTCTCTTCTCTCCCACGTACACCTATGTATGTACCCCTCTCCTTTGTAGTTTCTCAGGGGGGGGTCCTCCATCTCTGTGCCAAACCAATGCTCGCCGGCCCTACTGACCACTGCCCCAGTGAGAGGAAGCTGTGCCCGGAGAAGTATATGTCTACCAGCCTGCTCTGGCCTGCAGCTGGACACGACGATGCAGCTATGAGCTACATCAGACACTGCCCAACAGCTGACCACAGCTGGCCCATCACTGGCCGAATCAATTGGCCGAAGATGAAGAACTAAGAGACAGTTCAATCCTAACTGCGATTCATCAACAGGCTTTTAACGTCGGAGGATAAGACAGTTAGCCTGTTTGAGTTGTGAAACGAACCAGGGACAGTGCGAGAGAACAGACCATCTGCAACGACCAAGGGAACCATCAGACTGGATCGGCCCGGGGGTGTTTGGTGGCGGAGAGGGGGGGACCTACCTGAGATTCAACAACTGATTAAAGGGGAACTATCTTATAAATGACCTTTTCCAGTGTTTAGGATCATTTTCTAGCTATGTGGACTTATAGTAATAGGATCTATGTCTCTAATTCTCGATTTGGCGCATTCTTCCAATTCTCATCTCACAATAATGTCCCTCCCTCAAGTGAGTCATCTGAAAATTAGCGTATTCGGGACGTCAGATGGTCCTCATTTGCATAATAACGCCCGCCCCCCTCTAGCTGCCAGCCGAGCGAGAGCGAGAGAACTGTAAACACTCTGCGTGTCTCCCTCTCCTTCTCCCGTTCGAGGAATTCCACCACCGCGCTGCGCCACAGCCCATGCTCCCGAACCGAGAGAGAGAGAACTGTAAACACTCTGCGTGTCTCCCTCTCCCTCTCCCGTTCGAGAAATTCCACCACCGCGCTGCGGCACAGCCCATGCTCCCGAACCGAGAGAGAGAGAACTGTAAACCGAGAGAGAGAGAACTGTAAACACTCTGCGTGTCTCCCGGGAGACACGCAGAGTGTTTACACAGTTCTTTATTTATTTTTCTCTCTCTCTCTCTCTCTCTCTCTCTCTCTCTCTCTCTCTCTCTCTCTCTCTCTCTCTCTCTCTCTCTCTCTCTCTCTCTCACTCAGACTGTGTGGACTGACTGTCACTCAAAGTGCTTATGGGCGGAGCCAGGCCATAACAGCCTGAAATCCGGAGGCTGAAAAATGATGGTTTTGAGTACTTGATTAGAAATATAAACCAATGCATTTTTTTTTTAAACCGTACAGATGTCTTCAATAGACTCACATGAATTGTGTAAAGTTGCCCAAATAGTGCTAGGAATAGTAAAATAGTTCCCCTTTAAGAGGCAAGTCTGACCCACATCACATTACATTATCTCAGAAATATTAGGTAATAATGTACTGAACTTTGTTCAGAATGGAGATGTTTTTGCAAATTGTAGTTTTGTTTTGTTTTAAGCTATCTCCCGGCCTCTGAGGGAATAGCCTTGAGCTTTTCCTCTGCGGGGAGATTCCAAGCACTGTGCAGTTTGCAGTCACGTGTTCTTGCTGTTAATCTGTTTTCGCTCTACTGAAAGAGTTTTGTAAGAATGTTTTTGTTTTGAATAAGTTTGTATGGGAAATGCTCTTTTTGGCGAGATACTCTCCTGGTTTTTTTGTGATTCTATTTTTCAGCTTGGTGGTTAGAGAAAATATGGTGCAGCTGCTCCGGCCTTGACAAAACCAGAGATTGGACACTGTACTCTTTTGGTCCTTCGATCACCGTCTGGACATTTGCAAAGAGACACTAATGATGGTTGGCTGTTATGGCAACTTCTCTTCTGCACGTGACACAGGGTCAATCCAGAGGACCTTTTGTTTTTAGATAATAAAAATAGTTTTTGCTGAGTTATTATAATTTGTGTTATTTTTGGTTTAAGGATGATAATATTTTTTGTTGTCTTATGAAGTGATAATGATTGTGATTAATTATCAGACGGGGGAGTTGTTGTGGAATATATTATCATGTCCTTATAGATCTGTGTTGAGATATCATGTTATATAGCGTGACTTTCAGTGTGACCAGCTTGACTGGTTAATGTGTGTATGTCTCTTTAAGAAGACTCCAACATCTCCCCAGCCATAACTTCTTTGTTGTTGCTTCCAGTGACTGAGAACCATTTTTGTTTACCTTCATCATCATATCTGATATTATGTTATGTCTGACAACTGTGTATTTAACATATGTCTGAACAGAACTCTTGGTCAGTCTATGGCCAGACGCTAATGTGTTAACATATTGTCTCTGACTATAAACTGTCCTTTCATTTGTGGCCACGGTGAAATAAACTTTCTTATTATTATTAATAATGACTCAGAATGATTTGTAAACGGCTCATCGTTTAGTCCTTTAATATTTCCCATTACACAAGCATTAATTAACAGTGCACATCCAATGAAATCACCATTTAAATAAATGTATTATACAAGATATACACCTAATACTTGCTATCTAATACCCTATATATGCTCTCGCTCGCTCCCCCCCCCCCCCCCCGGGCCCCCCCTTGGATAATCCATCCATTATCATTTGCTCCTAACCAGGCACTACAATTCATATGCTAGCTTTTATTCTCTCCACCACTTCTAACCACATTGTAATTTTGGATTCACTGAGACCCAAAATTCTTGCTGTAGATATTTCTAGATAAATCACATCGAGATATGTAAGAATCCAGACCTTCCGGCAAATTTTTTCCGGTTGAAACCATTGTGATGCTATCAGCTTTTTAGCCGCTGTGATACCAGATAAAACCAATCTCTTTAGCTGTATAGGGACTGCAAACTCAAAAACATCATTCAACAGTAATACAGAGGGGTGTACAGGTATATTCAGAGTTAAGAGATTTGATAATCGCTGGGTCACTTCTTTCCAGAATATCTTAACTGGTGGGCAGTCCCAGTACATGTGCATAAATGTACCCTCATCCCCATTTGTACATAAGGAGCATCTGGAGTCTTGTTTAAGACCCATTCTGTTCAGTCTTATAGGAGTCAGGTATGTCCTATGAATATAGTTAAGATTGATTTGTTGATGGTCCGGGTTACGTGACGCAAGTCGAACATTTGCCCAGGCTTCTTGCCAATCAAAATGTATTTCCAGGTCTGGTATATCCCTCCTCCAGACTGAGTCTAGGTGGAGGATTTCATACGAGGACGTTAGTAATTGATGATAAAAATCTGATACAAAACCTCTCAATGTCTCTCTTTCATAGAAGAATTTGTGGTATCTGTGGTGTACAATTGGTGTCCTTAATGGGACACCATGAGCCTTCAAACATAACAATAACTTGTGCGTAAAAATAATATGTGGAACTGGTGAGATACATTTTTTTGTGTATTTCCTCATAACTACAAAAACCCTGTTTGTTGAAAACATCTCCTAATGTGTGTATTCCCTGCTTTTCCCATCTAGGGAATCTTATAGGTCGTTTTCCAATCAGGAGTGCATTGTTATTGAATAAGGGAGTATGATTATGCCATTTATGTGGGTTAGAATATTTGTTTTGTGTTTCACGCCATATCCGGATCGCATGAGTAATAATGGGGCCAAATTTCAGTTCGCATTGCTTAATTGATAATTTGGTGTATACTATGTCCTGCAGTCTATGTGGTGCTACTATATTTACTTCTAAATTTCTCCAGGATACTGATGCTTGGGGATCAAACCAGGTTGTCAGTGGTCTTAAAGTGTACGCCTTAAAATAGTGGAAAAAATCTGGAAATGCCATACCTCCATCGGCTTTGTTTCTCTGTGTGGTGGATCTTTTTATACGTGGTGGTTTGTTATTCCAAATAAATCTGTATGCGGAAGAGTGTAATCTTTTCCAGTAACCATCTGGAGGGGGTAACGGTAGCATTGAGCTGATGAAGTTTATTCTAGGTAGGACATCCATCTTAACTATTGATACCCGTGCCTGTACTGAGTTTTTAAGTTTTGACCACCTGTCAAAGTCGTATTTGATTTTATTTTGGATTTTTATGTAATTGTGCTTCACCGTTTGGCTTATGGTAGGGAATACTTCAACTCCCAAACATCTAAAGTGTTTAACCATTGGTATTTCTTCTGGAAGGAGTATATATTTTTTGCAGGGGCGTTAAGTGGAAGAAAAGCCGACTTTGGCCAATTTATCTTAAATCCCGATAAATCGCCAAAGTCATCAATCAACTTGAGAAGATGAGGCATTGCGGTGTTAGGGTTTTGCATGAACAGTATTACTTCGTCCGCATATAAACTAATTTTATGTTGTGTGCCCTTGATTACGATTGGTTCTATGGATTGGGATTGTCTTATATATTGTGCTAAAGGCTCTAATGATAAATCGAATAGTCCGGGACTAAGAGGGCAACCCTGTCTAGAAGAGCGTGATACCGGAAAGATTTCGGAGGTGATCATGGCCGATGGGTCTTTGTATAATACTTTAATCATATCAATGAATCCTTTTCCTAACCCCATCCTTTCTAATACTGCCCATAGATACGACCATTCCAACCTATCAAAAGCTTTCATCACATCCAGGGACAGCATCGCCTTAGGTGTGGTGTCGTCCTTGCTGGCATCTAGTACGTGTAGTAATCGTCTTATGTTATCCGTGATCAATCGGCCTCTTATGAAGCCAGTCTGATCCGGATGAACTAAAGACGTCATATGCTTTTGAAGTCTGATGGCTAATACCTTAGAGTACAGTTCGATATCGGTTCCGAGGAGGCTTAACACTTTGGGCGCCACGCCTGGTTTTCCGTTTTACCGCTTGAATGCCACCATCGGCGCCAATGTTAACGTTAATATCGCCTAATCTATGTTTTAAATTATGGCTATGTGTCTAATCTGCCCATCGCATTATCAAAGTCTATTTTCCAGTCAGTGCTGTGAAGGCAGATTGTTTTTTTATCGCGTCGTTTCCGTTTCAGAGCAGTTAGAAAAGCCCCCGTTTTGATATAAAAAACAGTTCATTCTGGAGCATTCTATGAAAATCGTCTTTTAGTGGAATATTCCACAACGTTGATATTCGTCGGCCTTTTTATGAATCGTTTTCAAATAAACGCTAGATGATCAATATTATACGTGCACGCAAGCACATTACGGCCGCGCACTGATAATCGCTCCGTTGATTTCCTCACAGACTTTTACAGTGAAACCGAAAGAAGACATTTCACAAAACAGCTTATAACTTCATCAAACTTACTCTGATTATCCTACCGCTGATAACATAGAGTCCTTACCTGACATCAGATGGTATCCAACTGGTATATTCCAATTCCTGATCACCATTCGAAAAAATCGATAAGTGTATGGATCCAACGCGATACTGGAGATCTCCATGATCCGCAGGGATCTGAGGCTCCAGAATTAACTGTGGTAACCCCGGCTGGATCAGTGAACTGGAAAATGTGGAGTACCGGATTTTTTTCCCCATTCATTTTCATTGAGTCCATTCCAAAATCACTTATGTCATCTGGGAGACGACAGGGGGAGCTTTTTTCCACAGTGATCACCGGCGCAGCTCGGCTATACTCGGGTAGGCTCGGGTGATTTTTCAGATAAAAAAAAAAAAAAAAAAAAAATCAGAGAAATCTCGTGAGTGGCATTCTACGTCACTATTAAAAACCCGAGAAATCTCGTGAGTGGCACTCAAAGTGTTAAGGGTCTATAACTACCGCACTCTGTGGGGTCTTTGTCTTTTTTAAGGAGGACTGTTATGAGTGCAATATTGTCGTTCTTATGGAAGTTCCCCTCCTTGACTGAGTATAAAATCATATTAAGTAATAGGGGTCCAATTATGTCCCAACATGAGAGGTACATTTCTGGTGGGATACCGTCTCTTCCTGGAGCCCTACCACTTTGCATTTCGGATATGGCCTTCCTGAGTTCATCTAGTGTGATGGGTGTTTCTAACTGTTTAGCGTCATCCTCTGATAGTTTGGGGAGGTTAATTTGATTAAGATATGTGTCCATTTTGTTTTGTTCGAAGGTAGTTTCTGATTTATACAAGTTGGAGTAGAACTCTTTGAATGTCACGTTTATTTTTTTAGGGTCTGTAACAAGTCCTTGTTGTGCTTTAATGGTAGTTATATCGGCAAATTTTGCGTTGACTCTTAATCGCATAGCTAGTAGGTGACTTGGTTTAGAACATTGAGGGTAATGCTGGTGTCTTGTGATACGTATTTGTACTTCAGATTGTTGTTTATAAATGGCGTTAATCTCTTTTTTTAGCACATTAATTTGAGTTTCCAGTCGAACCGAGTCGTTGTATTGTAAAGAAGTAAATAACGTAGAGTGAAGCGTTTCCAGTTCCGCCAGTTTTTAGCAACTATTCTTGCGTATTTTGGAGGAAAAGCACCTGGTAAAATCCTTGATCAATCCCTTTACCGACATCCATAACATTCTGGGGTCCTGCACCGAATTCGCATTCTCCAGTAGGAATACAGAGAGAGCTTCTTTGAGTTGTGTAATGAATTCCTTGTTCTGTATCGTTAGTGGCTTAGCTTGGCATCGCTACTGCACTATCTCGCGTACGTGCACGCGTACTGAATAAACCACAAATGTACCTCTAATACCAGTATTAGTCTGACCACACCCCTCATCAGCTTACCTTCATAAGCAGGTGTGTGGTCACCTGCTCTCCTCCTTCTCGCTTTCACCACAAGGAAGAGGTGCCTCGGTAGATCCCCACACTTGACACCATGATGGAAGAAATTGGATTAGGAACAGCTTGGGAAACAAGGATACGTTGACATCATATCTTTATTTTCTCTCTCACTATTTTCGAGAAAATACGGCGATATTGTCTTCGTACTGGAGTGTCTAGAAGATGATGATCATTCTACAAACCCTCCACCGGTTTTCGTATTGGGAGCACGCCGCTGCATGCTTCTCAACTGCAGTTCCTTGCTGTGTTTGTTGGGGTGAAACCTGTCAGGCCACAGCTGAACTGTCGGACATGCCGCTGTTGTGAGGAGCGGTGCGTTCCAGGTTGGGTGAGTAGTGTTTGCTGGCGGGCTCCACTTGTCTGTTAGTGCTATGGGGGCTACTTGACAAAGTTTATGGAAACCGGCCCCAGGCTAGGGTCCTTTGTTTAGCCGTCTAGGCGACAGAAGGCCTTGGTCTGGCGACCATTATAGTTTTAACTAGTGGGCCGCGACCATTGACACTGGTGATCCCTGTGTGTTCTGGACGAGTGGATTCTCTCTGTCACCGTGTTAAGACCCCATCTTTCATATCCAAATGAGAGTATTCCTTCACGAGGGGATATGTGCATGTAATGTGCGATAGCGGCAGATTCATGTTCAAAGTCAGCTATACAGGCCAGTTGGTACTGTGCTGATTCCGCCGGACGTGGTAGTGTCACCGTTGTGAAGCGGTGTTGACGTCTTGTTTTCTCTTTTCTCTTAAAAAGTGGGGAGGGTTCAGAACGGCGGCCTGTCTGGGTGAGTGTTATGTCATTGTTTACATGTTCATAGCTTACGGTTAGCCGGTCGGTGGCCTGGCGCGGGGTAGCTTGGCTTCTCGCGCGCCGCCGGGAGCTCGCTCCTGATCGCGTGCGTCGTAGATCGGCGTCTCGCGAGCGGAAGCAATAGCACCCGAACGGTTGGAGCAGCCGTTAGCTTGATGCTATTCTGTTGAACGTGCTTTGATTTTAACATGTTTTACACTCTTGACCACGACGTCATCCTTGACAGGGGATGTTCGTCGACCCTGCCTGAGCCTAGACGGGGATTGCGTCAACAAAGAGGACTGTAGCGACTGGTGGAGCGGCGACGCTGCCCGGATCGAACAACACGGGACGGCTGTGTTCTACGGTGGCTTGTGACTGCACTTCGCTGATCTGCGTTCCGGGCAGGTACGGGGTTGGCCAGACCTCATAACACGTCTTCTGGTTTTACCTTGCTAAATGTATTGTGAATAACGGTGTTTTTTCCCAAAACGTGTGTTGTTGCAATGCATTTGAGATACGTTGCGGGTTGTGTGTGAGCTGTTTTTGTCACTGGCAGTAGCTTCTCCGTGCAGATCGTGATGTATTGATCTGGTTGTTGTGTGAGAAACATCATGGTGTTTATGTGTACCGTGTACTCACTACTAAGGCAACTAACCTATGAAGCTATGCTTGGTGACGAGTGAGTAAAAGAATGTTCTTTCTCAGACTGTAATGACAATGAACAGTGAGTTCACACATTAACAGGTTTTCCTGTTTTAACTGGCCGTATTGAGGGTAAAATAGGAGGATTGTGTTTCCCCCCCCGGTTCCCTGGGGACTTTATCACCTCCTATCAGACATGTTGTGCATTAATTGTGTCTTTTGTGTGGTAGGGATACGATGTAACTCTCAGCTTGATTGCTGAGGTTGTGCTAAATCTGCTGGAGAAACTTATTTCCTAAAGGGAAATTGGTTTGGTTGCTGTCATGTGTGCTTAGCAAGGCCTGTGGTCGATACTAATCAAGAATGATGTATTCTCTCATTGTGAAAAAAACGGCGTTCCTCTGTTGAGTGTTTTTGCCATTTTTTGTAGGTGATGATGGGTTGTGTGTGTCATGTGACCTACAACTGGGTTGTACTGGCCACAGAAGCACATGTGTATGTTGGACCGGGGTTCTTAGAGCCCTCTCTATTCTGTGTTTTTCCTTAGTAAAAATCAGATAGCAGGTTAGCTCGTGCGCTGTGTGGAGCTGTGAAACGCTTCATAGAGCTGACTATGACTGTGTCATATTCTCTTTTTGTCGTTACGTCGTATCATGGGTGTGGGGTCGTAAAGGGGTGAACTGGTAACCTTTCCTCTCCCCATTGTTCTGTCGGTCAGGGGTACACCCCCTGTCCTTCAAGGTTCCCGTCACGTGGCGGTTCGGCACGTTACGGGGGGGGGGGGGGGGGGGGGGGGAGGGAGTTCCTGGTCCCACGGCCTGGTATATTGGGCGTGTGCACCGCAGGAATTCCCCCGCCATAGAGTACGTCACCGTGCGCGTCTCTGTTGGTAGGACTTCCGTGTGCTGTTCAGGTCCATGTGATGGATCTGTTTTCAGGGGGGGTGGTCAGGGCTCCTCCTCACCAAGCGCCTACTCAGGCCTTCTGTGAGTTCGGACTCCTTCTTCCATGTGAGGAAGCCTCCATCAGAGTACAGAGCCTTCCTCCTCAGATTGTCAAAGTGAGTGGACCCTCTAGAAGGGTCCTTTTCTATTGTATGTATATTCGATTCAATTCGTTTATTGAGTGTGTATGGGTTCGGTGCCTCTTCCCCGGAGGCCCTAAAACCAGTTTTTTACATGGCTCAAGGTGCAATATATTCTTTTCAATCTGTACAGCTCGCGTGGGAAGTCTCTCTGGGGATCCCCGTCTCTTTCCTATGGGAGGGTGGTGGGATGTAAAAATGTGAACATTTTTTACCCCGGCTGTGTAGACTGGGATACATACTGTTGATGCTTCCTTCTTTCTATTCCAGAAGTGTTGGAGTTAGGGAGTGTCACACCCCTCTTGTCGTTCCCCTGGGCGCCTTGGGGATTCAATGACAGGTCTAAATAGCCTGTTCATTGATGGGGGTGTGTCCCGACGCACGTATAGTGCTAGCTCGCTGTAAACAGGCGATTGACTGGCACGCCTTAGTTGCTTGTGGTTGAAACAGCGTTTTTATAAAGCAACTGAGATGGGGGTTTTTCCTCTTCCGGCGACCACATCCCATGACCTGGGTGGGTTGTCGACGGATTCTCGTTCATGTCTGGGGGATGATGACGGGATGGATCTGAACATATGTAGTGGGGTCTCACGCCCTTGGGGTGGGCCACCTGGCGCGGTTCGTCCGAACGTCTGGGTGGCGCCTTCTTTTCATGTTAAGATCAACACGCATATCTGCCCTTCTCCTGGAGTAGGCATGTCGGCGTGGTTAGGGCACGGGACTGGTTCTGGTCACGCTGGTCCAGATCAGTTGAACCCGTTGTCCGCCGGGGATGCAGATCTGCTGTTCTGGTACCCTGAGGGACTTGGGCTTTTTTCAGGGGGAAAAATGCCAGGTCGGTCTGGGTGTCACAGGGTTAAGCGCTATGGAGACCCTGGTTGGGTATGTTTTTACTCAGCACTGTCGTCATGGCTTACAGCCATGCCATTCTGTACGCGCTCGATCTCGTCGGATCTCGGCCGCTACACAGGTTGGTCCTGGTTAGTACTTGGTTGGGAGACCGCCGGGGAATACCAGGTACGGTGTGCTTAGGGGCTGGTTCTCCATTATTTTTCGCTCCTCTCTCACGCATGGCGGAGAGGGGCCTGTGGGGGTGGTTTTTTGACCTCCTCTGGTGACCCTGTGCTTCCCGTACCGCCAGGCCCGGTCCGAAGTGATGTTTGCGACCCGTAGGCCTGGGTTAACCCTTTTTGGAAACTGAAACACTTGTACTGCGGTATAGCCGGTGTATACCCGCAGGTGTGTTTTGGAGTTTTTTCTTGAGGGGTTATAGGAACAACCACCGCATTGGGTAACACCGAGGTGGTTGATTCCCTGGTGTGTTGGAGCAGTGTCAACTCCCGGGTTCACCGTTTGAGGGTGCCCCTGCACGTTCATGACGTCTGCCAATCGTGTCAGCCTTCTCTGCCTCGACCCCTCTGGGTGGGGGTTGTTAAATGGAGGCTTGGTCATGCAACACCGCCAGCTTACGCTCCTTCCGCCGGGGCGGCTGTGTTCAGCTGTCCCCTCTGGCGCCTGTCTCGTCCGCAGTCTCCAGGCTAGGGTTAACAGCCTGTTGCCTGGTTTTTCCCCGGTGCGCTGCCTGCTTCCGTTGGTTAACCTTTTTGTGTGCTTACGGCCATGCTGACTGCCTATTCTGCAGGGTCAGTGTGCCAGGCGGTGTGCTATTGGGGGGACGGGGCCCGCTCGGCTTACGGCCATACCGACCTGAACACGCCCGATCTCGTCCGATCTCGGAAGCTGGGCAGGTTCTGGCCTGGTTGGTTCCGCCTGGGAATACCAGGTGCAGTAACTGAGGGGCCTTTGTCCGAATACGCTGGCGATGTGGGGGGCGGGGCACTACGTGCCCACCTGGTGGGGTCTTGATGCTGGCATCATGGACTTCTCCGGGCCCCCATTCTAGGGAGTCCAGTCCTTTTGGTGGGTCTGGGTCTTCCTTCGTGCTCCGCTGCTACGGCCTTGCCACGGGGTTGGGTTTGCCCTTGACCCCGTGATTCTGGGGGCAGTAACGAGGTTGTTCCTCCGTTCGTTCCCGGGTGGCATGCGGGTTGTGCGTGTGTGTAGTCGTGGGGTCGAGCCACGGTCTGCTCACCCTGTGCGTTGAGTTGCTTGAGTGCCTCTTCGCACGGTCGGGTCCGTCGCCCTCCCGTGACGTCCCTAATAGGGGGGCTACCCTCCATTAGGGGGGGTCGGGGGGGCTCGGCCCTCCCTGTTCTGATGGTTTTGGGGGGCTGTCAGCGGGGTGTATTTGTCAGCCAAGTGGCTCCGCTTGGCCTCCCTTGTGCAGTAGCGATGCCAAGCTAAGCCACTAACGATACAGAACGTTAGGTTATGACTATAACCAAGTTCTGTTAGTTAGGGGCGATGCTTGGCATCGGACGGCCGCTGCAGCCCTTGTCCTCACCTTGTGGTGAAAGCTTGGGAAGGAGGAGAGCAGGTGACCACACACCTGCTTATGAAGGTAAGCTGATGAGGGGTGTGGTCAGACTAATACTGGTATTAGAGGTACATTTGTGGTTTATTCAGTACGCGTGCACGTACGCGAGATAGTGCAGTAGCGATGCCAAGCATCGCCCCTAACTAACAGAACTTGGTTATAGTCATAACCTAACGTTAATAAGCAGCATCGAGTTAAATCGCCATCTTGGGGCTCGGGATGACAGTATACCAAATGATCCTTTTAGGAGTAAATAACAGTGATCTGATAATCCATTGGGTACCATTTCCACATCATAGTTATCAAATAGTCTCGGGGATGCAAAAACATAATCTATTCTGGAAAGTGTGTTATGTCTTGCAGATCGACAAGAGTACTTCCGGGTCGTGGGGTTGAGTGATCGCCATAGATCATTTACACCTGTGTTCTTCGACCAATCCTTTAACGCATTAGATGCATTTTTCTGTTCGTTGGAAAAGGTGGGATAAGATTTATCCATCCCTGGATCCCAAATGGCATTAAAATATGCACCAATTATAAATGAGTATTCAGGAAGGTCTAACATTGTTCTGGTAAGTGTAGTGAAGAAATTAGCTTCGTACAAATTTGGGGCGTATACCGCTACCAACGCTATTTTCCTGTTCTTGTATACAATCTTAGCTATACTGCCCTATCAAGGCAGACCGCAGTAACTTCAAAAAAGTGAAACTGAGAAAAATGGCTTTAAAGTTTTTTGACTTGCCATCCAAAATGTGCTATAGGTAGATAGATGATAGTACCCAGATTTAACATGTATTAATGAAGTAATCTTTAGGCATACAAAAATATGACATAATTATTTTAATTAACCCCCAAAAAGCAGATACTGCACTCTGCTGCACAGTTCCCTTAAATAATTATACAGGTAATGTACAGGCAAAGTGCAGTAACTTCAAATACAATGTTGTTTTCCCTCCAGCTTTCATAACTTAACCTAGCCATTTTATTTGGATCATCATCATTCCAATATATTCAGGTGTTAAATTTCATTTTCAAAATGG
This sequence comes from Notolepis coatsorum, assembly GCF_963971535.1. NCBI lineage: Eukaryota > Metazoa > Chordata > Actinopteri > Aulopiformes > Paralepididae > Notolepis > Notolepis coatsorum. The sequence goes on along the minus strand of NC_140168.1, from coordinate 197,822,238 downwards.
CTAGGTTAAGTTATGAAAGCTGGAGGGAAAACAACATTGTATTTGAAGTTACTGCACTTTGCCTGTACATTACCTGTATAATTATTTAAGGGAACTGTGCAGCAGAGTGCAGTATCTGCTTTTTGGGGGTTAATTAAAATAATTATGTCATATTTTTGTATGCCTAAAGATTACTGCATTAATACATGTTAAATCTGGGTACTATCATCTATCTACCTATAACACATTTTGGATGGCAAGTCAAAACACTTTAAAGCCATTTTTCACTGTTTGGAAGTTACTGCGGTCTGCCTGGTTTTTGAGTGTGATTTTGTAGTTACTGCAGTTTTTAAAACCCCATATCTCCAAAACTGAGCGACATTAACATCTGAAACTTGGTCACAAGATAAAACATTTATTGACAAGTTCAATTTCACTCATAACTCAATTCTGACTTTTTTTGAGTTACTGCGGTCTGCCTTGACAGGGCAGTATAGTTATCCGACCATCTGCATCAGACCATACTCCCTTAAATTCAATATTCAACTTCCGTTTTACGACTATGGCAACTCCACGGGTTCTCGTTCCAAAGGAAGAGTGACTAATGTTATGGTATAGGTTGTCCGCTAATGTAGCTTTGTCTTCCAATAAAATGTGCGTTTCGCTTAGCAGAGCCACGTCAACCTGTTTGTTTTTCATCAGTGTGAGCACGCTTTTGCGTTTGTGTTGATTATTTATTCCCCCAGTATTCCAGATCATTATATTCAAACTAGCCATAATCTATACATGTTGTTGTATAGTTGTTGGTAATGCTTCTGGAGTGTGAATCTACAATGGATATACATCCAACTATTGAGGTCCCGTTGAGAGCCGAGCTTAAAAACATACATACAAATAATAATCCCCTAAATCCCCCTCCCTCAGAGAGTCGTACAGGGCTGTGTTCCATAGACACACCCTACGCATATGACTCCCTCCCTTAAACCACCGGATTGCCCAAAATGAGCCTTCTAACCCTAACCTTCCTATGCTAATTGCCATAGGATCTACAACTTTCATTCTAATTTAATAGAATGTCACTCTTGGTCTAGCGCCTTCCCATTAATGTAATAAAAATAGTGTGTAAAATGAAAAATATACCTCCATTGGTATATTTATTTGAACCTTCTACTAACTTGTATATGTTGGAACCTTCAGAAAAAAGGAGAAAAAGAAAAGAGAAAAAAAACAAAAAAAATATGAAATAAAATAAAACTCAACGACAAAAAAAAATTTAATAAATAGATTTTTAGAACTAAATTATGCAAATCCCTAAAGCAGTGGAGCAATTGCTTAAAATATTAAAATAACCTTGTCATGCTTATACATTTAGATGAGGATGATTTTAAAATCTTATTGAACTTCCATATCGGGTTCATATGCATATACATACCGGATGTTATTGTTACAGGCCTTCAGTGGCTGCGGTTACATGGTGACTTTTAATTCCGAATTATAACTTCGGAATCAAATCATTCGGATGTAAAAAAAAATCATGCGAGTTTACATGTCAAATCTTAATTCCGACAAGGTGTTTACATGAAAGTCACTGTCTAATCGGGAGTTTTCGAGTCATCGTAAGGTTTGGGGTTGGGAAGGCTTCTGATTGGGTAAACGTAAACAGGATGTTAACGTCATTACGTTTACCAGAAGTAAACAAACCAGCTGCGACCGGTATTCTCAGCTACTGTGCTAGCGTACCAAACAACATTAACCAGACTCTCGGTGTGTCTATTCTGCTAACGTTAAAGGCCTCTAAATGCTACAGCAACTTCAAAGCAACTGCACCACAACATCGACAAAGCAAAGGTGTTGCAGGCCTTTATGCTTCTGCAACATCGACGCACAGCCTATGTAACATTGTACCCCGTATGTAGCAACCCATTGATAACAAGCAGACAAATAAGCATAATTTTTACTTCCGGGCGGGGGGTTTCAAAATAAAAGCGACGTCTAAAAGCACCGTAAATACGTTTATTCTTTACAATATCTAACGTTACACGAACCTAAACTAATCTAAAGTTAGTTTAGGTTCGTGTTAACGTTAGATAATGTACAAAATAAACCTATTTACGGTGCTTTTAGACGTCGCTCTTTTATTTTGAAATCCCCCGACGGAAGTATTATAGTGTCTGTTGCTAGCAGCTTGACTTTTGCCGGCCGGTTCTGTGCTTTTTCTAGCTAACGTTACGTATCATCATTAGTTTCCAAAGGAGAGGAGAGAAAGACCGCGGCTCACATGCAGCTCAAACTACCTGTTGGAATAAATTAATTGATTGATGTTTAACTTGTCCCTGTGTGTGTCCAGTCATTTCGACTAGCAAACGTTGTATCTAACGTTACCTCAGGATACCATTGTATTTAGTTGGTTAGCTATGTAGCTATTTTGTGGATAGCATTTTGTATAGCATCAATACTAGCTGGCTGGCTACAGCTTTATTTACTAAATTATGGAGGCTTTTTAATCGTCAAGGTAAGAGAGGATTTGTCATGATCAACTGAAGGCATATGCTATGGAACAATATGTGCCCCTGTTCGCGATCATCTATGTGTACTGTAGCCTATGCGCGATCATGCGCAGAAAGACCGGGGGGAACTAATTCCGAAAAAGCGTTTACATGGACAGAAAAAGCTTTAATTCGGAATGATAAACGGAATAAACCGGCCACTTACATCGGAATGGATTTTATTTCGGAATGGCCATTTTCATTCGGAATTAAGTATTTTCAGATGTTTACATGATAACTTTAAATAGGATTTAACGTTAATTCCGAATGAAAAGGGGAATAAACTGTCCATGTAAACGCAGCCAGTGTAGGAGTACAGTGTATTCTAGAAAGTTGTAGAATACCCTTGTAAATTTGTAAACACTGATGTTATGTTCCAGAATAATCTTCCTGTCCAAGAGTTATGTCCTTCTAGTGTTTTCCAGTATATTCCAGTGTGTCCCTGAACGGTCGAAAGAAGAATCCAGATTATTCCAGAGTGTTCCCAATGTCAATGCTGGATTATTGCAAAAACCAGAAATCTATAAATATAGTGCCTATCGTTTCGTATTAAACACTTTGTACCTCAGTGTTGCCTACAGGCATATCTGCTGTCGCTTTTGTAGTTGAGCCGTGGAAAAGTCATTCTAATAAAAATAATAAAAATCAAGAAAAAGAGATGAATAGGCTTGTCTTCTGAGACGGGCCTATGGTGCGACCGGCCCCAGGGGGCCGATATCATGTTGCTTCATGTATTCTTCGGTGTCTTTAGGCAAGCGTAACCCGAATCTTTTACCATCTTCCCCCACGATGGAGAGAGACGCTGGGTAGCGAAGGCTGGGTTTGAGTTTTCTCCTGTAGAGTTTCTGCAGCACCTTTTTGTAAGGGGCACGTCGGGATATGGCCTCCCTGCATAAATCCTTGTAGAAAGACACTGGTTTGTCATTATATTTCAGTCTCCCCCATTGATTGCGTGCCTCTCTGATGATCGCGTCTCTTATTTCTGTTTTGCGCAGAGTAGCAATGATAACCCTCGTATTGTTGCCTTTGGGGTCCTATGTACCGATTCTATAACAATGGTCCACTAACGGCACTGTGGGGAGGATCTGTTTACCTAGAATTCCAGCTAACACTGTTGGAAATGTGTCGTCTGTGCAATTGACTGATTCATCCAATCCCACAATACGGACATTATATCTACGGTAGTGACGTTTGGTCTCGAGCCGCCTCTCCATTGCTTCCTCTTCGATGTCTTGTATTTTCTTCCAAAGCGCTTTGTCTACCTGTTGTATCTCCCCCGCTAGCTCCATGAATCCATCGTGAACGGTCTTCTTGTTCTCCTCGACTTTCAATGTGATTTCGATTATCGTGTTTTCCACTGCAGTAATACTGTTGGTTTGATTTGCGGCCGCTGTTATAACCTCTTCGAGTTTAGCGTCGATGTGTAATTTGAACGCGTCGATGTGTAATTTGAAAGCATCAGCCTTGGCGTCCTCCTTGACAAAATTAGCGTCCGCTTTATCCATCCGATCCTTTATCAGGTTAGTCAGAGACTTGAAATCGGGTGGTATATTCTCCATGCCTGTGTCAGTTGAGGTTGTAGGAGCATAGAATGGCTCTGCTTTGACCGGCCGCCTTTCTGTTAGCTCCGTCGAGACTGTGCTTACTTTTGTTAATTTTTATAGTTTTATTTTAAGAGTTTTATTTGCACCAACTGTTGGTGCATTATATGTGTATGACCGTCAGTCACTCATTGACATTGGATTAAGGAAAACTTACTGACTGGATTGCTCTCTGGATCGGATTTCTGAACAACAACAGTGGCCAGCGGAGATCCTTTGTTGCGGCCAAAGCAAGGAAAAGGCGCGACGACGAGGTAGAAGAGCTGGGGTCCGAAACAGATTGAGATCCAAGCGACACAGAACCACATTGCCCAGCATATTGTTGGCCAATGTGCAATCGATAGGAAACAAACTGGACGACATCAGAGCACGGATCCAATTCCAGAGGGACATTCGGGACTGCAATGTCCTCTGTTTCACCGAGACTTGGCTGACTCCGGACGTCCTAAACCATGCAATAGAACCGGCAGACCACTTCTTCGTTCTCCGTAAGGACCGAACGGCAGAAGAATCACTAAAGACGAGAGGAGGCGGCATAGCTTTCATGGTAAACAAGGAGTGGTGCGATATAGGCAACGCAAAGGAATTGTCTAACCACTGCTCCCCAGACCTGGGCCCTCATTCATCAACGTGTCTTACGCACAGATTTGTGCTTACCCTGTGCGTACGATCATTTCTAAGCAAAGAGTGGGATTCATCAATTTCAACTTGAACTTGACTTTGTGCTTATGTCTACGCACAGCTCTGAGCACACTTAGCTGACGCCCAGTGGTAGAATATATTATTACAACAAGGAAATGAGCTTCTGTGCATTAGTTTCAACACTGGCGGAGCGCAGTCAGTCAGTAGCCTACACCCCGTATATTAGCAACAGTAGTGTAATTATGGTCAAAACCCTATAAATAGCATTTGGAATAATAGATCTTTCTCTCAGAATGAATGCAGCATGGTTTATATAGCGTTATCGGAATATACGGGGTGTAGGCTACTGACTGACTGCGCTCCGCGTATCTCAACTCGTTATTATTTTGCGCACAGACCGCAGAAACACGGGAACGTTTTGATTATATTTAAAAGGCTTTACGTTAAACGAAACAAGTGGAGTTTCGAAGCTGTAAGCAGAGTCATATGAACACCCACGATATAGTGTTCTTCCCCCTTTTTACTGCATAAGAAAGAATAGAAAACGCATTGCAATGACACCAGATAGTGGACAGACTATGTATATGATGGGATTCAAGTTCGCGTTTTTGTTGATCATAGGCATGCTGTCAGAGTATGATATCTTAATCAAACATTCTAGAACATTTGTCGTCACAGATCATGTCCTAATAGAACATAGGCTATGGCATGGTCCATCGTGATATTGTGTGGACTGTTATTATCACTGTACCGGTACCACCCATTGTGACAACAGCCTTGTCAGTCCCGCACACAAACATGATGGAATTCAAGTTCATGTATTGAAAGGCAGGCTACATCATACATGCAGTGAGATTCATTGTTCTTGTATATGCTCTCGTATTATTGTTTATATAGGCTACCCAATACTGACATCAAAATAGATTGTAGTATGCCTCTAGAAATCATATGCAGCAGGTAGAAAATTGACGGAAGATCCATCGCGATTTGGAATAAAATTGAGGAGAACTTTAATCCCTGGGTATTAATCAAACAACACGGGAAAAGGCAGCCATATTCCAGCGCGGTCTTTATTAGTGTTTGCGCTGCCCAGGCAGCAATGGTTAATAGATATCATATCCGACATCACCGTTCTCATAACACGCTTCCCTCGGCTTAGTCCATTTTTCCACATTTCATGGGGGTATACCATTACCGTATATGGTTAATCGGGGCGGTTCTGGTATGCAAATACTTGAAACAGTGCACGAGCTCAAACGTAGGATCAAAGTCATATTCATCATGACAGGTGTGCGTAGAACCTGCGTACGCACGTGTGGTGAATCCCGATTTTCCTGTGCGTACACTCATTCTAAATTCTGTGCTTACGTGTGGAAATAGAACATGTTCTACGCACACGTTGATGAATGAGGGCCCTGGAGTTTATCACCATCAAATGCTGACCCTTCTTTCACCCGAGGGAGTTAACGTCCATCATCATGATCGGAGTGTACATCCCACCACAAGCAAGCACTGGGGCCGCACTCTCGAAGCTACACGACGAGGTAAACAAACAACATACAGCTAACGTAGACGCTGCTATTTTGGTTCTGGGCGATTTCAACAGCGCGCGTCTTAAAAAGGTGTTGCCGAATTTCTATCAGCATGTGACCTGTCCCACCAGAGGCGAGAACATATTAGACCATGTATACTCGCAATTTAAGAATGGGTACAAGTCACAGGCTCTTAGTCCATTCGGTAAGTCCGATCACGCCGCCATCTTTCTTTTGCCAAAGTATAAACAGAGTATCAAGCGCATGCCGGTAGTATCGCGAGAGGTTAAGCGTTGGACTGTGACTTCAGAGGAGACACTACAGGTTGCGCTGGAATGCACAGACTGGAATGTGTTTCGTGATAACACAGACAACCTCAACGAATACACTGAAACGGTGCTTGACTTTGTCTGTACTCTGGTAGAAGAAACAATCCCCTCTACCACAATTAGAATTTACCCAAAACAAAAGCCTTGGGTAGATAAATCCGTCCGTGAGGCTCTGAAAGTGCGCACCTCAGCATACAACGCCAGGCTTGTGACAGGCAACATGGATGAACACAAGACGGCAAGATACAACGTCAGGAGAGCAGTAATAGAGGTAAAACGGCGTTACAGGGACAAAGTTGAACTTCAGTTTGAACAGGCTGACTCTAGAGGCATGTGGCAGGGCCTCAGAACGATGACAGATTACAAAGGCACCTCCCTCAAGCTGAACAGTGACATCTCCTTAGCAAATTATCTCAATACCTTCTATGCGAGGTTTGAGGTGGTGAATAACAACACCAGCCTACAAACCACCGCAATGGAGGGGGGGGGGGGGGGCGCTGCTGATGGAGATTCAGTGTTCAGAATAACAGAACATGAGGTGAGGAGGACCTTTAAGAAAGTGAATATCAGGAAGGCAGCAGGACCGGACGGTATCCCCGGCCGCGTCCTAAAAGTCTGTGCCGACAATCTGGCCCCGGTATTCACTGACATATTTAACCTGTCCTTAGAACAGGCTGTCATCCCCACCTGTTTGAAGAAGTCCACCATCATCCCTGTACCCAAAAAATCTATGCCCACTTGCCTCAAAGACTACCGCCCTGTAGCTCTCACCTCCATAGCCATGAAGTGCTTTGAGAAGCTAGTGAAAGGCTACATATGTTCCACACTCCCCATCAACCAGGACCCCCTGCAATTTGCATACTGCCCCAACAGGTCCACGGAGGACGCCATAGCCCATGTGATGCACACAGCAGCATCACACCTGGACAAGATACAGGGGAACTATGTGAGAATGCTATTCATCGACTACAGCTCAGCATTCAATACCATAGTCCTCTCCAAACTCATAGCCAAGCTCAGGGACCTGGGCTTGAACTATGACCTCTGCCAGTGGGTCTTGGACTTCCTGACGGGCAGACCCCAGGTGGTGAGAGCAGGCAACTGCACCTCCTCATCCATCACCCTCAACATAGGGGCCCCACAGGGCTGTGTTCTGAGTCCCCTCCTCTACTCCCTGTACACACATGACTGTGTGGCTCAGCGGAGCAACAACACAATCATCAAATTTTCTGATGACACAGTAGTGGTGGGCCTGATCTCTGCAAACGATGAGAGGGCCTACCTGGAAGAGGTCAAGGTCCTGGCGGGATGGTGCCAGGAGAACAGACTCTCCCTGAACGTCAGCAAAACAAAGGAGATGATTGTGGACTTTAGGAGGTCGGGGGTCAAGGACTACAGCCCCCTCAGCATCGACGGGGCACCGGTTGAGAGAGTGAACAGTTTTAAGTACCTCGGAGCCCACATATCCGAGGACTTGACATGGACCACACACATTGACAGTGTTGTGAAGAAGGCACGACAACGCCTCTACTTCCTCAGGCGCCTAAGGAAGTTCCAAGTCAGTCAGAAGATCCTTAAGAACTTCTACTCATGTACAATAGAGAGCATCCTGACTGGCAACATCACCTCCTGGTTTGGGAATAGCACTGCACAAGACCGAAGCAGACTACAAAGAGTGACACGTTCAGCGGAACGCACAATTGGAGGGGGGCTTCCCACCCTCCAGAACATTTACAACAAGCGGTGCAGGGGCAAGGCTAAGAGAATCATCAAGGACTCCAGCCACCCGAACAACTGCATCTTTGAACTGCTGCGGTCAGGCAAGCAATACCGGAGTCTCAAGACAAGCACAGAAAGACTCAGAAGAAGCTTCTATCCCCAGGCCATCAGGCTGCTCAACGAACAATAAACACTATGCAACAACCATCAAATGCACACAGCACACACATCCACACGCACACACTCACTTTAAATAAACAACACACTGCAGCACCCACTCTCCACACTTTAGATCACCTAAACACACTTTATATTTATTGGTAAAGGATTTGCACTACAACTCGTACACCTTACTGTAAATTGTACCTAAATTGTACCTCATCCCCTTTCTGCTTTGCACTATATAGTATTGTATATTAGTATATTGCATAGTATATTGTATATTGTATAGTAACTCAGTTACTTCTAGTCTGCATCGAACATTGTACATATGTCTATACTGAACACTGTGACCTCTATTTTTACTTCTTTTTACATGCTACTTTATTTTATTTCATACTTATCTTGTCTAGCACAGTCTCTGGAGCGTAACAGTAAGAAGCATTTTGTATAAAAGTATTCTGTACTTCGGTATGACAACTATTAAAGAAACTTGAAACGTGGGAGCCGCGGCAATATTGTCGGATATTTTATTTTCAATTTCCACTGCTTTCCCTTTCACGAAGCTCGTCCCCGCCGGTGCCGTTATTTGTCGTCTCCTATCTCCCCCCCGGGGGAAGCCGTCGTCGGGGCCGTTATGTAATCAGCTGTCTCCCCAACGGGGCAAGTCAACACCGCTGCCATTGTATTGGTCGCTGCTATATCCCTCGCTGAGCGTAGCACAGCCGGGTCCGTTGTACTGTCTGCTCTGTGTCTCTTTCCAGTCTCTTTATTTTCCTTTGGTCCCATATTGAATCTTTCTTTCTGTTGATATAGTTAGTAGAATGTCTTATTTAATATATACGATGAGGTTTAAACACATTAGTATTGTGCAAATTAGGTTTTGAAGCGAAATTGACTTAACGGGAGCGGAGCGCTGACCAAACATGTCCGCTACATGTTGTTCTCTTTTATATTTTTCCAAAATGTTTAGGATTTAAATAATCCTGAGTGAGAGAATCTTTATAGTAATTAGATTTGGCATTTCTAGTCATAGTTTTACTTTTATTTCTCAACAATCTATATTTTCCCATTCCTCAGGATCTTTTGTCCTGCGAAATTAGGCCCAGGCCTTATCTCTCAGCTTTAATATATGAATTAAATCAGATGTGACCCAAGGAAGATGATGCCATGGTTTTGAAAGGTGCATGGTTATCAATCATTTTTGTAAGTTCCGAGTGTAAGAAATTCCAGGCGTCTTGAGGTTTCGAAATGATTTGGTATCGGTCCCAATTGACTGAAAGCAGGTCATTAATAAATTGATCGGTATTAATTTTCTTGTATTGCCTAATTTGTATAAATTTGGGTGAAAGTTTTGGTAGTTTAATTTTCCAGATGCAAAATACAATGTGGTGGTCACTAAAGCAGTATGACATGGTTCCTGATTTAGAAAACCTATTTGGATGTGAGACCAATATCCAGTCAAGTAGTGTTTAACATGTGGGAGTGACCCGATAGGCTCGTCAATTAGTTGAGTTAGGTTCACATTTTGGATTATGTTTTTAACATTATTACAGGATTTGTCCAACCAATTCTTATTGAAATCACCAAGTATTAAAAGTTCATGTTTTACTTTGATAGGATTTATGGTGGAAATAATGCAGTTGAATGATTCAGCGGGAGATGGAGGAGGTCTATACATGTTTCCAATGGTTAAGGACTTGTTCTTATGGAAAATTATCTTAATGAAAATGCTCTCAAAATGTAAAGGCTCAACTGTAGGCACCGTTATCTCAGAGACAAGATTGGATATGACATATATGGCAACACCACCAGCCATTGTGCCCCTGTCAGCTCTGTATAGATTATAGTTACTTAGTTAATTTTTGTTCATTATTGGATATATTGTTGGTAAGCCAGGTTTCTGATAGAGTAATTACATGAGGTTTGTGCAGTTCAACCCATACCCTAAGTAGGTACATTTTATGTACAAGGCTCCTAATATTCAAATGTATGATTTTAATACCTTTTGCGCTATCCAGATTGATATTTAGTGTTCAAGTTCAAGTTCAAGTTCAAGTTCTTTAATAGTTGTCATACAGAAGTACAGAATACTTTCATACAAAATGCTTCTTACTGTTACGCTCCAGAGACTGTGCTAGACAAGATAGTATCAAATAACATAATAACATAATATAGCATGAATTTAGAAGAAGAAAATGAGGTCACAGTGTTCGGTATAGACATATGTACAATGTTCTGAGTTACCATATAATATACAATACACAATACTATGCAGTGTACTAATGTACAGTACTATCTAGTGCAAAGCAGAAATGGGATGAGGTACAATTTTAGGTACAATTTACAGTAAGGTGTACGAGTTGTAGTGCAATCCTTCATCCATAAATATAAAGTGTGGGGAGTGGGTGCTACAGTGTGTTTGTTTAAAGTGGGTGTGTGCTATAAAGTGTGTGGAGTGGGTGCTACAGTGTGTTTGTTTAAAGTGAGTGTGTGCGTGTGGATGTGTGTGCTATGTGCGTTTGGTGGTTGTTGTTGTGTAGTGTTCATTCATTGTTCGTTTAGCAGCCTGATGGCCTGGGGATAGAAGCTACTTCTGAGTCTTTCTGTGCTCGCCTTGAGACTCCTGTATCGCTTGCCTGACCGCAGCAGTTCGAAGAGGCAGTTGTTCGGGTGACTGGAGTCTTTAATGATTCTCTTAGCCTTGCCCTTGCAACGCTTGTAGTAAATGTTCTGGAGGGTGGGGAGCCCCCCTCCAATTGTGCGTTCGGCTGAACGTGTCACTCTTTGTAGTCTGCTTTGGTCTTTTGCAGTGCTATTCCCAAACCAGGAGGTGATGTTGCCGGTCAAGATGCTCTCTATTGTACATGAGTAGAAGTTCTTAAGGATCTTCTGGCTGACTTGGAACTTCCTTAGGCGCCTGAGGAAGTAGAGGCGTTGTCGTGCCTTCTTCACCACACTGTTAATGTGTGTGGTCCATGTCAAGTCCTCGGATATGTAGGCTCCGAGGTACTTGAAGCTGTTGACTCTCTCAACCGGTGCCCCGTCGATGCTGAGGGGGCTGTAGTCCTTGACCCCCGACCTCCTGAAGTCCACAATCATCTCCTTTGTTTTGCTGACGTTCAGGGAGAGGCTGTTTTCCTGGCACCATCCCGCCAGGACCTTGACCTCTTCCAGGTAGGCCCTCTCGTCGTTGGCAGAGATCAGGCCCACCACCACTGTGTCGTCAGCAAATTTGACGATTGTATTGCTACTCCGCTGAGCCACACAGTCGTGTGTGTACAGGGAGTAGAGGAGGGGACTCAGAACACAGCCCTGGGGGGCCCCTATGTTGAGGGTGATGGATGAGGAGGTGCAGTTGCCTGCTCTCACCACCTGGGGTCTGCCAGTCAGGAAGTCCAAGACCCACTGGCAGAGGTCATAGCCCAAGCCCAGGTCCCTGAGCTTGGCTATGAGTATGGAGGGGACTATGGTATTGAATGCCGAGCTGTAGTCGATGAATAGCATTCTCACATAGTTCCCCTGCCTCTTGTCCAGGTGTGATGCTGCTGTGTGCAGCACATGGGATATGGCGTCCTCCGTGGACCTGTTGGGGCGGTATGCAAATTGCAGGGGGTCCATGTTGATGGGGAGGGAGGAGCAGATGTAGCCCTTTACTAGCTTCTCAAAGCACTTCATGGCTATGGAGGTGAGAGCTACAGGGCGGTAGTCGTTGAGGCAAGCAGGCTTGGATTTTTTGGGTACAGGGATAATAGTGGACTTCTTCAGGCAGGTGGGGATGACAGCCTGTTCTAAGGACAGGTTAAATATGTCAGTGAATACTGGGGCCAGTTGGTCGGCACAGACTTTTAGGACGCGGCCGGGGATGCCATCCGGACCTGCTGCCTTCCTGATATTCACTTTTTTAAAGGTCCGCCTCACCTCATGCTCTGTTACCCTGAACACTGCGCCTCCATCAGCAGCCGACCCCCCCCCCCCCCATTGCCGAGGCTTGTGAGCTGGTGTTGTTATTACCAGCATCAAACCTCGCATAGAAGGTATTGAGGTTGTTTGCTAAGGAGATGTCACTGTTCAGTTTGAGGGAGGCGCCTTTGTAGTCTGTCATCGATCTGTGTTTAAATCTGTTCCATCATTAATCCAAAAAAAAAAAAAACGTTCCACAGAGAAATGTACTATGCTTGAAAATAGAACCCATATTAATAATATACTGTATGCACAAGACAACATAAACCACATATCTGTGAGGATTGGTTCATTCCCCGCCACACGCTCCGCTCCTTTAAGGTACTGTGTTGATTGATGCATTCCCCGCCACACGCTCCACTCCTTTAAGGTGCTGTGTTGATTGGTGCATTCCCCGCCACTCGCTTTTGGAGCAAGTATCAATTCCAGCGCGCACCTGTCATAGTTTTTGATTAGCGCCCCAGAGGCTTTTTATACTGGGACTTCCCTTCAATCGAGGTCGGGTCGTTTTGGAATACAACTGCTTTTGCCTGCTTTTTCCCCGTTGCTGTGCCTCGTCTTCTTTCCCTCCAGGACTTTCTGTGGAGATCCGCTGACGAGAACCTTGTTCCCCGTTTGGAGCTGCGCCTCGTTTACCCGCTTTATGCGTTGGCGCTTGGGTGAGTTGGAACCAAACCCCTCTGGATTATTCTGTCTGTGTGTGTGACGAACACCGACGATTATCATTTTTGCTTGCACTGGACTCAGTTGAAGTGTGTGTTTTTAAGAGACACTGAAGATATCATTTCTGTTTGCACTAAACTCAGCTAACTTGTGTGTTGTGGAGAACACTGAAGATTGTTACTGCTCATTGGTTCTGGACACAGCTAAGGGAGGAGGGAACCACACTGCCTCTGTGTTTCGTTGGACTGTTGATATATATTGGACTATATTGATATCTCTCTCTCTCTCCGTTTTCCACCTCGAGTTAAAGCTGGGAGTATCTGCAGAGCCGCTACAACGTCAAATACCGATTCCCCACCATTATCACCAGGAGGATCTGCAGAGCCGCAGAGAACTCTGCCGATGGCAGTCTCCCTTGTTGTTTCATAATTGTTACTTTACCCCTTTTGTGACTCTGTAAATAAATACGCCCTAGTATTTGGCTAACTCTGAACTTCCTGTCTGTGCCGTGCGATTGAGGTCGGTTCAAACCCTAACATTACGACCCGACCATGACGACCTCAGCCGACACAGACAGGGTCAGAACAGCGTTGGCGGTCCAGATTGAATTAACCAACGACCACAGCCTACAGCTAGGTGCGGCTGCGGCTGCTGTACAGGAGCTCCGAGACCAGGTCCTGCCTATTCAGGAGTCCCTTGGCTCTCTGGCTAGCCTGCAGACAGCCCAGGGTAATCAGCAGACTAATATTCTCCACCAATTACAAGCGCTGAGTGAAGCCGTTAACACCTTGCTTGTAACCCCACCTACTACAGGAGCCTCGGCCGGAGCATCACCCGCAGCCGTGGCAGGCCCCGCGCCTCCCGATCCCGCACCTCGGGAGCCCCGTCTCTCCGAACCACGGTTGTTCAATGGTAACTTCGAGGATTGTGCCACATTCATCATGCAGTGTGAGTTGGTCTTCCTTCATCAACCCAGCCGTTTTTCGTCAGAGGGAGCCCGAGTAGCCTACATGACTAACCTGCTCACGGGCCGAGCAGCACAGTGGGTCACTGCTTCCTGGGCTATGAGGGCCGATTTTTGTTTCTCCTACCCAGACTTCGTGGCAGAGCTCTGAAGGGTTTTCCACCACCCAGCTCGTGGCCAGGACCCAGGAGTTCGGTTGGGCACCTTCCGGCAGGACAGTGGCAGTGTCAGAGACTACGAGCTGGAGTTCAGACTGGCCGCAACGGAGAGCGGTTGGAACGATCAAGCGCTTCGTCTCACTTTCCTGAGGGGGCTCAACGACGCAGTAAGGGACCAGCTCGCGACCCAAGAGGAGCCTGATTCTCTCGAGGGCCTGATCAGCCTCGCTATCCGCATCGACGGACGCCTCCGGGAGAGAAGGCGTGAGCGAGCACGACTAGGACCCCCAGACGTACCCCCCGAGTACCACGACCTCGAGGAGGTTTTCAGTAAGTCCCGGGCTCAGGCCCTTCCGCCTCACCGGCCTTACGACTGTGCCATCGACCTCCGCTCAGGGGCTCCCCTTCCCGGTAGCCGCCTCTACAGTGCTGACCGTCCTGCCCCCTCCGTGACTGGTGGGTTTTTTCCCTCCCGAGCTGTGACTAAGGAGGAACCCATGCACCCGCCTTAGCCCGGCCGAACGGGAGTCCAGGCTCAGGTCCGGCCTTTGCCTCTACTGCGGCCGGGATGGACACCGTGTCTCCAATTGCCCTACCCAGCCAAGAAGACCAGGCTCGCCGGGACCCCGGGAGATCCTGGTGAGCCGTTTTTCCTGTTCCCCCACCCGTGCACCACCTAACCGTCTGACGAACGTCACCCTAGCCTGGGCGGACCAGCGGGCGACGGTGGGTGCACTCATTGACTCTGGTGCTGATGGGAGTTTCCTGGACGTTGAGTTTGCCACCCGGGCCAACATTCCACTTGAGGACCTCGAGAGGCCCGGAGGTCTTCGCGCTGGATCATCGCCGCCTGGCTGACATCACTCAACGCACCTGTCCTGTTCTCCTCACCGTGGCTGGTAACCACGTTGAGAGACTCCAGTTTTTCATTACCAGATCCCCTCTTGTCCCGGTAGTCCTGGGTCGGCCCTGGCTCGCGCTGCATGAGCCCCACATCGCCTGGTCCACCGGCACCATCAGGGGGTGGAGCCCCTCCTGTCATGCCCAGTGTCTTCAGGTGGCGTCCAGTCCTTCGCCCCGGGGTTCCCCTTGTGTCCCTGTCTCTAGCCCCCTCTCCGGGCCTCTGTCTCCGTCTCCGGCCTCCCTCGCCGGTTCCCTGTCCCTTTCTCCGGCCCCCCTCACCGGGTCCCTGTCCCCGTCTCCAGCCTCCCTCACCGGTCCTCTGTCCCCGTCGCCGGCCCCCCTCTCCGCGCCTCTGTCTCTGTCCCCCTCTCCAGTGCCCCTGATCGCCGGCTTCCTTCGGTCCCATCCGGGCAGGCCGGGGCCGAGTGGGTCGCCGGGTGGCTCCCGTGGAGGGGGGGGTACTGTGAGGATTGGTTCATTCCCCGCCACACACTCCGCTCCTTTAAGGTACTGTGTTGATTGATGCATTCCCCGCCACACGCTCCGCTCCTTTAAGGTGCTGTGTTGATTGGTGCATTCCCCGCCACACGCTTTTGGAGCAAGTATCAATTCCAGCGCGCACCTGTCATAGTTTTTGAGTAGCGCCCCAGAGGCTTTTTATACTGGGACTTCCCTTCAATCGAGGTCGGGTCGTTTTGGAATACAACTGCTTTTGCCTGCTTTTTCCCCGTTGCTGTGCCTCATCTTCTTTCCCTCCAGGACTTTCTGTGGAGATCCGCTGACGAAAACCTTGTTCCCCGTTTGGAGCTGCGCC
Source organism: Notolepis coatsorum (assembly GCF_963971535.1). Lineage (NCBI taxonomy): Eukaryota > Metazoa > Chordata > Actinopteri > Aulopiformes > Paralepididae > Notolepis > Notolepis coatsorum. Next base: position 197,806,266 of record NC_140168.1, on the reverse strand, counting down.
TCGTTTACCCGATTTACGCGTTGGCGCTTGGGTGAGTTGGAACCAAACCCCTCTGGATTATTAGTCTGTGTGTGTGACGAACACAGAAGATTATCATTTTTGCTTGCACTGGACTCAGTTGAAGTGTGTGTTTTGAAGAGACACTGAAGATATCATTTCTGTTTGCACTAAACTCAGCTAACTTGTGTGTTGTGGAGAACACTGAAGATTGTTACTGCTCATTGGTTCTGGACACAGCTAAGGGAGGATGGAAACACACTGCCTCTGTGTTTCGTTGGACTGTTATTGATATCTCTCTCTCCGTTTTCCACCTCGAGTTAAAGCTGGGAGTATCTGCAGAGCCGATACAACGTCAAATACCGATTCCCCACCGCTATCACCAGGAGGATCTGCAGAGCCGCAGAGAACTCTGCCGATGGCAGTCTCCCTTGTTGTTTCATAATTGTTACTTTACCCCTTTTGTGACTCTGTAAATAAATACGCCCTAGTATTTGGCTAACTCTGAACTTCCTGTCTGTGCCGTGCGATTGAGGTCGGTTCAAACCCTAACAATATCAGGAGTAACATCAATTTTAATGAACATGTCAGGACATAACAAGACAAGACATAACAAGACAAGACATAACAAGATAGGACAAGCCAAGACAAGACAAGACAAGACAAGACAAGACAAGACAAGACAAGACAAGACAAGACAAGACAAGACAAGACAAGACAAGACAAGACAAGACAAGACAAGACAAGACGGACAGACAAGACACAGACAGACAATATCAAAACAACAACCAACACAGAACCACCCAGCCCATTTAACCTTAACCCCATAGGCCCAAGGGTTTTGGATGAGTAGCCTAACGATAACCACAACTCCCTAGCCAAAATATGAGAATACAGATTTACATTTTACATTGAGGGGGGAGAGAGAAAGAGAGAGAGAGAGAGAGAGAGAGAGAGAGAGAGAGAGAGAGATTGGATGGACAATAATATTGTATATATTGTATATATAAATATATTAAATATTTTTATTCATATTTTTTTTTTTTTTTTTTTTTTTTTTAAGTCAAGCAGTCACCATGTACACTACAGTATGGCTCGGCGGCCAGTCAAACTTTCTTTTTATTTATTTAACAGATTGCAGAATGGGTACAATACAGTACGGCTCAATACACACAATTGTATAAGGGGATGCAGACCAGAGAAAGACGTTTGTCTTGTTTACATCAGGGTCATTAATACTGCTGGAGCATTGGTTCATTTTTGGTCCGATTTTTCCTTGCACGATTTTTCAGTTGATCAAGTAAATTAAGCTTCTGGAGTTGCTGTTTTATCGCTGTTAGAGACTCACGGATGTCACCCGATGAGTCGTCATTGTCACTAGAGCCCAGTTCAGACCTAGTGCATTTGTCTGCCTCGACCGTTTCTGACACAGGCGAATCCAGTTTGAGAAAATATGCATTGGTCACAGATCAAACAATGATTAAAGGCATAATACGGAGGTTTAAGCTAAGGAGTACTGCTCAGCACTTCACACGGCGGCCATACTTTACAGTGTGGGTAGTGTAGTTTTATGAAATGTCAACGTCCATTGAAAGCCATGGGTCTCCTCTTTCTTAGGACAACAACAACAAGTTCTTCTTCTCACGTCTAAGTCGTCTGTTTTCCGGTGCAATGCGTGAGACTTAATAATTATCCTCTTAGTTTGCGACGTCCCACACATGGGACGTTTTTCAGACTTTTTGCAACCGGCACTTTGGTAACCCCTAGTGGCTCGGGTGTGCATATTTTGTAATACAATATATATAGAATTGAAGGCTTATTTGTTGCCTGTCGATAGCGACAAAATCCGACAAAATCCGTTCAGGCGGTTCTCGAGTTACATGCCGGTATTTGAGGCTTGTGCAAAGTACACGGTATTGCGCAAAATACCACTCCCGACTCAGGTAGTTCCGTCAATCTAGATTGAAAATGATTGTGGATCATTGTAGCCAATGAGTGTGGCTTCCAATGATACCCCATGTGGGGATGTGTGAATCAGGGATCTAGGTGAACAACTAAATTCTTTAACAGGAAGCCAAATTAATTGAAGTCTATGAGAAAACTGAGTTTTTCTTTGTACACAGTTTACCAAAATCACTCCTAATCACTCATTTCTGAAAGGATCTTTATGAAATTTGGATATGTACTACATAAGGCTTCAGGCTATGGCTCCGTCTGGATTTGCCATACCACCTTCTGGGGAAATACTACCTCTGGACTACTAACTACTACAGAAAAACTTGAGTAACAACTCAAGTTCAGACCTATGTTGCTCTATTACGTTAACACTAAAAGTGATTTTTTCTTCTGTAATCAGAAACTTTCGAATGTCATCTTTCAAAAGAGACCAGGCTCATGCATGTGCTATAAGTATAAAGTATGTTCTTTTGGTTTGCAAAAAAAGTATGCAGTCCTCAAAAATAAAATGGGCAATTTTGGGGGCGCTTGCTAAGAGGTTCTTAAAATCATTGATAAACAAATGTAGTGCTGAATATATACACTTTAACTGCTGTTTTGATAGGGTTAGGGTCTTTACTCTTGGCTACATTTGAAAAAGAAACGCAACATTACTTAATTCGGACTGTATTTATCTATTTATGACATGAAATAAATCTCGTACTGGTACTGGACCGATTGGGCTTGTATCATGCCGCTAAATGTGGTGACACTGTACCATGTAACACTTCCCCCAGTCCAGTGGGACCAACCGGCAACTCTCCGCCCGGTTCGGTTGGTCCAGGACTCAGACACTCACAACCCCCCATCAATATCCTTCACAACATAACATTGGCAAACGGTGGACTGAGCCAGATGTGGCAGATCTGGCATCAGCTCACACACCTACTTAACATTCTCATCTGCCATTTATATTTGTTATGTTCTTTGTCTATGTTGTCATTGTTGTTTCCATTGTGTTAGTTTTGTGTTCCCCTGTCTGTGTTTTGTAAATATGTTTTAGTCTCGTTTATCTCAGTTTGTACAATTGTTATTGTTCCCCCTGTGTGCTCTGTATTCTGTTAGTTCTGTCTACCACACCTGTGTCCTGTTAGTAATTACCCTCTGTGTCTAATTCGTGTTTGTATTTAAGTGTTCTGGGCCAGCATGCACTTGCTGGTTCATTGTTAAATGTTACCTGTGTTTGTCAGTCGTGTATTGTATCCTGTCTTGTGAAAGTAAACACTGTATCGTCACCACGTCGACTCTTGTCTCATCTCTCATCGTATTCACTCTTGTAGCACCGTAAGATTTTACTGTGACATCCTCGGGCACGACGCAAAACACAAGTTGATTTCTTGAACTGATTTTAATGAAGAAGCATCCAAAACTTCATCCAAACCGTAAAATCTGTATGAGTACAAATGCATACAAAAGATACCATTACTATCAAGTCCATTAACAATGGTTGGAAAGTCACTATACATACACCACAATTGTCATCTCCATCAATCAATACCTTATTGGCTGCGTGCCAGTACATGAGAACATCGATGCTTTACTGTAGTGTGTCTTCTGTCAGTTTCTTGGAAGATTGTCTTGATACGTTGGCTTGATGGCTTGTTCTTTAGTTATTAGAACCACAGGTAATTTCATTACCACTCAAGTTCATGGTTTCAACGCAAGAGAGAAGGCGGAAACACGTCACCGGATACCAGGGGTGTCAACTCTCGTGAGATGTGGTAATTGCACAAATAAAATAGAAAAAACAGTGTGCCACTTATATATATCTTATATAAAACAAATAAGAAATACATTGAAAAGCAATTGAGTGTATCATTACTATTATACAAAATAAGCATATTTTGTAATAAGCGGGGTTGTCCTCAGAAGCAACATAGAACCACTGTTCAGGTTTTGTACTTGACTTAATTCTTTCGATGCGGTTGGCTACGAAGGTTTGAAATCTTCTAGCATCGTTGTTTATGTACCCAAGAACAACTTGGGAATCCGTCCAGAAGGATTCTTGTAGATCTTGGATTTCGAGCTCATTCCGGAGCATGTCGCTGGTTCGAACGGCAACAACTGCTGCAGCGAGTTCGAGTCTTGGTATTGTCGTAACTTTCGTTGGAGTAACTCTTGCCTTTCCCATTACTAGACAGCAATGGACTTCATCAGACTCATTGATTGTTCGAAGGTAGGAACATCCGCCGTATCCTGTGACGCTTGCATCTGCAAAGTGGTGAAGTTCGTAGCCTTTGACATCGCCGAAATCTGGAGGTACGTAGCATCTTTGTACGTGTGTCTCGGAAAAGTTGGGGAGGTGTCTGAGCCATGACTCCCACTGAGGTCTTAGGGCTTCTGGTAGTTCATCGTCCCAGTCGACTTTGTCTCTGCACATCTGCTGGAGAAATTGCTTCCCGAGGAGGACGAAGGGTGCCACGAACCCCCAAGGGGTCATATATGGAGGCTACGGTAGAGAGCACGCCTCCTCTTGTCAGTGGATGGGGCTTTACTTGGACTCTGAACTGGAAGGTGTCGGATGTAACACACCACTCTACTCCAAGAGCTCTTTCCACATGTAGTTCTCCTAAGTCCATGTCTTGTTCCTTAACTACAGCACATTCTTCTTCTGGGATGCTTGCCATGACGTTTTTGTTTTTAGAGACAAACTTGTGCAGTCTCAACCTCCCAGTGCTGCAGAGTTCTCTTGACTCTTGGACAAGTCTTATAGCCTTGTCTTCACGTTCCATGCTTGCCAGACCATGGTCCACATAGAAATCCCTTTGGATGAAGCGTCTGGTTTCCTTGTTGAACTGGCCTTTTCCATGCGCTGCCAGATGTTTTAGGCCGAAGTTGGCACATCCTGGGGACGAGGCTGCCCCAAACAGGTGGACCTTCATTCTGTAGACTGATGGTGCTGTATCCATTTTGCCATTCTCCCACCATAAGAAGCGTAGATAATCTTGATCCTCTTTTCTTACTTGAAACTGGTGGAACATTTTCTCGATGTCGCACATGCCTGCGACAGAGCCCTTTCGGAAGTGGCACAAGACACCAACCAGTGCATTTGTTAGGTCGGGACCAGTGAGCAGATGGTCGTTGAGGGAAGTCTCTCGGAAGCGAGCAGAACAGTCAAATACGACGCGTATTTTTCCTGGTTTCTGCGGATGATATGTACCAGGCCGGGCTGTTGTCTATCTCTTCCTCAGGGACTCTTTCTACGTCACCACAGGAGATGATATTCTCCATAAAGGTACAGTAGTCCTTGTAATAGTTTCCATCTTTGTTCAGTCTTCTTTCGAGACCTTTCAGGCGGTGGATAGCGCTGATCTTGTTGTAACTCTGGTCGTTGTTTTTTGAAAGGCAAGGGCATCTCAAAGTGACCGTTTTCCTTCTGTGTAACACCGAGATGTTCTCTTTCAGCTTTGATAAGAACTTCAGGTCATCTTGTGAGATGGGATTATCTTCTTTGAACCTCTCTGAGAAGTCAGACTCTAGGGCCTTTAGTATTTCTGTAGGAGTCACTTCTTTCACTTTGAGCCGATTTACATAGTGTACTTCTGTTCGAAGGTTGATTGAAGACTCAACATCCGGTGTCACTTGTTTTACTTCTATATGATGACTCGTTCCGATGGCATCTCCGAAAACAACACAGGGACTTCCACATCCCACGATGCTCCATCCTAGGTCCGTCCGTTGTGCGTAGGGCCGGTTCGATTTGCCGGATACAACTTCCCTTGGTAGAAGCGCTTGGGAGCAGTTATACCCGATGAGCAGGCCTACTTCGCAGTCCAACAGAGGTGCTATGTCTTTCTGAAGGTGCTCCAGGTGGGACCAGGACTTTGCTTTTTCTCTCATTGGAATGTGAGCTCTGTTGACTGGGATGAACTCTCTTGTATAGGCTGGTGGCAGGGATATCGTCTTGCCTGTATTGTAGCCACGTACTTGTAGATCACTCACTTTTAGAGAGTTTACTGTAGAGGTTGCAGTCATCGTGGTGAGTCGTAACTTGATCTGGTCTTTGTTGGCTTTCAACATGTCAGCGACTTCCCTTAGAACGAAGGTTGAGTCTCTCTGGGAGTCCAGCAGCACGTACACAAGGACTTCTTCTGCTGGGCAGGTTGTTGATGATAGCCAGACTGGGATGATTGCAGAGGTGATCGCGCCAACATTACCAACGATGGCTCTGTGAGTCGTAGCCGCTGTAATGGGTATTTCAGGAGGTGTCGATTTAGTTTCCTCTTTATCTTGGTACTCCCTTTCTCTGATGTGTGTAGGTTTCCTGTATTCCTTGGCTCTGTCCGAGTGCAGTGATGTAGGGTGCCGCTTGTGGCACACGTCACATTCACTCTTTTTGTTACAATCCTTTGAGAGATGGCCAGGTTTAAGGCAACCGAAACACAGCCTGTTCTCTTTAATGAAAGATGTTTTTTCTTGTTCTCCTTCTTTCATGAACCTTCTGCATTTGAGCAAGGTGTGTCCATCCCTCTTGCAGAAGATACATGTCATGACCGTCTTCTCGTTGGAGCTTGTAGCCAGTACCTTTGCTCCGACGGTCCTATTTCTTCTGTCCTTTGGGTGCTCTGCTTCGCCTTGTTTGATTGAATGCATGGAGGTAATTGGGTGACAGGCGATCCTTACTTTGTAATTCAGGAACGCGATGAACTGGCTGAAAGTTGGGAAATGGCCATTCCGATCTTCCATTTCAACAGACTTTCTACTCCACCTGGCCATCAACCAGTCTGGAAGCTTGGAGATAATCTTCCTATTCTCATTACAGTCGTTCAGGATTTCCAGGGCCTTTATGTGAATCATAGCCGCCTCACAACTGCGGAGAAAATCAACGAAGCTTCTGAGCTCGAGGCTGTCTTTGTGTCCAATCTTAGGACACTCGTTGAGCTTCTCTCTATAGGACTGTGCGATAGTGAATGGGTTTCCATATCTCTCGTTCAAAAGCTTCCACGCTGCAACATAAGCATTCTCTGTGGCGAGTAGGAAATAGCCATCGATCGCCTTTCTTGCATCTCCGTTTACATACTTGCGGAGATAGTAGATCTTTTCATTTTCCTTGATGTTCTTCTGATCTATCAGAGTTTGAAATGATAGTTTCCAGTCATTGTATAGTAATGGATCCCCTTTGAATACTACAGGTTCGGGAATGGGGATTCTGTTTGAACTCACTGCGTCAGCTAGGATCCTGATGAGCTCTGAAGTACTTTCACCCAGGAGGGGGGCTACAGTTCTTGGTGCAGAGAGCACATACGGGGAAGGAGGAGTTGTAGGAGCAGGTATTTGGTTGATTGCTCTCCTCTCGCTATCCACTTCGATGCTTAGCTTCTTCTTCTTCTTCTTCTTCTTCTTCTTCTTCTTCTTCTTCTTCTTCTTCTTCTTCTTCTTCTTCTTCTTCTCCTTCTTCTTCTTCTTCTTCTTCTTCTTCTGTAGTCGCCACTTGGTTGTACACTTGGATTCTTGCTTGGGCTGCATTTAGACTTTTCATATCATCCAGGTGCTGTACCCTTAGTTTCCTTTCATCCATGGTTCTTTGGAGGGTTGTATGCTGCAATACCAGTTGAGCTTTGATTGTAGCTTCCTCTTCCTCCAGCTGCATTCTTCTTTTTAACTCATCTTCCTCTTGCTGCCTTCTTCTTTTTAACTCATCTTCCTCTTGCTGCCTTCTTCTTTTTAACTCATCTTTCTCTCTCTCCAAGCGACACTGGACAGCTGCTGCTTCTTGTTCAGCTATCTGTACTTTAGCTTCGTCTTCCAGCCGCTGTATTTCTCGATGTTCTTGGTGTTGCTCTTTTGTTAGCTTGAGAACAGCTTGGCCTGCAGCAACGTCGGCAGCAGCATCTTGGCGTCTAGCTGTGGACCCTCTCGAACTTGCGGAGGTCTTCTTTGAGTTAGAGAAGTAAGAGTTGCTGCTTCCTGTGAATAGAGTACTGTTTTCAGGATAGTCATCTTCATCTTCAGGTGTTCCATACAGTCGGCTTGAGGCTGTCTTGAAGATGATCTGAGATGTTTGTGAGCACAGATCGACTCTCCTACGGGTTTCCCGATCTGGCGTGTCAACTTGTCGTAGTTCTTCATATGCGCGCTGGATGTCAGCGGAGAAACCACGGATTTCAGTGATGACTGTTTGGCGTTTCTCACATTTAATTTCCATGTCTTGTATATGACTTGGAACTTTCGATGGAGTCCTATCATTTTCTTCTCTTGCATCCCTCTGCCCTTCTCTGTCAGAGTTATGATTCTTCCACTTTTTCTTGTATTCCTTTCAGCAGTGTCGCCGTCTTTACACCTTTCGGGCTGCTCTTGGGAATTTTCTGTGTTTCTAGGTTCCTTTTCAACCTGTTCGATGATCTGTTCCTTTGGAGCTATTGTGTCATCTTCTTGTTCTAGCTCAGTAATCTCTCCTTCACGTGACATGTTGAAGACTATGTGTAAATGTCAAGTTAATATGCAAGACTAATAAGTGTATACGCCTTGTTATTATTACTTGAAGTGTGATTACTTAATTGATTGCTTAGTTATAAATGTAGACTTAATTAACCAAGCTAGTTTACTTATTTAACTAGGCTGGTTGACTTATTTTATACCAGGCTAGTTGACTTTACTTAACTAGACTGGTTGACTTATTTTATACCAGGCTAGTTGATGTCGTATATTCATAATGAATATCTAAGGTCATTTGTAGTGCATACAGGTTGCTAAATAGAGGGAAGAAGGAGAGAGTGATATAACCATGGTCCTCATCTGACTTAGTCAGATGAGAAATAACCGTGTATAGCCAGACAAAAGGAACTATGGTCCAAACTCATTTATTTGCAGAGCGGCCAAGAGTGGATAATGCATTAGTTACATACAGGAATGTATTCAGCATAATACATGATTGTACAAAAGGATTGATGAGGTTAATCACAATAGCCCAGACACTGTGGCTCTCACATCAAGACAGTCTTGCACATTAATAGTATTCATGTTATGTATGAAATAGACCAATAGTACTTGTTGCCGCCACATGGTAAACCTGGTCTAAGATAGACATATTCCTCTAAGTTATCACAAACAGTGATTATATATAAAGTTTACTTACGTAGCGACAAAGTAGAACCATGGTCGGTGGGTGATGGAGGCGCAGACTCAGACCCCCTGGGGAGCGGTCGTGGCGGGTCATGAGCTGGCCTGGCCTCTCTCTCACCAAATACATTGTTTTATACCCTGACTTCCCCCCATAGTTTCCTTGCTTCCACACATGGTGTTTCTCCTTAGATGACCTTCTGGGGGAGGCTGGTCAGCCCCCCCTGACTTCCTTGTTGGTGTCTTCTTCCAGTTTCAACAGCGAGGAGGTCTGATGACTTCAGACCTTTTAACATACCCTTAATAGGGCTTGTGTAATGATTCAATGGCCTATTCTAGCATTAACCCAGTACAGTCATTGCTTCTTAGGTTAATACCATTCAGTCCACAAGAGCCAGCACCAAACCCCATCTACCAAACTAACACTTTGTATTACTCTATGAAAGGAACCAGCTTTGGCATTCCTAAAATGGTAATCTATTATTGTATAGATTCAACCACATTGGTCGAAACACGAGAGATGGCGCTGCTCCGACCGGCTGCCTTTCTGTTTGCTCCGTCGAGACTGTGCTTACTTTTGTTAATATTTATAGTTTTAAGAGTTTTGTCTGTACCAACAGTAGGTGCATTTAATGTGTATGACCGTCAGTGACTTATAGACATCGGATTACGGGAAACTTACCGATTGGATTACTCACTGGATCAGCTTTCCGAACCGCAACAATGGCCTGTGGAGATTCTCAGGAAAATGGGACCAGATCCCGACCCCAGGAACAAAGGAACCAGACGGCGTGGGAAGAGAGCTGGGATCCGTAACAGGCTGAGATCCAGACGACACCGAACGCCATTACCCAGTATATTGCTAGCCAATGTACAATCAATTGACAATAAACTGGACAATATCCGAGCAAGGATTCAATACCAAAGAGACGTTAGGGACTGCAACGTTCTCTGCTTCACCGAGATGTGGCTCACGCCGGACGTCCCAGACCACGCAATCCAACCGGCCGAACACTTCTTCATCCACCGCAAGGACAGGTCAGCAGAGTCCGGCAAACAACGTGGAGGAGGTATCGCCTTCATGTTTAACAACAATTGGAGCGATCCAACTAACGTGAAGGAATTATCCAACCACTGCTGCCCAGACCTGGAATATATAACCATCAAGTGTCGTCCTTTCTTCCTCCCGAGGGAGTTAACGGCGATCGTCCTGATCGGAGTGTATATTCCACCGCAAGCCAGTAACAACGTCGCGCTCTCCAGACTCCACAACAAGGTAAATAGAATACAAGCGGCGAACGTTAACGCCGCCATTTTAGTGCTGGGTGATTTCAATAGCGCCAATCTGAGAAAGGTATTACCTGACTTCTATCAGCATGTGACTTGCAACACCAGAGGCGGTAACATCCTAGATCACTGTTACACGCAATTTAAGGGTGGCTACAAGGCTCATTCTGATAGTGGCTTTGGTAAATCAGATCACGCGTCCATTTTCCTTTCACCAAAGTACAAACAGAGAATCAAAAGCACTCCTGTAGTCTCGCGAGAGGTGCAGAAATGGGATTTGACGTCAGAGGAGATGCTACAGGCTGCGTTTGACTGCACAGACTGGAGCGTGTTCCGCGACACAGATAACATTAATGTCTACACGGAGACAGTGCTGGACTATGTTTGTACTTTGGTGGAAGAAACAATCCCCACTACCAAAATGAGAGTTTACCCAAATCAAAAACCCTGGGTAGACAAATCCGTCCGTGAAGCTCTGAGAGAGCGCACCAAAGCATACAACGACGGCCTAGTGGCAGGCAACATGAATGACCACAAGGTGGCGCGATACAACGTAAGGAGGACAGTGACAGAGGCCAAACGGCGCTACAGGGATAAAATTGAACTCCAGTTTGAACAAGCTGACTCTAGAGCTATGTGGCAGGGGCTCAAAACGATGACAGACTACAAAGGTGCCTCCCTCAAACTGAACATTGACATCTCCTTAGCAAATGACCTCAATACCTTCTATGCGAGGTTTGATGCTGGTAACAACAACACCAGCCCACAAGCCACGGCAATGGGGGGGGGGGGGTGGGGTCTGCTGCTGATGGAGACTCAGTGTTCAGGGTAACATACCATGAGGTGAGGCGGACCTTTAAAAAAGTGAATATCAGGAAGGCAGCAGGTCCGGACGGCATCCCCGGCCGCGTCCTAAAAGTCTGTGCCGACCAACTAGCCCCGGTATTCACTGACATATTTAACCTGTCCTTAGAACAGGCTGTCATCCCCACCTGCCTGAAGAAGTCCACTATTATCCCTGTACCCAAAAAATCCAAGCCTGCTTGCCTCAACGACTACTGCCCTGTAGCTCTCACCTCCATAGCCATGAAGTGCTTTGAGAAGCTAGTAAAGGGCTACATCTGCTCCTCCCTCCCCATCAACATGGACCCCCTGCAATTTGCATACCGCCCCAACAGGTCCACGGAGGACGCCATAGCCCATGTGCTGCACACAGCAGCATCACACCTGGACAAGAGGCAGGGGAACTATGTGAGAATGCTATTCATCGACTACAGCTCGGCATTCAATACCATAGTCCCCTCCATACTCATAGCCAAGCTCAGGGACCTGGGCTTGAACTATGACCTCTGCCAGTGGGTCTTGGACTTCCTGACTGGCAGACCCCAGGTGGTGAGAGCAGGCAACTGCACCTCCTCATCCATCACCCTCAACATAGGGGCCCCCCAGGGCTGTGTTCTGAGTCCCCTCCTCTACTCCCTGTACACACACGACTGTGTGGCTCAGCGGAGTAGCAATACAATCATCAAATTTGCTGACGACACAGTGGTGGTGGGCCTGATCTCTGCCAACGACGAGAGGGCCTACCTGGAAGAGGTCAAGGTCCTGGCGGGATGGTGCCAGGATAACAGCCTCTCCCTGAACGTCAGCAAAACAAAGGAGATGATTGTGGACTTCAGGAGGTCGGGGGTCAATGACTACAGCCCCCTCAGCATCGACGGGGCACCGGTTGAGAGAGTCAACAGCTTTAAGTACCTCGGAGCCTACATATCCGAGGACTTGACATGGACCACACACATTGACAGTGTTTTGAAGAAGGCACGACAACGCCTCTACTTCCTCAGGCGCCTAAGGAAGTTCCAAGTCAGTCAGAAGATCCTTAAGAACTTCTACTCATGTACAATAGAGAGCATCTTGACTGGCAACATCACCTCCTGGTTTGGGAATAGCACTGCACAAGACCGAAGCAGACTACAAAGAGTGACACGTTCAGCCGAACGCACAATTGGAGGGGGGCTCCCCACCCTCCAGAACATTTACAACAAGCGTTGCAAGGGCAAGGCTAAGAGAATCATTAAAGACTCCAGTCACCCGAACAACTGCCTCTTTGAACTGCTGCGGTCAGGCAAGCGATACCGGAGTCTCAAGGCGAGCACAGAAAGACTCAGAAGAAGCTTCTATCCCCAGGCCATCAGACTGCTAAACGAACAATGAACACTACACAACAACAACCACCAAACGCACATAGCACACACATCCACACGCACACACTCACTTTAAACAGACACACTGTAGCACCCACTCCACACACTTTATAGCACACACCCACTTTAAACAAACACACTGTAGCACCCACTCCCCACACTTTATATTTATTGATGAAGGATTGCACTACAACTCGTACACCTTACTGTAAATTGTACCTAAATTGTACCTCATCCCATTTCTGCTTTGCACTATATAGTACTGTACATTAGTACACTGCATAGTATTGTATATTATATGGTAACTCAGAACATTGTACATATGTCTATACCGAACACTGTAACCTCATTTTCTTCTTCTAAATTACATGCTATACTATGTTATTTGATACTATCTTGTCTAGCACAGTCTCTGGAGCGTAACAGTAAGAAGCATTTTGTATGAAAGTATTCTGTACTTTTGTATGACAACTATTAAAGAAACTTGAAACTTGAAACTTGTCTTGTCTCACAGAGGCATCTCCGCTTTCAGCCTCTTGTGCTGTGCTTCAACCGTCACGTGTCTAGAAGGTGTTTGGTTCCTGGGGATTTGAAATGGCGCCTCTACAACTGTGTAAACAACCTTATCATTAGAGAGGTTTTGCCTGAAGGTTCCTCCGGAATGTACTCTGAGAGTCCATGTAATGCATGCTACAGTTCACTTATTAAAGCATTATTTTGAATTAACTATTAACACAGATATTTTCAGTTTTCAGGGTTGATCTAACAGTCTTGTTCAAGTCAATATACCATAATCCTCACTCTGACTATTTACATTGTCATATAACCAGTATCTTGACTTGATTTAGATACATACTAACCATACAATTTAACATAATAACAAAAATCATAATTTTTTTCCAATTTTTCTCAATTTTCCCTCACAGTTGCCCCTGACTATGAACCCCTCCCGGGAGTGCTAATAACCCATTTATCAGCTCTCCCACTTAACTTATCCTGCCTTTGAAACAGTGTTTCCCACTTACTTTCATCAGGCTTTGTTCCTCTGGGCTCACAGCCAGAGGTCATTTGTTGAAAACAATTAAAACAATTTAATCTAAACATTACACATTAAAATATAATAACTCACAAATTTAAAACCCAATTTTCTTAATCTACATGAAATTGTTTCCACATTCTTTTACATGATCTGGGAGAGAAAACATACATTAGTATCAATATTTTCACTTTACATTCATTCTCTGAAATAATATCTTCTTTCTGCTAATTTTTCTTAAAATAGTACAATCACATTTGCACAATTAATCAACCGCTTCCCATCTATCCTCCCCCCTTTATGACACATATAATGGTCATAACCTTACCACCTTGGTTTCCACAGCCCAGTCCGGCAGAGGAACGCAGATTTTCAACGAAAAATGTCTTTCACTTCCTATCCTCACTCTGACCATAATCGATGTGCATGTTCTTACCCTGCGTTGTTTTAATCTATTCGCCCTCCGTCTGCGCGTCTTACCAAATCAAATGTGCACAAACAGAGACCATCAGTAGCTATTGTTCAGTCATCTCCCTGTCCCCCACAGTCCAATCCATTCATAATTTCTCAGAGACTCTTGCCCACATGTTTCAGCTCAGCCCTCAGGCCGGCCCCGCTCCCCAGGCCCGGCATACCCCCAGGTCCAGTCATCCATCCTGGCATGACAACCTGGTCATCAGATGAGTTCTTCAGCCTGGAAATGTCCCAAACCTCATCTGTTCAGTTATTACAACCTGGCCCCACCCGCATGGGGTTCTGTAGAGAAGGGGGCGAATGCATACAAGAATTCTCCTACCACAATTCGGTAATTGACCACCGCTGGACTGCAGAGGAACAGGGAAAACTAAATCCTACGTTACCGCTCTAATGTAATGTATTCATGTGTCCTCCCGAGTTGATCTGCAATCCCCCCCTCGACTGAGCTGTTGAAGACAAAAGCACAAAGCAAATCACATTACACAATATGTCAACATACTTTTAAAGGAAGCCATTAATTCCATATGCAAATGCGGTGGAACTACTTATCTGTTGTCGACCTGTTCCAATGCATCTCAGCCTTCACCCGTTCTCCCTCACCAGATCATGAAAAACATTTGGGAAGAAAAAGAAAAAGAAATCAAACAAAGCCACACACTTCAATAAACAAACACCACTCTCTTGTGGCCTCCAGTCTGTGTAACAACCACGCACCCCTAAAAACATAAAAAAAAATCCACGCATTTTTAAAACACAAAAGAAATAAAAACCACGTTTCCAAAACCATCCATTCAGCTCTATCACTCCTGCTGCAATTCTCACACACACTCTCAACCGGAACAAAGCATCCTGTCCCTGTGACTTGACACCTCTAACGCTTTGACCCTTTCAACCTCATTCCAGTCCACACAATTACAGATCAAAAAATAGAAAAGAAACCTAAAAATGTACATTCAAACGCTCATCCACACATTTTTCCTTCAACACACAACAGTGGCTGTCAACTTCTAAGACATTTAAAAGAAATAAACTCGAATGAAAGCAGTGCATCAAAACCACCACTGCTTCCAAAATAAAACCTAAACCTTGACACTCAACCAAATAATATGATATAAAGTAAACGCTTTCATCCAATATCTCACAGTTTCACAACACATTCAATCCTGAACATTAGAGATCTCAGAAAGGAAAGAAAAACAAAAATTAGCCAAACTTCACAATTCAACATCATCCATACATTCTGAGCATACCACAGTGGCTGTTAACTTAAACAAAACAAACTCTTTCATTCAAATGATATGAAACAAAATAAGCGACAGTAATCCCAGTTCTATCTGTAGTATAGACCAAGTGTCCTGATATCCCTCTCATCCCGACAGACAAGACAACAGCCTCACTACCCATTAACTGAAATCAAAATGACACAGACAACCCCAACAGCATCACAATCATCCACCGTTCTACTTCATCGAAATCCTCACAAAGAAAAAACATTCACGCTTTGCTTCACTCCTGCGTCAAAAACCTTTCATTCAACATAAATCTTCCAAACACAACAAAATAAACAAACCCACTCTCAATCATTCACAGCCACTCTGATCATTTCAACCTCTCTCTCTTCCAACATACATCACTCATTTTATAAACAAACACTTTCAACTCTCTCCCATACAACCCGTTACAGACAGACACTTTTGTTAGTCGCTCTTCGCTTCCTGCTCCTACTCCCAGCTCTCTCTGTACTCCACCTCAGGCTAACACAATCTACACCACTTAGACTCCTACCCACTGTCAGAAAGAGTCTAGGAACTCCCTCTCAACGATAGAACCTCAAAGCATTTCTAGTACCCTGAAAGTCTACCGCTATTCCCTCTAATCATCACATCTTTATACAATACCATCCATGCCCATCACAAATATAAGCATAAAAACATCATTAGTGGTCAGTTCCAAATACTTCCTTATACCTACACACGTGACAAACTGATCCTACTGCAAGCAACATGTATTTCTAGTGTAGAGCATTGTACCAAATTCAGCCTATTATTACTCCCAAACTACTGTTTATCTGTCTGACATGTATGTCATAAATGTTACGATGAATTGAAAATGGGGGACTCTGTCTCTGGTCTGCATCCCCTTAACAATTGTATGTACTGAGCTGTACTGTTTTCAATCAATCAATCAATCAAACCCCCCTTGGTCAAGAACATACCCTTGTGCCTAATGTGTATATGTATGTTTCCATTAAATACAATAACCCAGATCAGCTAGGTTGTGAACCCCAGCTCTGTACAGGCCATGTATTCATTATTTAATTTCCCCTTGATAGGCCACTGCCTTGTTTGCAGTCTAAGTAAACCTTTTATTGACTTCCTCCACATTAGTTTACTATCTGCCTTAATCTAAGCACCATACATGTTACATCACTTCTACTGTTTACACAAAATACAATATCAATATACAAATACAAACATTTTAACACAATGCCAAATATTTACTCACCCGTTATTCATCCTCAGAGCGATTGAAATGAAAAGCAGCGATCCGCGTTGTAACGTGCATGCGCAGAAGCGCAAACGCACAGCAACCAATGTATACCGCGACAACGTACAACTATTATCACAAAACACTCCGTTTCGTCCTAATACAATGCCACAACAACCACCGCATCCTCAAATACTTCCTAACCATCATTCTCAAAACTCTAATCATCACACATGTCGCCCGCAATTTCACAAAACAGCCGCATGCAAGCTAATAGCCTAGCCAGCCCTGATGCTATCCCCTTTAGCTCCCACAACATGACGTCAGAAGCGACCAACTTTTGCAAATAACTCCCAATCAACGTTATTATCACACAATCGCTCCATACATAAACATCGCTCACTCAACGCCACTACGCCGCTTCTAACCATAATATTGCACGAGCCCTTTCCACGGCGTTATCTCCCAAACTCTCATACCAGCTAAGTAGCTAGCCAACCTGATGTGATGTTCAATGCCCTCCCGGGAGCCGCGCGTTACGTGCTGTTCGAGATCCGTACATTCATTCAATCCGCTCAGTACCAATCCAACTCTAAACAACTTACACATGTCTAAACAACAAACTACTTTAAAAGAACAAACTATCGTAAAAGAATTTAAAACATTCTCATATACCAACGTCGTTACACAGATCAACACGAGTCATAAACCATTTCTCCTACCCTTTCTCCGCCTGGCTCCATATGGGCTCCACAGCCAGGATGTTCAAACACTCCTCTCAACCCTATGACGTCATCAACCAGCGACATCTTTCCTTCACCATAACATCGTACACAATTGTTACCGCATTAAATATAACCATCAAAACGGCCACAATCACATCAACGAACCACTCGACCCGCTTCTTGACAATAAATGCCCCCACAGTGTTTCGTTAAATCTCGCACATCGCAGCCTTTACGTCCCTAGATTACCGCGGCTCTTCCACAGAGCTAAGCTAGTTAGCCCCAAACTTCCAATATGATCCACAGACTCGTATTGTTCCGATCCACGTTTAACAACATAACAACCCTCGTCAAGCTTGCTATTGATCACATACATTTACACATCACATTAAACAGACAAACCAATTCCCCGTACGAGGCTTTTGATTACATGGCGCAACATTTATAACCATCAAGATTCTTGTGTAAGCCGACTTTTCATCTAAAAATTGTTCACTGAACATCCTCTAGTGTCCATATCCTAAAAAACCCATATTTTTCCTAATCTCCCGCGTCATACACAGTCCTCCGAGCGGCGAGCCCAGTCATATATTTAATAATAAAATTTCGTCCCACTAACAGGGTATAGACTCCCACATTTACACACTCATCACACTTTTTACCTAACCCTAAAATCATTGTCCATCACTGTCCAGCCACCTCACAGTCCCACTTCCTGCATCTCTGTAACTATAATCCACGTTCTACCACTACTCGCCGTGTCCCCTCAAGTATTTTACCTAAACTATCCTATGTGCTTTGGATCACCGTAAGCTATTACTTTCACCAGACAGTCATACAAATTCGTATACTTTCCCTCACTTAGGTCTGCTCAATCCACGCAGCCTCCTAACTCGACACCCTGTGTCAATCATTTCCTCAGCGCCGCCTAACATCAGCCCTAGCCTGTCCCTAAAATATGACTAATAACTACTCGTCGGGCCGTCGCTTCTATATAATCAACAAAAAATAAAAAAGTTCCATCCTCCTGCTCACCATGGCATGGCACAACTACGCTGCTCGTATTTCCTGCAATAAAACCCCAAGCAAGCAGGTCGACAGTCTAAATCTAATATCACTCCACCTTTCCTGTACGCAAAGAATACATTCACCCTGTGCCCTACTGTGGCTACACAACCAGTTCTCCAATCATCCCTCGTTTCTCCATCCAGACAGCCACCACTCTGCACTGCAAATCCCCAACCCCCGGCTCTTTTACCGCTTGCTCATTTTGTGAACAAATCAGAACGGGTCTTAAAACGGCACAATTCTGTTGTATATTCATAATGAATATCTAAGGTCATTTGCAGTGCATACAGGTTGCTAAATAGAGGGAAGAAGGAGAGAGTGATAGAACCATGGTCCTCATCTGACTTAGTCAGATGAGAAATAACCGTGTATAGCCAGACAAAAGGAACTATGGTCCAAACTCATTTATTTGCAGAGCGGCCAAGAGTGGATAATGCATTAGTTACATACAGGCAGTGATGGGCAAGCTACTTGGAAAATGTAGCAAGCTACACTACAAGTTACTCTCGATTAAATATAGCTAAACTACAATGGAAGCTATCCCCAGAGAAATGTAGCAAGCTACACTACAAGAACATGGCTAAAATAGCTAGCTACATCGGCACTACTTTTTTTTTTTTTTTTTTACTTTGTGATCAAGTTTACACCAAACAAATAGGCAGGCAAAAAAATAGCTCAGTTTGATTGTTTATTATAAAACTGAAACAAGCCCTCGGTCTGGCTTTTTGTGTCATCCTTTTAACACAAGGAAAGAACTGTGGAAACGTAATAAATAAAAGGCAGTGAAACAATAATAAAATAAACACAAATATATACTCCCTCTATTGGAATGGAGACTTTTCAGCACAGGATAAACTACTGTTTCAACTCAAACCACAGTAACAAAATGACAATAACCTGGCCAAAGAAAAAGTGCAAGAAACATTTGTCTACAAAATAGACATTAACGAAATCCTATGTAACATTTATACATTCTTAAGTACGGAAATAAGCAGCATGGGGTAATCGGCATTGGAACTATACTACTACAGTATGTACTCAGAGTATAACACTCAAGCTTGACACTGCTAGACAAACAATACTATCCTTGGCTGCTAGATATGTAACTCACAAAACATTCCATGGCCACAGGTTGAGAACCACTGGTCTAGGACGATCTTTTCCCTATTTTTTTCTTTTCTCCACCCCCCAATGTACAGTGTACAGTGTCCCCCTACCCCAACCCCCCCCCCCCCAATGTACAGCCCCCACCCACCAACCCCACCAACCCAACCTCCTCCAATGTACAGTTTCTACGTCAAATGTATATACACTCTTTTTCTGGACACTTTTTGTATCACAAACAGTACTGTATTTGCAAATCTGATATGTCATAAATGTATAGATGTAGCAGTACTGTCTATCTGTATGTCGTGCGTGTCATATATGTTATGATGAATTGAAAATGGGGGACCCTGATGTAAACAAGACGAACGTCTTTCTCTGGGCCCCGTTCCCCGTACCTGGATAACTGAGTTAGCCGGATAACTTTCGGGTAAGTCTGACTTAAGCCGGACTTTCCGATTCCCCGTACCTGGATTTTCCAAATCACCATGACAACAGATCCAAAAGTTTGAGCCTGGTCGAAAGCAGAGTTTAAGTTCAAGTTAGCCTGAACCATCGCCACGCCCCCGCAAAAAAGTGACAGCCCGTTTCCTGAAATTATTCCCACAGTCTACGATCTGCATTATACCATTCTGAATTACGTTTTTGTGCTCCATTCTTCCAGAGGGGGCTTTTGAAATGTAAAATAGACCCAAAATGCTGATACTAAATTCACTTTGTCCTAAATAATGCACGTTATATATACCGTGGCGCTCGCTCGGTGCGATGTACACATTATGACGTGGTTATTTTAATTGTAACTGGGATTAAGATGTCTGATGAGATGCGCTGTTTGACGGATTTGAGAAATTGAATGAGCCGTTGACGTCACATTAATGAATGAGGATAAAGAAATAAAACTTCATTCAAAATAAAGAATATTCTAAACACGGGTCTCTCGTTCATTAATGTATAAACAATGAATTTATCCCATCTGGCACAGTGGCGCAGCGGTAGTGCTCAAGCCTGCCAACCCAGCGACCGGTGTTTGAAACCCCGTGTTTCCAATATAATTTTTTTGAATATAATATTAATGATTATACGCCAAAGTAGCCTGGTTTTAAGTTAAAATATTATAAATCTACATGCATTGAGGATGTCATTCTTTATATAGCTCTCAACGTGCACCAAATTGAATTATTCCTATATTCAGGGCTGTACGTTAACTTTTTTTGCACATAGCACTGGTGCTACAGAGGTTGATAGTTTTGTAGCACAGGCCAAAATCTTGTAGCACAAGTATAAAACGTGTTATATTTGTAACAGTCACAAATGTGCCTATTGTATTTGTGTTATTTAGTTGCAGTGCCATGTTTGGCTGTCATTTAGTATATCGCCATGTGTTATTATTACTATGATACTCTCATATGCTATTTTAAATTAATATCATAAACAACATAAGGAATATTAGCATAATTTTGAGTGGACTGAAGGAATGAGTCAGCGTTAATAGTTTTAAATGCAAATAATTTATTGAAACATAGAAGTGGGGTCGGTTGGGACACACACACACACACAATGGGGGACCCTGATGTAAACAAGACAAACGTCTTTCTCTGGTCTGCATCCCCTTAACAATTGTGTGTATTGAGCCGTACTGTATTGTACCCATTCTGCAATCTGTTAAATAAAGTTTTCATTCATTCATTCACACACACTGTTTCAACTCACCACCCCCGCATCATATTGTAGTCTAGTCTGTCTTCAAACTTCCACTCCTCTCGAAACTTGTATTTGAATATCATCATTATCTGTCCATCCTCAGTTTACTATAATATACTCCTGTCCTGAGTCCTGACTAGTGACTTCATCGTCTTTCCAAACGCACGCACGCACACACACACACAGGGAAGGGGAGAGAGTGCCCCCCATTTCCCTTTCCACACTGTGTCTGCTGGCTCTGCGCCCTCTGCTCAGGATTAGCTTGTTAGCTTGCTAACGTTGTAGTGATTGTAATGGTACATAAACGTTAATTTCGGGTGATGTGCGCATAAAGGAATGGCGACGGTGCAAAGCATGTAGATGCATTTGACCCGTTGCGAGAAAGAAAAAACACCACGGACTTATTTCGGGACGTGTAGGCGCACTGCTGTGTTAACGTGCACCAACCGACCAACGCGCTGCTCTTCTAGCAGAAGCACGGATAGGGCGGATACGACTCGTCGAGTTGTCACAAGAGTTTTTTCAAAATAAGAGTATCATATGCACCTGAACGTTGCTAGCTTTCGGAGCCTAGCTGGAGCTGCGCGTGGGCAGAAATGAGACCCGCTACAGGATTTTCAAAATAAGAGTATCTATATGAACCGAATCCCTATCGCACCAGTGCTACTGAAGTAAATCCATCCATCGCACAGACAGCTGTTGCTGTAGCACGTGCGAGATATATGTCGCACTGTACACCCCTGCTATATTGCAAAAAGAAGGAAAAGACTAGGGTTTCGAACCCCGGTCGTCTGCGTGAAAGTCAAAAGAACAACCCGTTAGACCACAGTGGAGATAAGTTAAAGATCGACTATACATCAATCAATGGGTAAGAGAGCCGTATCGTAATTCTGTATAACAGTTTAACTAATTATTTTCGCTAGCAAGATCTCATTTGATTATTCAATCCAGCAGGCAAGTTTAAAGAAATATAATCTGATTGATTGAGGTAATGAGGGACTTAAAATTAGCCTATAGATAACGCATTTAACTTGTCGGCGAGGCGATTGAGCCGTATTGCAATCTGTCAATAAAGTTTTAAATCAATTAATCAATCAATGCCGTTAGAGAATCAGGATCTCTGCCATCGATACGTGCTGGCTTTTCACCTGAAGCGGCCGCGCGCACTTAGCCTGGGTCTCAAGTCTGAATCGAGTTAACGAGACTGAATCCACCTTCGAGGAACAGGAAAATCCCGGCTTCAAACATCGGGTTAACTGAATCTGGATAATGACATCTTGATCGACTTAGTTGAACCAGGTACGAGAAACAGGGCCCTGGTCTGCATCCCCTTAACAATTGTATGTATTGAGCTGTACTGTACTGTACCCATTCTGCAATCTGTTAATACACTTTTCAATCAATCAATCAATAATATTGTTCATAGCAGCTAGCCTATCTCAGACAGACTGTTAGTTAAAGCTGTTGATAAAAAGTGCACTGACTTGTGTGCTGTTTGGGAACAGTTGACAATGTTTATGTAAAGACAGTAAGGGTTTTCATCAGCTCACCTGAATATGTGTTCTCAAGTTAGTATTGGACGTGTGGGACGTCGAGAGCAGCTTCGTTTTTGGTTGACACAATAAACACCTAAACACATATGTTTTAGGCGTTTTTTCAGTCAAACTCATAAACGTGTCCAGGTAGGGCCATGGAGATGCAGTGTTGTTATTGTTGTTGACATCATCTTCATCAATGCCATCAGTGGAAACATCAAATCCCTCTGCCATTATTTCGCGCTGTTATTGTAAATTCATCCATTCATTCTCATTCAGTGGTCTGCGTTTAGATTTTCACTTCCTGGTTTGCAGCCTGGAGTCCCGCCCTATCCTGCCTCTGATTGGCCTACCCGTAATATTTTGGCCTACCATACCCAATCGTGAGTCGTCACTCATATCTAAACAAACCAACCAATCATAGTGGGTTTTTTACGGGGAGTTTTTTTTTCTCCTCGCAGATCTTCCTGTCTAGACTGCGAAAGTAGCGTGTAACGTTTCTCGTCGCTACGTTACTACTTCGTTCTATAAACAGCTCCGCTACAGAGACCGCTACCCTGGTTAAAAAGTAGCGAGCTACCAGCACGCTACTGAGAATTGTAGTTAAGCTATGTAGCTTCGCTACTTGTAGCAAGCTACTGCCCATCACTGCATACAGGAATGTATTCAGCATAATACATGATTGTACAAAAGGATTGATGAGGTTAATCACAATAGCCCAGACACGGTGGCTCTCACATCAAGACAGTCTTGCACATTAATAGTATTCATGTTATGTATGAAATAGACCAATAGTCTGTTTGGTTCCTGGGGGTTTGAAATGGCGCCTCTACAACTGTGTAAACAACCTTATCATTAGAGAGGTTTTGCCTGAAGGTTCCTCCGGAATGTACTCTGAGAGTCCATGTAATGCATGCTACAGTTCACTTATTAAAGCATTATTTTGAATGAACTATTAACACAGATATTTTCAGTTTTCAGGGTTGATCTAACAGTCTTGTTCAAGTCAATATACCATATTGACCTTACTTAACTAGGCTGGTTGACTTATTTTATACCAGGCTAGTTGACTTTACTTAACTAGGCTGGTTGACTTATTTTATACCAGGTTAATTTACTTTACTTAACTAGACTGGTTGACTTATTTTATACCAGGCTAGTTTACTTTACTTAACTAGGCTGGTTGACTTATTTTATACCAGGCTAGTTTACTTTACTTAACTAGACTGGTTGACTTATTTTATACCAGGCTAGTTTACTTTACTTAACTAGGCTGGTTGACTTATTTTATACCAGGCTAGTTTACTTTACTTAACTAGGCTGGTTGACTTATTTTATACCAGGCTAATTTACTTTACTAATGTAGGCTGAATTCCCCTTTACTCTATATGTATCAAATAAGGTTGAACAATGAAGTTGCACGTTTAACCTCAAGGCTCTTATTTTCAATACATGCATTAATGGGGATCTAAACTACAGAAGAATACGGTGTTTCAAAACGTTACAAATCAAACACATGGAAAAGAGGCGACACCTTGTAGCTGTGACTCACTCCTATCACCCTTCTAATACATTTACAAAATTACCCTTTGTGGAATCACTTCTTCTTGAGTGTCCAACCTTATGGCTTTTGCAACTACAGTATATAACTCTGTGCAACTGTTTGCCTTGTTAGTACATCTACAATATTACCCTTTGCGGATCACTTCTTCTTGAGTGTCCAACCTTATGGCTTTTCTTGCAAATATAACTCTTGATGCAACGTTGCCTTTTAGTGGTGATGAAGGCGAGTTGAAACTTTACACGGATGCCGTCATTCCTTGGTGCTGTTGTTGATACACGTTGTCTTGAACACTGGCGCCATCTTGTTGTTTACACCGTGGTCCATCCCATGCGCTGCTTCATGACGAGCGATGAGACAAACACCGGCGGCACCATCTTGCTTCCAACTTGAATTAACGTGCAGTTAAGATTTTACTGTAGCACCGTAAGATTTTACTGTGACATCCTCGGGCATGACGCAAAACACAAGTTGATTTCTTGAACTGATTTTAATGAAGAAGCATCCAAAACTTCATCCAAACCGTAAAATCTGTATGAGTACAAATGCATACAAAAGATACCATTACTATCAAGTCCATTAACAATGGTTGGAAAGTCACTATACATACACCACAATTGTCATCTCCATCAATCAATACCTTATTGGCTGCGTGCCAGTACATGAGAACATCGATGCTTTACTGTAGTGTGTCTTCTGTCAGTTTCTTGGAAGATTGTCTTGATACGTTGGCTTGATGGCTTGTTCTTTAGTTATTAGAACGGCAGGTAATTTCATTACCACTCAAGTTCATGGTTTCAACGCAAGAGAGAAGGCGGAAACACGTCACCGGATACCAGGGGTGTCAACTCTCGTGAGATGTGGTAATTGCACAAATAAAATTGAAAAAACAGTGCGCCACTAATATATATCTTATATAAAACAAATAAGAAATACATTGAAAAGCAATTGAGTGTATCATTACTATTATACAAAATAAGCATATAAATTGTAAACATAAATAACTATATTAACCAACTGTTAACCATAGCTGCAGTTACAACTCTGCTACCTGGGTTCACCATGCCGAAGAAGCACACTCGTAACAGTACCACACACAAACATTCTAAATATATTTATATATTTATATGAACAAGTCAACAACTTACCCATAAATAAAGCAGACAGTTGCACGACAGACCATGATCAATTCTTCCGATAGTTCCATGCTACAAGACAACGCCTGCCGTTGGCATTTGCAATCAAATGTTTTTTTTTAAAGACATTTCTCCATTGATGTCACTGTCCACCGTTAAAACAGCCTTCAACATCTTCAATCGAACATTTAGACACGTGAGTCAAAACAAAGAACTTGTTGGTCTTCTTCATCCCCTTTCTCCTTGTAATCAGCACTCTTCTGGAATTGTTTTCAGAGCAGATGCTCCTTGGCTACAACTGTGGTCAATAATTTTTGCCATCAGTGGTGACTGGTCACTGGTCAGTTCAGGACCGTTCACAACCGGATGTGGTTTGCAATGGCATTCATAATTCATATATACACCCGCGACGCTGCAGCTGGACCCTATAGGTGACGGCAACGACGGCTCAATACCGCCGCCTGGTGGATGGTCAGGTGAGTTACACTCGCTTACAGGATATGGCTGATGTGCGTCGATTAAACTCATCCGGCCGTCAGATATCGTTGCATGACTCCCTGTTATGGTTTGAAACTGACCCCAACAGCACGGCACAGACAGGTAGTTCAGAGTTAGCCAAAGACTAGGGCGTATTTATTTCTGAAACAGGAATGAGCGAAATAACAATAAGAACAACAAAGGGGAGAATGTTCTTGGCAGAGTTGTCTGCGGCTCTGCAGATCGTCCCGGTATTGAGATGGTGAAGCGGCGTAGCGCCACTCCCTCTGCGGCTCTGCAGCTACTCCAGGATCCAACTCGGGAAGGAACGGAGAGAGAGAGTGGTCAATAAACAAGCCAACGGAATACAGAGGCAGTCCAGTCCTCCTTAGCTGAGTCCATTATAATCACACGTGACTTGATCTTCAGTGTTACCAACACACAAGTTTAGCTGAGCCCAGTACAATCACACGTGACTTAATCTTCAGTGTTACCAACACACAAGTAACAGAGAATCCAAAAGGTTCGTTCCAAAAACTCACCAAAACGCAAATGCGCAAAGCGGGCAACGAGGCACAGCTCCAAAGGATGATAGAGAAACACAACAGCGGCGACTTCCATAGACGTCCTGAAGAAAAACAGACGAGGCACAACAACGGGGGGAACAGGCAGTAGCAGTGGTAATCCAAAACGACCCGACAACGATTGACAGAAAGACCCGAGTATATGAAGGGCTCTGGAGCGCTGATTTCAAACAAACGACAGGTGCGTGACGGCAATTGGTAATTGACCTAGAAATGTGTGGCGGCAATGAGCCAATCCTCCTCACAGTACCTTGAAGCGTGTGGCGGGAATGGGCCAATCCTCACACTCCCGACAGACACAATGTACATAATGGACCGCTTTCTAAACTTAATAATCTATATGATTTCGGCGTTTATTTGCGACATACAAACCGGAAATGGACCTAGGCGATCGGCGTCGTATACCTGGGATCTTTCACCGCCAGTCTCTTTGACCCGCGGTAAGAGGGATGTAACGTTATTTTCAACCCAATTGTGAGTTTCCTTGTGAGCAAACCGATCTGATCAATATATCACCCAACCTACATAAAGCATTTACTGATGATCGGGGAATTATAAATTACCCCCCCCCCCCCCCTTTCCTCCACGCATGATGAAGCATAACGTATACCGATCATATACAGTTGCATTTTTTCATATAGCGTGTATAGGGAAGAAACGGTAATCGATAATCTATATATCGCTGCTGGCGGGACAAAACCTCATAACTCCAAAAACCCAACTTTTCAGCAGATGAAAAAAATTAACACAGATTTGAGGGCGAATATGTTACGAACGGGTAAGTGACTTCCAAGTTGTCGAGGTAGAAGAACGAGACAGAGAATGTTTTACTATTCCAAAACAGTTGAACTGTTTATTAACAGGGAAAAGCATATACTATAACAGGGAGAAGACAATATGTCTGTGCTTGTCCAGCTGTAGGTACGTCCGTAGGATTATGTGAAGCTCTAGCAAAGAACAAGGAATAGAGCAAATGTTAAATAGGTCACAATCTCAACATTCCACGCTGTCAATGAGGAGCAGCAGTCTGACAGCCAATGACAGCACCCAGGTGTGACAGACAATTAGTGATGACAGCAATCAGTGGTGACATACAAGGTGAACCATAACAACAGGAGTGACCCAGGTAGACAGTGGGAGACAATCCTAAGGATGATAGTCTCCCGAACGTTACAGTATCCCCCCCCGACGAACGGCACCTGACGTTCACCTAGGGGCCTCGGGATGCAGCCGCCGGAAATCATCGATCAGGCTGGGATCTAATATGTCCCGTTGAGGCACCCAAGAACGCTCTTCTACCCCGTACCCCTCCCAATCCACCAAGAACTGAAACCCCCTACCCCTCCGCCTACAACTCAGGATTCTCTGCACCGTATAGACAGGCTGACCGTCAATAATGCGGGGCGGAGGAACCGCAGGGAGTGGCGGGGACAAGGGCGATGAGAGGAATGGCTTCAACAGGGACACATGAAACGTCGGATGGACCCTCATAGAGGCCGGAAGGCGTAGCCTGTATTCACCCGACGCACCACTTTAAAGGGCCCTATAAAGCGAGGAGCCGGCTTCCTGGACTCCACCCGGAGAGGGAGATCACGAGTGGAAAGCCAAACCCGCTGTCCCGGACGGAAAACCGGAGCCGGACGACGCTTGCGGTTAGCTTGCCGCTGAGCCTTAACCGAGGCCTTCTGCAGCGCCGTCCGCACTCTGCTCCACGTCCTGCGACAGCGAGCCACATGTGCCTGGGCCGACGGCACCTCCACCTCCTGCTCCTGTTCGGGAAACAGAGGAGGTTGAAAACCATATTGACACTGAAAGGGAGACATACCAGTAGAGGAGGAGAGGAGGGTATTATGCGCATACTCAGCCCAGGCCAACCTCCTACTCCACGTCGCCGGACACCCAGCAACGTAGCACCTCAGAACGCCCTCCAGGTCCTGGTTGACACGCTCCGTCTGCCCGTTCGTCTGCGGATGGAACCCAGACGACAGGCTGACGGAGGCGCCCAGACCGGCGGCGAACGCCTTCCAGAACCTGGAAGCGAACTGAGGACCCCGGTCGGACACAATATCCACTGGAAGCCCATGAACCCGAAAGACGTGCTGCACCACAAGGTCAGCCGTCTCCCGGGCCGAGGGAAGCTTGGGGAGGGGAATGAAGTGGGCCGCCTTGGAGAACCGGTCCACCACCACCAGGATGGCAGTGAACCCATCCGATAAGGGAAGACCGGAAATAAAATCCAGGGATATGTGCGACCAGGGACGCTTGGGAATAGGAAGCGGTCGGAGGAGACCCGCCGGCGCACGGCGAGAGGTCTTACTGCGCGCGCACACCGGACAGGCCGCCACAAAGGAGCGTGTATCCCCCCCCTCTGTCGGCCACCAAAACCTCCTACGGATAAACTCCAGGGTTCTGGTGGCCCCAGGGTGGCCGGTGAGAGAGGATGTATGAGCCCACTGCAGCAGGCGTGAGCGTGCCGCCTTGGGCACATACATCCGACCCGGAGGACCCCCACCGGGATCGGGCTCCCGTGCCTGAGCCGACCTCACCACCCTATCTATGCCCCATGACACAGGTGCCAAAATCAAGGCCTGTGGAATAATAGGGTGGGGCTTCTCCTCTCGACCCGGAAGATCAAACTGACGTGACAGGGCGTCAGGCTTGACGTTCTTGGAACCGGGTCGATAGGAGATGGTAAACCGAAATCGAGTGAAGAATAACGCCCACCTGGCCTGGCGAGCGTTAAGGCGTTTAGCCCCTTGGATGTAAGCCAAGTTCTTATGGTCAGTCCAAACAATGAAAGGATGTGCCGCCCCCTCTAACCAATGTCTCCATTCCTCCAATGCCAATTTGATTGCCAATAACTCCCGATTACCCACGTCGTAGTTACGCTCGGCCGGAGACAGCCGGCGCGAAAAGAAGGCACAAGGATGCACCTTACCATCCTTTAAACATCTCTGCGAGATTACCCCCCCCACCGCGGTGTCAGAGGCATCCACCTCCACAATGAACGGAGCCTCTGTGTCGTGACGGATCAGTACAGGGGCGGAGGTAAATCGACGTTTGAGGTCGCAGAAGGCCGACTCTGCCCTAGGCGACCATTCAAAGCCAGGGAGAGAGGACTTAGTGAGAGCGGTTAATGGATTGACTAAGGCGCTAAAATTGCGAATAAAGTGCCTGTAAAAATTTGCAAAGCCCAAAAACCATTGTAACTCCTTGAGCGACGAAGGCCGTGGCCAATCCAAGACTGCACTCACCTTGGCTGGATCCATGCGAAGATCGCCCTTCGTCAACACAAAGCCCAGGAAGGAAACGGTGTCAGTGTGAAACACACACTTCTCAGCCTTAACAAACAGTTGATGCTTAAGGAGACGTTGAAGCACCTCACGAACGTGCAGTTGGTGTTGCACCATATCGCGAGAAAAAATAAGGATGTCATCCAAATATACAAACACTGACACCCCAATTAGATCCCGCAGCACGTCGTTGACCAGGGCTTGGAAAACTGCTGGAGCATTAGCTAAACCAAAAGGCATGACCAAATACTCATAATGCCCATTAGGAGTATTAAATGCAGTTTTCCACTCGTCCCCTTCTCTAATCCTGACCAAGTTGTATGCATTACGTAAGTCAAGTTTAGAAAAGACCTGTGCCCCCTGTAAGCACTCAAAGGCGGTGTCCATGAGCGGTAAAGGATAACGGTTCTTGATGGAAACGTCATTCAACCCCCTATAATCTATGCACGGCCGCTGATCACCATCTTTTTTAGCCACAAAAAAGAAGCCAGCGCCTGCAGGGGATGTGGACGGTCGGATATGCCCCGCGGACAATGCCTCTCGAATGTAAGTGTTCATGGACACTGTCTCAGGGCGGGAGAGAGAGAACATCCGTCCCCGGGGCGGAGAAGCGCCGGGTAGAAGATCAATGGTGCAGTCGTAAGGTCTATGAGGCGGTAGTGCTTTAGCACGCGTTTTACTAAAAACGTCCGCCAGGTCACAATAGACCGCAGGAACACCTGCCAAATCGGGGTTGGGGGATAATAAAGAATCTGCAACGTCCACCGTCAACCTGGAGAGAGACAAAAGAGGGAGGGGGGGAGGGACGGATGAACTCACGCCAGCGTCAGCGCTGACGCCGCTTCCCATGGAGAGTTCACCCGTAGCCCAATTAATACGAGGATTATGCAGCACAAGCCAGGGGTGGCCTAAAACAATGTCGGAATGAGGAGACATAACAACAAAAAAATTCAAATATTCCCCCTCGCTACCCGCCACCCGAACCCACAGTTTCCCGGTGCGCTGGGTAATAAATCCACAACCAAGCGGTCGGCCGTCCAGCGAACGGACAGGGATGGGCACCTCTAGTGTCTCTAAAGGAACCCCCCATTCTAGAGCCACCCCCACATGAATCAAGTTGCCCGCAGCCCCCGAATCCACTAAAGCCTTGGCCGTTTTAGAAGAATCCCCCCACCTGACAGTGACATCAAAAAAAGTATGTGAGTCGTGAACGTTTATGACCGGAGA
This sequence comes from Notolepis coatsorum, assembly GCF_963971535.1. Lineage (NCBI taxonomy): Eukaryota > Metazoa > Chordata > Actinopteri > Aulopiformes > Paralepididae > Notolepis > Notolepis coatsorum. The sequence goes on along the minus strand of NC_140168.1, from coordinate 197,775,313 downwards.
GACATGCCCACCTGCTAGCACCTTCCCCAGGCCTAGCGGGCTCCTGCGTTTCCCGAGCCACGACAGGCGGCGAAGCGATGCCCCGTGCGGCCACAATGAAAACAGCGCTTCTCGTTGACCCGCCTCTGCTTCTCCGCTTCAGAGAGGTTCAACGCTCCCAGCTGCATGGGCTCGTCATCGCCCCGGTGCTCTCTCATTGGCTGGTATGCTGGCCGATCGACACTAGGAGAGGAATGGAAGAGTACCTGTGACGAAGCCTCCCTCTCGCGTCCCCTCTCCCGGTGACGATTATCTAACCGAATGGCCATGTTAATCAATAGATCCAGGCGTTCGGGTAGCTCCCGCGTAGCCAGCTCGTCCTGCATGCGAGTGGAGAGACCATGCAAAAAATGGACACAGCAGGGAGCCTCATGCCAGTCCGCCTCTCGAGCCACAATACGGAAATCAATGGCGTAGTCTGCTACGGCGCGAAAGCCCTGCCGGCAGGACATAAGTCGACTGCCGGCCTCGTAAATGGAAATCACCCTGGAGGTATCGAATACACGACGTAACTCCAGGGCGAAGGCATCCGCGTCGCGGCAGACCACAGACCCACTCTGCCACTCCGCTGTGGCCCAAGAGAGAGCACGACCCGTGAGGAGAGTTATAATATAGGCTACCCGAGCCACATCACTGGGAAAAGTACGCGGCTGCAGTTGAAAAATGAGAGAGCACTGGGCGATAAACTCACGGCAGCCGGTAGGAGCCCCTCCATAGCGCTCCGGCGCCGGCAGACGTGGCTCTCGGTAGTCCTCCCGATCCACCTGATACCCCCGCTCGCCTTCCCCGCCGATCGATGATGCTCCGGCTGTGGATATCCTCGTTGATGTCGTCCCAGCGGCCGTAGAGCGGGCCTGGTTCACCGCCGCCAACGCTGTCCCCGCCGTCTCCTGAGAAGCCAGGGAAACATCTCCCAGTTGACCCAGCTCGACACCGACTGCCATCTGCCGCTCCATCATGATCCTGAGCTGGTCCCGTAGGCTCACCATCTCGTCCCGTATCTCCTCGTTGGAAGTCATGATGGCTAGAGCTTCTGTTACGAACGGGTAAGTGACTTCCAAGTTGTCGGGGTAGAAGAACGAGACGGAGAATGTTTTACTATTCCAAAACAGTTGAACTGTTTATTAACAGGGAAAAGCATATACTATAACAGGGAGAAGACAATATGTCTGTGCTTGTCCAGCTGTAGGTACGTCCGTAGGATTAGGTGAAGCTCTAGCAAAGAACAAGGAATAGAGCAAATGTTAAATAGGTCACATTCTCAACATTCCACGCTGTCAATGAGGAGCAGCAGTCTGACAGCCAATGACAGCACCCAGGTGTGACAGACAATTAGTGATGACAGCAATCAGTGGTGACATACAAGGTGAACCATAACAACAGGAGTGACCCAGGTAGACAGTGGGAGACAATCCTAAGGATGATAGTCTCCCGAACGTTACACGAATAGAGTTACGAGATTTAGACAGATGATTGGTTTAATGCTTTCCCATTGTGTAGACTTTGTAAAACCACACACACATGGAGGATGATCTACTGAGTTGATACAAAAAAAAAATAATAATAAAAAAAATAATATGGAGTTAGGAGGTTTTGTCCCGCCAGCAGCGATATCCGTTTAGGCCTATAACTCACGTTCTAGGGATTACTGCAGAAAACGATAAAAACATACTTATATTCTAGAAGGTATTTTTGTATGAATGTATGAATGAAAAAGTATAACGTTCCCACATCCTGAACGATAGATAATCGATGTTGAATGGGCCATAGTAATGTCAATATAGCAATACAATTTAAAAAGTTATAGCCCTGCAAAGAAGGTGAGCCACTCCATAGATTTATAGCGCTGGCAGACTGGGTACAATGATGGGTACAATGGCTGGCAAGGAATGTGTTAATCATCTCCCACACAGAAGGCCCCACAACAAAACACTGTCAGATGTTACATTTACATTTTACATTTACAGATGTTCAAAGAGATACTGCTGTAGATATTTTTGACACAGGAGAGGGAAAACAATGAGAATCTCTCTAGAACTAAACTCCAGATAACAACATCTGTCACATTGCTTGCATGGAGACTGATCCTTCTCCACCGAGCTGGACCCAGTGGCTAAAATAAGTTAGGAGGGAATGAATGAATGAATGAATGAATGAATGAATGAATGAATGAATGAATTAATTAATTAATTAATTAATTAATGAATGAAAACTTTATTTAACAGATTGCAGAATGGGTACAATACAGTACGGCTCAATACATACAATTGTTAAGGGGATGCAGAACTGAGAAAGACGTTTGTCTTGTTTCCATCAGGGTCCCCCAATTTTCAATTCATATAGACATTTATGACATACACAACATACATGACATTTATGGCATAGGGACATATAGGTATTTAGTACTGATACATTTGTGACATAAACGGTATTCCAATATACAGTACTGTTACCCCTAGATCCTGACAGAGTATATACATATGATGGGGAGGGGACTGTACATTAGGGGGGGGTGGGTGGGTGGGAGAGAAATATACATACGGCGGGGAGGGAATATATACATGCGGTGGGGAGGAGACTGTCTATTAGGAGGTGGTGGGGGTTTTGGGCATTTACGGTGGCCAGTTTCGAATTGCAGCCTCCCGTAGGTGCTCTTTAAGAGCGGTTTTGAATGTGGGCAGGGATTCACATTCCTTTACAGCTTTGGGTAGGGCGTTCCACATTGTTGTGGCATAATTGCGAAACGTGTTTAGTCCCTTGTTTGAGCCGAATCTGGGTTTAACATGATTTGTTGAGCTTCCGCTGGTGTAGTGGTTGTGGTATTCACTGACCTTTGGGAAGTATTTTGACATGTACATGGGCACCCCGGTCATATAGTGTATCTTGTAGACCAGGCCCATTGCAAGTTGCTGTACTCTGTCGTCTACTCTAAGCCATCCTAGGTTGTCAAAGTGGGCAGGGGTGAGGTGGGTTCTGGGGTTCAGGTCAAGTAGTAGTCTGACCAGTTTGTTTTGTGATGTTTGTAATTTTGTTTTAAGCGCCTTTGAGGTGCTTTGGTACCACGCATAGTCATAGTACCCTTGAATGAGTGCTCCTGCCAGAGTCTTCAGGGTATTCTTGTTTACCAGAGAGGAGATTCGGTACAGGAATCTAGTTCGTTGGTTGACTTTTTTTATTACATTGGATGCCATTTTGTCACAGGAAAGATTTGCCTCTAGGATGGAACCCAGTTAGGTAATTTCGTCTTTCCTTGTGACAATATTGTCACCCACTGTAACTGAGAAGCCGTCGGTCTTGTTGAGTTTGTTATTTGAACCGAAGAGAATGGACTCTGTTTTGCCCATGTGTAATGATAGTTTGTTATCAGCGAGCCATATGCAGATTTTGCCTAGTTCCGAGCTGAGGGTTTTTTCAACCTGCAACTTGTTCTTGTCAGAGACCAGCAGGGCTGAGTCGTCCGCAAACAGGAACAAGTTGCAGTCACAGGCTGACGACATGTCATTTGCATAAATTAGGAAGAGTAGCGGTCCTAGTATGCTTCCTTGTGGAACACCACAGCTCACTGTGAGGGGGGGGGATAGAGTACCGTTTACCTCTACCATCTGTTCTCTCCCCTCCAGGTAGGATTGCATCCAGCTCACTGATAAGCTATCAAAACCAATTGCTTTTAGCTTGTCCATTAGAATGGAGTGATTGACAGTGTCGAAGGCCTTTTGTAGGTCCAGCATGGCCATGCCGCAGTATTTGCCCGCGTCCACCTCTTGTTTGATGTGGTCGTTCAAATAGAGGAGGCATGTGTCAGTGGAGTGGGACGTTCTGAAGCCAGATTGGAATTCGTAGATTAGATTTTTTTCCGCCAGGTACTTTTCGACCTGTTCGTAGACTATTTTCTCCATGACTTTCGAGATGGAGGTAAGAATAGAAACAGGGCGGTAGTTGCCTGGGTCTAATTTGCTGCCCTTTTTGTGCAGAGGGGTCACTCTCGCAATTTTGAAGTCCTTGGGGACGTGCCCCTGTTTTATAGAGAGGTTTATTATGTGTGTGATGACTGGGGAACCTTACTGCTGCCAAATGCTGGAGAACTAACGGCTGGTGAACTTGAGAACTGTTAATAATAAACACTGTTAGGACTGTCTGACTCTTAATAATAAACACTGTTAGGACTGTCTGACTCTTAATAATAAACACACACTGTTAGGACTGTCTGACTCTTAATAATAAACACTGTTAGGACTATCTGACTCTTAACACTTTGACTGCCACGCTGTTTGAGCATTGTGTTGTGAGGGTGCCAGCCTTATAGTTGTTTCTGATCGTGTTTGCCGACCATGTTTTTCGTCCGGTGAAACACAGGACTGTGATCGTTAGAAAAACACGTTTCAGACACGCGCGCATACATGTTCCCTCGCTTGCGCACAGAACAGATGATTATTATGCATAAATAGTAGGAAACATGTTTGTATAGGAAATTAACTTAAACTAGAAAAGTTAATACAAACTAAATTAACAATGTAACCTAGTTTACAGAAGGACAGTTTCCTTCTGAAGCACAACTTAATGCCTCATCCTTCCAATAGGGACCATTTGTCACATAGTGAGAGGTTCCACAGTTCAAGCAACCCCCACAGGGCTTGTATTTTGGTTTGGCTCTTCTCGTTCTTTTTTATGCTATTGGTATCCTATTATTATGCAAAGTCTAGGCGATAGATAAGTGCCGGGTACTTGGCGCACGGCGCAACGAGTCCAGTGAAAATTGTGAACGCATTTTTGTGTGCGCGCGCGTGCACATCCGTGCGCATACTTCTGCTCAGAAAAAACTGCTAGGACGGCGTGGTACCGAGTGGGATCACCACTGCATCACTGGTTTGGACCATGTACACCATAATCACTATGACTACTGTCTGATTGAATCCTGCCACTCGCTACTGTTCACTACTACAACTGGTATCACTATTATCATTACTACTTGCACTTTGTTCTATGTTATATTATTACTACTACATATCCTACCTGTACCCCCTTCATGCTGCTATGACACTTGAATTTCCCCTGGGGATTAATAAAGTTGAATTCAACTTGAGAAATATTGGGTATCCTCTGATAGATTTGAGGAAAACCTGGGATCTATTTGTGGAGAAAACAGAAGCTGGATGTCCTACATTCAGAGACCAGCTGCCTGTTTGTGTCTGTTTTGTTGTTCTCTTTTTTATCTTCTTTCTTTTTTCTTCATCCCAGTTAGCTATGAACCAAGGAAACTATAAAAGAAGGAAGAGTCATTACGTCAGAACTCCATCCTTATATGCTCTGCTTGGTGCCAGTTCTAGAATTGAAGCCTATGGGAGATGCATGGAGAAGCTAAATATACCAGCTGAGGAAACCAATCCAACCAATCAAACGTTAGCTAGTTAACGATGCAACAAATTGCCAATGATTCTGACATCCAAGGTAAAAACCAAACCTGTAATAATAATAATAATAATAATAATAATAATAATAATAATAATAATAATAATAATAATAATAATAATAAATTCAAATTGTACCGCACTTTATATTTGTGAAAATCTCAAAGTGCTACAGGAGATAAAGATAAAAAGTGAAATGAATAAAACAATTAAAATGAATAAAACAACCAATGAAATGGAAGAACATAAAAATAAAAAGATTATAATAATAAAATGTAAAAAAAATAAAAGTAAAAGAATAATTCAGGCAAAAGCCTTGTTAAAAAGACATGTTTTTAGGCCCCTTTTAAAAGCCTCAACGGACTGTGGTGCTCTCAGGTGGATGGGGAGAGCATTCCACAGTCTGGGCGCGGCAGAGCAGAAGGCTCGATCGCCCATGGTGTGCAGCTTAGTCCTTGGGGCTTTGAGGAGGTAGGCTGTGCCGGAGCGGAGGGAGCGTGAGGAGGACTGGGGGGTGAGGAGTTCCTTGAGGTAGGCAGGGGCACCACACGCACTGGTGAGTGAGGAGGGAGACATTGTACTCGATCCTGTGTTCCACGGGGAGCCAGTGAGGTGATCTGAGGGTGGGGGTGATGTGGTCATATTTTGCGCACCCTCATCAGGATCCTAGCAGCGCTATTCTGGATGGTTTGCAGTTTTTGAATGCTTTTACTAGGGATCCCGATGAGGAGTGCATTGCAATAGTCCAGCCTGGAGGAGATGAAGGCGTGGACGAGTTTCTCAGAATCTGCCAGAGTGAGTGAATAACGGAGTTTAGTGATGTTTCTGAGGTGAAAGAAAGAGGTCTTGCAGAGGTGTTTGATGTGAGTTTCATATGTGAGGTGGGGGTCCATTTTCACGCCCAAGTTGGTGATAAGGGTGGAGAGGGGAATGTCCTGACCGGAGAAGGAGATGGTGGTGATGGTGGATGACCGGACCTGGTGTGGGGTACCGACCAGCATGGCTTCTGTTTTGGAGCTGTAACCAGATGGCTGATACCATTCAACTCAATATCGACCAAACTGAAGTTTTCCATACTTGGCACCAATGTGCGTTCACGCCCTACACAGTGATGCGATGACCCTTCCTTCTTTTATAGTTTCCTTGCTATGAACTAGGAAAAACTGCTTTCTCCTTTGATGCCTCCAACACCTGGGCCCTCATTTATCAATGCTGCATTGCCTGCATACGCACATATATGTGCGTAAACCGTGCGTACGATCATTTCTAAGCAAAGTGTGGTATTTATCCATTTGAACGTGTGCTTGAGATTGTGCATATATCTACGCACAGCTCGGACCGTGCGTACATGTCACCAAGCGCTAGAATAGGAAGACTGCAGATGGACGGGATAAGCTTTCATGCATTAGAGTTCCAACAAAGACATGTTCGGTATGACTCATAATTAATTATAGTTAATTGTAAAATAGAGACATGAGTGTAATTATTGTCAAACCCTATAAATAGCATTTGGAATAGGTCTTTCCGAATGAATGCAGCATGGATAATCTTGCGTTATCGGAAAACTTGTTGTCACGGATATGGCAGTGTATTTGCCGAGAGAGTAGAGTCTGCTACCCGGGACACAAATTGGAGCATGAAATAACACGCACAAATGCCATCCCGTGCACATTCAAGTCCTCTCCGCCCTGCGATTCTTCTCAGCGTGAGATTGGAGATCGCTCTGTCATTTCACATCGGAGGAATATAATGTGTACCCATGTAGCTGTCAAAGCTCCATCAATCGACGAATTAAGTTATGTGAATAGAAAGAGATTCTACTCGGTCAATGTACAGATAATCTGCTGTTAGTGCAGAACAGTTCTGTGGGACTTTGTGTCCATGAGCGTTACCCATTCAGGCAAAATTTTATTTAATTCAATTATTAAATTATTATTTATTAAGTAATTATTATTACTGGGGTTTCTGTAATTAAAATATCCCTTAAATGCAGGTGATGACTCTGAACGACCCAACAGGAGCGCAATTATAACGGCCTCACGTGCCGCACAAGAGCCCTTTAGAGCGCAGTTGGCCTGCTTGTTTGGCACAGGGGGGGGGGGACGCAGAACACCCACCTCCAAACGCCATTAAATATCATTTCAAATAAAGAGCTAAATACTATTATTCTGTGTGTCATGTTTCCAAATAAGATTGTTCACAATGGAAAATGCTGTATACGTTCAATTAGTTGGTTAGACCTCTGTGATCAATCTCGCTCTCAGTGAAGTTTTCTCGTTTCTAGTTCGCTTAGTCCATTATTCCACATTCCATGTAGGTGGTTCATTACCATTTTTTGTTAATTAGGGGCGGTTCTGTATGCAAATGCTTAAAATCGTGCACAAGCATATACGGTAGAACAATTGGTATTTATCAACACGGAGTGTGCGTACGAGCTGTGCATGGTTGAAAAATCCAGATTTTCTGTGCATAGAGACACTCTAAATTCCAGGCTTAGGAACGAAAATAGAACACTCTCTATGCATTGTTGATAAATGAGGACCCAGGAATGCCCTCCAACTGACTCTGAAGCTGAAGGTTCTTCCTTCTCTCGCTGCATTTAAAAGTACAATCTCCGACCACTGTGTGTCGACTTGTAACTGTCTTAACAGATTTTCTTTATTGTTTATTCTTGTTTTTTGCCTATGCTGTATGTATGAAATTGCTGATACACTGTGTCTTGCTTTGTAAGCTCATCATCACTGTAAATGAGGGTAACCTCGGCGTCTCACAAGTTGAAATAAAGTTTTGAAATGAAATAGTTGAAATTCAATAAAAAAAATATATCGTGAAACAAAAACAAAAAGAAGGTCCCGTAACTTCTTGAGGTTCCTCCATCCGCCACCACGCCTCGCCCTGGAGCAAGTGCTCCTGATCCACTGGCACATCCAGTGGACAGAGGCTCGCGTTGGCGACGGCTGTGTTTAGTAAAGGAGTGCTTTATCAATACCAGCCCGCGTAGCACTATTGACTTGACATTCGGTGCACCTGAATAATCCAATCGTGTTAACCGGCATCGGTACACTTGTCCGCTATTGACACCAGAGTAAAACCCTCTCCATACAGGTCAGCCGACCGGGGGATCGAGATGACACGAGATGACCCTCTGATGAGGACAAGTGTCCAGCGGCCCTCACTCACAATAGAAGACACACAAGGTCCTCAGCCAAAGGGGACTGCATGGTTCCATTCAGCAAGAGTGCATTTGGACAATCCGCATTCTCTGTTAGAGCCACACAGTACTGGAACACTATGCCTACACATATCCGGACCTGTAACATGCTTGAACAATACATTTTTTTTTATTTTTTTTGTATCTGGCTCAAAGAACACCAGAGCTGCACCCCCAGCTAAATTCATTAACGGTGTGTGTATGGCATGCAATTCAGCTTTATTCTGTTTTATATGTGTATTTTTTTCAAATGTGTATATTGTGATGATGAATTGTATTTTATGTAGGCCTATTTGATGTATGTTATGTGTGATAACCTCTTTTATCACTTTAGGTTGATGCCCTTTTTAACATCTTGGCCAGGGACTACAGATGAAAATCTAGCCTTCTGGCTAATTCTGGCGTATTTAAATTTTTAATGTTGATTAATATTCACTGTCCCTTTTGCAAATAAACTTAAACTTAAACGTCCCTCCCTCTGACACAAGATGACCCTCTTCTGAGGACATGCGTCCAACGACCCTCCCCTCTGACATGCCGCTACATGAATGAATGAAGTACATTTTTCTCTTGTTCAGAGACAAATCAAACACACCCGTGTGGACTTACAAAAAAAAAATAAAAATCACAAATGTACATATTCAAGGCAAGCTCACACACAAAATCCAAAATCAACGACCGAAAAAAAGGAAAGATTTAATGAAAGATTCCATTTTATTTTACCCTCCGGCGACCCCGCTCGCTTTTCATGTTTATCTCATTAGCGTCCCTCTCTCTCGTATATAATGTGTTTTGGTCACACAGCTGCTCAAATCAATTAGGGCCATCATTCTAATAGAACGCCGGAATTGATCGCATCCCAATACACACACCAATACACAGATAGATGCCCCCGAGTGTGTACTTCCTAAAGATGAATGCGTCGCCATTAGATTTCCAATCCCAACACCTCTGTAAACAACTCGGCGGTTATGCCGTTATAAAATCACCGTTTGTTTGGCTAATTAAGCCACTCTGCGAACGAGGAGAGATTGTTCTTCGGTAAGTGCGGCATGTCAGGGTAATGGAACAGCTCCATCACTTGACGGGGAGAGTGGCGTGATATGTCACCACCGTTCTATGCATAACTCCGACTTCCTTTGGCAAGCGCATGTGTGCGTGTGTGTGATTTTAAAAGACCGCATTTGTAATTAAATTCCCGTATTAATTATTCATGCGCAGGCGCGTTTAATGTTTATAAATCTCTTAAAACACCGTCACCCGGGCAGAAACAAAAGTGGAGAGACGAACATATTTCAATAACCATCCATCTGTTTATACCGCATGGTCGCTCGCTTTCCGGAGGAGAGAGCTTTTTGCGAAGTGAACGAATTGCTAAAACCAAACAAATGCAATCGTAACACACTACAAATGGTTGGACACATTTTCCACTCGCTCAGGCCTGTTTTAGAGTAGGTTCATGCCCATTGATCTGCTCTCATTAGAGCGACATATGCCACAGAGGCTGGCCACCACAGCGAGAAGCACCGCTTATTAATTGCCTGTCAGACGCGGTTCTCAGGTGTGGCCGCGGCAGATGGGCCGCTAGGCTTTACCCATGTGGTCCCACTCCTGGCCCCGTATCCCTCTCCTCTGCTGCACAGAGACAAATGTGCTGCTGGATATTACATCCCCTCTTTTGCATTTGGATACACACTTACCTATTAACAACCTCAATTATGCTTAACCTGTTTCACACGATGTGAAAATCCGCATAAAATATATACCTAGGTAAATGGAATATTGCTCCACTTCTACAAGGGCTATTTGTATATTCTTGGTATCTAGGTACATCTATGGACCTCAGGGAATGTATTCACAGTGTCAGAACTATTGTGTCTATTACTAGGCTTGCTTAAATTGTGATGAAACAAAGGAGAATATGAATTATGATTTTTCTTTGCATCTTTGACAGTGAATAACACCATGATAATAATGACCAAACTTAAAAAACTGCCACTGATCTCGTTCAGTACCCTCTTGAGATCATGTGTACAAAAGATCTAAGGAAATTAATAAAGGGAAGATGATAAAACCGAAAGTTCTGTAGATACAGTACTGAATTCTCCTATCCGGACCAATGCAATTTGAAATATTATTATAGAATATAGAATATGATGCTTATACATTACCTTATTATAGCCAATTCACACATTTATATATATATATATATATATATATATATATATATATATATATATATATATATATATATATATATATATATATATATTATCTTTCAAATGCCCGAGTTCAATTTGGATTTAGTATCACCAGGCGTGCATAAGAACAGATAATGATATCTACTGTAATCTAGTGTACTTTTTTATTTTCCCCACAGTGCAACCGTTTTGAAACTAATTTCAGATCTAATTGTTCCTACATTATAACAATAGGGAGGAGAAACTGTGTTTCAATATTTGTCAAAAACTTTACCTTTTGTGGCTTGTTATTATCGCGAATCATAACAGTTATTGATATGATTCATTCAGAACGCTGAACTTTGAACCCCCACAGTATCTGACAGGAAGTGTAGTTTGGACAAATTCCAATGCTGGTCGACAGCTATGCATGTCCTCTACAAAATGGCTGCAAACAGACTACAATTCCCATGGTTCAAAATGTCCATTTCCGTTTTGGAATAGGCGATCGAAAATCGAAAACTTAAAACTATCTAATGACACTTTTAACCTATTGCTAAACTAACGTATTGATGATAATATACATTCTACATGCTTTTGTGACATGTTAGTGATGTTAATACTTGAAAACGTTTGATGAAAAAATCGCAAAAAATATGCAATTTAAGAATTCATACGTGTTTCCAGTGGGCTAACCCTTTCCCTACCACACTACAGACGGTTTACCTTCTGTAGTGTGGTAGTGGAAGGGTTAACCCTTTGTCGTGTGGCAGTGAAAGGGTTAACCTTATGTATTGTCGCAGTGAAAGGGTTAACCCTTTGTCACATGGCAGTGAAAGGGTTAACCTCATGTATTGTCACAGTGAAAGGGTTAACCATTTGTAGGTGTGGTAGTGAAAGGGTTCCATAGGGCTGACCCCTATTAGTCGATTAGTCGACTAATCGGTAGAAAGGAGCCGTAGTCGACTAGCCAACCTCTTAGTCGAATACAAAAAATATTTATAAATTTTTTTTATTTACATTTTTTATCATTCTTTCCAAAAGAAAAGAGGCCTAGAAGCGTGGCTAACGCTAATGGCACTATTGAGCTTTGCAGGTTCCCTTGCGTTGCATATAGAAGAAAAGACATGGTGTCCAAGGAGATATTGAAGTCACAAAGGGGCTATATTCAGTTCTGATGAATCAGAACCGGCCTGCTCTGCGTTGTGTATTATCTCTTAAAAGCCCTATGTATTTTCAAAAGACCATAACTCTGGTCTTGTTCGACGGCAGCTAAGCAGGCGAAATGAAGGAGAAGTTGTACCAGCATCTGTTTAATTCAAAGTTAAAAGTGTAATTACAATGGTTCTGGTTCAATTAAAATAACGAATGCTATAGTCAGATCACTAGACACTATGCCGTCTGTGATCCAGACCAGACTAAAAAAGTAGATTAAAGAATGGTAATTGTTGAGTTGTCTTTGTTCTCTGTTGATAACAAAGCGGATTCTGTTCTCGTTCCAAAAGCTTGTTCTCCTCTGTTCTCCTCTGCTCGCGCTGTCCTCTGTGTGAAAAGGTGGGTGTGGTCCTGTGTTGTTCTGTTTTTCAGTGTGTCCTCCCAGTCACAACACCCCATTTTATCCCTGAGCCAGAAACCCTGGGCGTGACGTCACCAAGTGAACTCACGCATAGGATTTCCACCCAATCGCGAGCCTTCCCTGAGTTTGAATTTGAAAGAAGGGCCGTCCCCTGGAGCCCACTTTGTTTCCAATCAAAGAATAGTTTTACTGTCTAAATTTACTTTATAGTTCTGTTTCACAATTCAAGATGTCTATTTTTGAATCGGGGATAACCAGATGAACACATAGATACCATTTTCTACTCAAAACAGCTTTATACTTGACCAGAATCACAGTCTTTTATCATTAATTCCACTTGTATAGTTTCCTAATCATATTCTTTTAACTTAAATCAATATCTATTTTATACAGTTATTATTCAGCACGTTAAGTATTTTTCCAATGAAGTCCAGAAGTGGCTTAATTTCAAACTCTGTGATTCTTAATCATATACATTGCCTATTTCATATCATTAGACTCAGAAGAGCCTAATTTTCCTTAGAGGATAAATAAGACAAGCCAAATGGTGACCTCCTAGTCACCTAGTGTATTTTAATCATTATCCCTTATCAGTTAGTTGTCAGTATTTTCTGGTTATTTTAGTACAACCTATCTGTCTTGAATAGTGTAGCTTAACTCCTCAAACATGTGGTCTCTTCTACAGAGCCCACAGGATGTTCTGCAGGATTTAACAGGCGCCTCCACTGTTTGTTGACACTTGTTTGTTAATTCGTTCAGACAGATGGTATCAATGGACTGTTGGCGAAACCAACTGTCTTCAGCCATTACCCTATTGTAACTAGTGTCTCCATCGGCTTGTGTAAATATCCCCGGTCTAGTAGGTTTAAATGCTAATCCCTTTCTCCCCCAGGGCCACTCTTAACAGCCAACCCCCCATTGTAAGGTTGTTCAGACTACTTTATGAGACTAGAACACATGATTTTGATTAGTTACTAAATTCCTTAACCCAAGGTAACAGACATCCGTTTCTCTTAGCTATTTGAACACAAGTTTCAGGCAGAATATAGATCTATGGTTACCAAATACTACTGCAGTCCACACTTGGATAGAGATTAACTATCCTTAATTAGCTAGTATTATATGCTAACCATAGATCCTAACTTCTACTTATTGCTTTCCACTACCTGGATAAAATAAAACATTTTAAATCATACTTGGATATAATACATACGGCATCCCACACTTGGATCCTAAAAAATCAAAACAACATTCTTTTTCTACATCTCTTTCCTATGTATAATTATCGTCACCCAAACATCTTTATTTTTAGTCCATTTTCATTCACTGTGTGCAGTGTGGAGTCTTTGACACTCTTTTTCGTACCAGGATCAATTTCCCACTGGTTTCCCTTGGGGGTGTCAAATTCTGACTTGGAGCAGGGAGAAGGGGGGTCAATGTTTTCTGGATTGACCTGGCCACCCCCTCCTCATTTCTCAGAGACGGTGCAGATCAAGACTGCTGATCTCCCTCTTAATGCTACCACCAACTCTTGGCTTCAAAACAGGGAGGTAGAATCAGAAAGCCAGTTGACTTCCGATCCCTCCCCTTCTTCTGTCGAGGCCTCGTGCCTCGTGCTGTCACTCAAATAGGGGCATGACCCCCTGCTGTATTGGCCTGTTCAGTTGAACCAGGAGCTCTTCTCTCGGATGTCAGTTGCGTCGATCTCAGGTGGGGTGATTAGATCTCCCCTCTGGCGCTGTCACGGCTGTTGAGGAGGTTGTGTTGTCTCCTGCAGTCGTCGCTGGCTCAACCCCCGTTGACCCTCGGAATAGTGGAAGAGGTTTGATTCTCCCCACCCTCCGCCTGGTCGTTGCTAGGGGCGATAGGGGCTCCACCTCCTCGCTCGATGACACCCGGTCAGTTGCTAAGGCCTTGCAGCCTGTCTGTTGACAGCCGGAGCAGTTGATGAGGCCTTGCAGCCTGTCTCCTCGTAGATTGCCTGTCGCTTGGCCTCTCTCGTTCCCCTCCGAAGCCTCAAGACTCGGTCACTGCGTTGGCCGGAACTCTCAACGCTTGAGAGTTAGGCTTCTCCTGGATCTCTTGGTACCCGCAGTGTTGTGGTTCCCCATGGAACCGCTGGGTAGACACTAGTCAGTGTCCTGGATCAACAGTACTGATGGAGTCCTTGGTCTTCCTCGTACCACACTCTGATGACTGCTGACTCCCCAATCTCCCATTCGTATCCTGCAGTGAGTATATATCGCTTCGGTGGACAGCGCAGGTTACTTCTATCACAACAATTGATTGAGAATCCATATTTTTCCTCCCTCAGACACTCTTTCCTGGTCTGAGTTTGACAACTTTCTTTTCTTTTCCAAATCATTTATCTATATATTCCATGGCTTCTAGATCGTTAATATTCAAAATTCAGAAAAATTCACATTGCTCTCATTATATTATGCTGATTATGCTGTCAAAACAGTATAACCCCACCACCTTTGATGTGGAATAACATTCTAAACATCATACCTTCATTCCTGGACAGCTGCCTCGGGGCCCGGACAGCCAATACTGACGAGACCTCTCCCCCAGTAGTCCTACACGCACGGCAACAAATCACAGTCCGCTTTAAACACACATCTTTCACACGCTCCGCCAGCCTCTAACAAGCCGTCAGAGTCCCCCACAAGCCAATTATCAATTTCACATGTCCACACCCTATACAAAGGCTATTTGGCCAATGGCGACCAAAACCTACTGAGCTTATCAATGTACAGAGAATCATGGTTCCCAACACTTCACCAATCGCGACACAACCCCCAGATCCTAGATCTGGATTTTTAATGAGCGGAGAACAAAGACCATGAACCAGCTCTAGTCCATTCACATTGTTCTCAGCCCACCATATGGACATATACTACCAGTCCTGCTGTGTCGCGATTCCACCCAGCCTGTCAGGTCCTAAGAAAAAATAGAGAAAAGAAACAAAATCAAAGAAAAACATGCCAAAACCACAAATGAAACAATAAACAAAATTTGTGAGCATTGCTTTTTCAACTCACTCTTAGAAACAAAATTAACCTATCATCTAGGGGTGTAACCACCCCCGTATATAGTAAGAAACAAAATCAAAAAATCAAAAGAATAAACAAAATGAAAACTTCCGGCCTAAGGCAGGAATTGCTTGTAAAACACTAGGAAAGAAAAATAAGCAGAAATAAAAATAAACGCCTATATCTATTACTAATGATTGTTGATGTTCGTCTATCAATATTTCTTACCCATGCAGTCCACCCTTTGACCAAACTGATTATTGATCAAGCATGGATAATCTACTGATCACTAGCTGACGCAGTGTCACATCATTTCACTGTCTAATATTGAATACCTAATATTAACTGTTTAACCTAGTTCAGAGTCCACATGACCACAAAAGCCATTGCGGTGACAATTTTTCTCTCTTTCTCCCATCTGTGCAGCTTGGCCAGGCTGCACAGGTGGGAGACATCAAAAATCGTCCACCATACCATTCTCACTTACGTTTTCCTTACTGCCACAGCAAGAGTTGATCAGAAACACTGTAGCAAAAAGGAAAATCCATGATTGGTATTTTTCCCTACTGGGAATATTTGATTTGCTGTTCTTGTTAGTCCGATTAGTTCATGCATCCGTCAGTTACTTCATCACTCCATGTTAGTCACCCATCCATTTTAGTAACTTCCACTCATGGCCTAATCACCTAACCCCTCTATATATTTTTGTATTCTATTTTTATTCTAATCAGTAGTATATATTTTTTATTCAATTCATTCTATTTTTATTCTAATCAGTTGTATATATTTTTTATTCAATTTATTTTCATTTTTAATACCTATCTATATTCTTTATTCTGCCGGAGGCCTCTGCAGACATGACCTTTGAAAATGACCTATCAGTCCACAGATCCAGCAAACCTGTCCTTGTCTCCTCGGTTGTGGGGCCCTGTGGGTCCCCCGCCTGTAATCGGATGGCCCTGGGTTCATCGGGCCCAGAGTCTGTCCTTGCTCTCTGCCATTACCTCTTTGGCTCTCACCTCTGACCGTCCATTCCTGGTTTCGCCCCCCTTGAGCCTGTTCTGGGGAGAAAACCACGTACCTATTTTGTTCAGCCACCGTCCTTTGAGCCTGCTGTTGGGAGGGGTCTGGAAATTCACCCCACCCGAGGCTCTCAGCACCCTGTCGAGGCCCCGCTCCCTGTCTGGGCAACGGGGCACAGGGCATTGCTTGATCACGGCGGCCTAATTCCGACGCCCGAAGCATGACCTCAATCACTGTACCATCTAGCAGTACATTCTTTCTTGCCAATTCTTGCTCCAGTCTCTGCGTCTCGTGTGCGGCTAATTCCGACGCCCGAAGCATGACCTCAATCACTGTACCATCTAGCAGTACATTCTTTCTCGCCAGTTCTTGCTCCAGTCTCTGCGTCTCGTGTGCGGCCTGACCAATCTCCAGCTGTGTCTTCATCAGGTCTCGATGCACTGCCTCATGTTGTCCGAACGCTGCTATAAACGCTCTCTGTTGTCTATAGGTCAACGCCTCTTCCCCCATCCCAGCGCTGGCGGTCTGACTTCCCATCTCCGGGCCCCGCCTCTCATCTTGACTCTGGTGATGAGGGGGTTCTGGACAGGGGGAGCTTGCGGGCTGTGGGCACTGTTCTTGATACCGACCTTGGTTTTGCCCGTGTCCGCCTCTTCGTCTGTTATTCCATCGCGGACCTCCTCCTCTGGGTTGAGGACGATACTCTCCTCCTCGGGGTCGATATTCCTGGTCACAGTCCCTAGCTGTATGTCCGAGATTTTCGCACGCCCAGCACACCACCCTGGCCCTTGCTGACTGGCTCCTCGTCCCCTGGCCACGCCTCTCAGTTTGGTGCTGATGTTGGGGGTGGGGGGAACCTGGGCAAGGGACACTGGTGGTCTGTAAATTGCAGTCACCTGCAATGGCCACTCCAGCGTGGATCGGCTCTGGTAATACAGTTGTCTCTGGATCTCTCTCCCCAAAGACCCCCTGTGTTGGAGTTAAAGACATTATTTCCAGTCCCTCCGTCACACTGGTCTCAGGAGGGGAGTCAGTCACATTCAAATCAATCAGGTTAACGTCACTGTTCAATTCGGTCAATGAAATGTCTGCAGAAGTTATCGGCATTTCCCCCCCATTGGCCTGACTACTATTGGCCATTTTTATATTGCTTCTATTTATTATACTATGGGTTAATGTAATAGACTAATTGTCGACTCTCGTTTTCGTTATCTTATTTTTTCTTTTAATTGTTCCTATCTAAGCTGGTGAAACCCCATTCACACTTCGCTCTCATCCGCTCAAATTGTACCGTTTGGAAAGCAAGTTTCTCTGCACTTCAACCTATTTTTACAATCTTGAGTTAATATCACTCACACTGACAGTTATTTGGTGCAGACCGGAATTGACAAAACGCTTAGTGATACTACACCCAGACTTTTAACCGTCAATTGTTCCCTTGTTGGAGTTTGGAATCGTCAGCACTGCCTCTGTCCGCCCTCGAGCAGCTGTGAAGAAAGAAAGAGAATAAACACACTTAATTAGCAGTGGCATTTCCCTTTCACAATCCATCATTATCTTTAAGCATGGAATGTCGGGCCTCCTCTATACTAATATCACTTTAGAGAGCGTTAGTGCAATTTTCTTTGGAATTTTAACGACACGGCCTTAGTTGTTTTCTGTTCTGTTGTCTTCATCGGAAAACTGGATCTTCCAATCCTTTTGTCATGTATCCGCATCGGCCTCTATTCCGTCTGTTGATCAATCAGAAATTTGTTATTCACAGCCTATCATTTCTAAACACTTGTGCTGGATATGGTAATTTAGGTGAATAAAATCACTTCTTCCACTTAATGAATTTGTAATTCCTTTCTCCTAAAATATTTTAACTCTTATTGCTCTTCAAATGACTATGCGCATATGTAATTATAACATTTCCTTCTATGTGTAGCTTTATTTATTTCTATCTGAGAAAGTCTAAAAATGTATTCCTCTCATATATCGCTTTTTACACTATGTGTAGCTGTATTTATCTTTATCTGAGGAAGTCTAGAATGTATTTCTATCATCATTTATCTTTACATCACAATATTCACATAATTTACTCATAATTAATACACATTCCCCCCGTTTTAACACCTTAATCTCAGGTGCTAAACATCACGCTTCCAACTCACGAGGAATTAAATCAATTTTCCGTGATTTATATCACAGAATCCCTGTGGCTTGGCACAGTGTCCCCCAACCTGTTCATTAAACTACAGGTGCAGACACCATCCCCATCCTGAAATCCCCGCAGACCAATGATACCTCACCGGTCGCCATTCGCAGCCCTAGGCCCCCCTTCCAGTAGCGACCTGAAAGTGAAACCCCGGGCTCCCCGCACAAGGATACTCAAAAACCATCCTCAGATTCAAATTAACAACAGCAAACACCTTCACATAAATACCCACACATAATGCGACTCAACGCGCGTAGTGTGGCAGCGAGCTACGACGACGCAGCGCACACACGACGCCTCCACGTCAATGCGCGCAGGTAGACAGCGAGCTACGACACAGCTGTCTACTACCGCACGCCACAACGCCCGCAGTCCCCAGTGGGGGAATTGGGAGCTGGCACCCCCGTTGAAATGAAAAGAAAAATTACACCTTCTTCGCCGAAATCTAAACACATCCGTGGCCGGCAGGAATCCTACCACTGAACCCCCAATGCATAACAAACCCTGGCACGTCCCCTCCATCATACGCCTTGTTCTTCCACCAACATCGCCATCACAGGTGCAGCCAAGCAGAGCGACCCCTCATACGCAGGTCCATCTGCGTAGAGAGTCCCAAACCTAACCTCAAAGCACGCTCCGACTTACGGCCCACCATCATGAACGCGACACACAAGACACTGACACGTAGCCTCCCGCGTTGCCCCGTGTCAGCAGCGCTTCACTTCCCCGTTAAATCAAGGGACCGGAAGGTGGCCGGAGACCTGGAGGGAGCCAGAGAGTATGGCCCCACCGCTCGCTGCTACAACATCATCGCCCTGACGCCGGCCAATACCACTGTCACTGCATTTGCCTTACTCGCCATTACCACCATCGGGTGTAAACCAGCACCAGAGCAATCCTGCCGTCCAACCCCGCGATGTGGCCTCCAAGTGCTGTTGAGCCCCCATCACAACCGTGATTCACACTTCTACCGGTGGAGCCCACATCGGGAAGAGAGAGGAAGAGAGGGATAGAGAGCGAGAGAGGGGGAGGAGGGGAGAGAGAGGGAGAGGGGGAGGAGGGGAGGGATGGAGAGAGAGAGAGAGGGAGAGAGAGAGGACTTAAAGAGAGACTTTACGTCCATATATCACCTCATTGGCCGAAATTACACTAAATACAACATAGCTTATGCAGCATAAACGGCCAACCCTCTCGTCAAACGATCCCACTCTTAAAGAATGACATCCTAAACCAGGACGGGAGCCCCTGACATGGCTCTCTCGCCCCCTAGCGGACCATAACCCACACACCAACCCCACCGACCTCCGCTCTCACACACCTTACAATAACAACCTAGCGCGCACGCCCGTGTCCCGTGAGCTACGACGCAACGGACACCATTCACTACCGCCAGCCATGACGCCGCGGTTTACCACCGCAGCCACGACTCCACGGTCCTCAGCATTGAACTGCCCCATAAAGAGAAATAATGAGGGAGGGGGAGGGGGAGGAAGCCTGGGCCCCACATCTCACCACTAGATTAAACTATCCCACATCAGGAGAGAGGGGCAGGTTAGAGGAAGCTAGGGAAGGTTTAAGGGATTGGGGTAGGCTAGGGTAGGTCAGGGGAGGTCTAAGGGATTGGGGTCGACTAGGGTAGGTTAGGGGAAGCTAGGGAAGGTTTAAGGGATTAGGAGAGATGAGCAGGTTCCTTGAGACCTAACCTTCCCCAGTGAGAGGAAGGAGGGGAGAGAGAGGGAAAGTAAGGGAGAGAGAGAGGGCGAGAGGGAGGGAGAGAAGGGGGGGGGGGGCAGGTGGTGGAGAGAGAGAGAGAGAGGGGGTTAGGGAGAGGGGGGGGGGGGCAGGTGGTGGAGTGAAGGAGGGAGGGAGAGAGAGAGAGAGGGAGGTAGGGAGAGAGAGAGAGGAGGGGGGGGGGGGTCCTAAAAGAGGGACATATATATCGACACGTCCGTGGCTTCTAAAACATCACCACTGCCCATTAATCTAACCATACTGCCAACGTAATAAAACCACAAACGACATAAACGAACTGCACCAGCTAAACACCTCCTGTATCTACCCCAGGACGGGAGTCCAAATGATGCCTCCACCGCCCCCTAGCGCAGTTCCAACCACATTGCTTTGAAAAAATGAACCCCTTACAATGGTTACCCCTTGCCCCGTCTAAAATGGCGACCACGGCGCTCCACCTAAGATGGCCGCGCACCGCGAGACATCCCGAGAATCCCCTCAAGCCACGTAGGCAGCAGGACGGGAGCCCTAGGCATGAATCTGGCGCCACCTAGTGTACTTTTAACCACATACCACCCATTCTGCTCGCTCGCTTCACACACCACACATATCGTCCTTTCAAACCAGTGCGCATGCGCGAATCTCTCACACGGCCTACCAATTCAGTTTAACCATAAGTACATTATTAACTTCCATACCGCGGCCCACACCACGCACTCAACATCAATACTAACATTAGTCAACACTGCAATTCACACAACGCATTCAACATCAATGACAACTCAGTTACACTGTAATATCATCCCATTCACAACATACAGTATTGAATAACCCTAGCAACATTTTAGCACGCAGCCAGCTAGTTGCTAGCCACGGCTAGCAGGCCATATAGCATGTAGCTAGTTAGCCGCTTAGCTTACGACGCGGCCTACTACACACCCAATAGCCTGCGAGCTACGACGAGCGGTCTATAATGTCGAAGCAACTTTAATCTCAATATAAGCGCTAGTGTACAGATTTAATCCCTTATTTTATTAATCAATGTACAATATAACAATAAGTCCTTATGTTATGTCAGTCATTCCTAACCTCTAACAGTCATTCAAACATACACATTATTGATATAATTCAAACATCCATTCAGATTTTGATCTCATGCTATTGTTATCAGAACGCTCGCGCGGCCATCTTTAAAGATTCACATTCTATGTTACAATTTTCAACAGCTTCCGCGTGACCATTTTTTATTTGCTCAAGCGCATTATTATACTATAATCGCAAAGGACGTTTACCTTGCAAAGAGCATATTGAAACGAATATTGTTACTAAGCCCTTTTTTTTTTTTTTTTTTTTAATCACTGTCGCGGTCCGAGACAGTGGAATTGGCTGTCCAGGCGAGCATGCCCTCTCAGGATATGTACCGAATATTTAACCTGTTTTGAACTCGCTTTCTCAGGGCCAGCCAGGCAATTCGATCCCCCTAACCAGCACTAACATGGCCAGATTATGGTAGGATAGCTGCTACGTTTTGGTAAAAAATCCCCGCCCGTAGAAACACCGGGTATAATCGGCTAGACCGAACGAACCTCTAAGCTAATTGCATGCTCACCCAAAACTCAGCCGCCGTCCGCCTATCCCCACCATCTGGGAAACCCGCGACTCGCAACAAGCTTATACCATATGAGCACCCTCTTAACATAACCACCCTTCCCCGCGGCCTGCAACGGTGTTGAACTGAAACCTGGAAACCCCATTCGCGTTCTTGCCGACGTCCTGTACCCCTGTTTTCTGTCGCTTGAGAGGCGCCAGTAAACAAAGGCACGGCGTTAGCCCTGCAATCGCACATATCAAGGCCCACTCACCGTATACAGAACACGAAAAACACAACTCATCACTACACCCCCTGGAAGACGACCCGCGATTGACTGAGCTAGCCGGGGCCAGTCATATCCAGAGCTGCACACTAACGTACCTACCCCATCACATAGACAATTTAGCAGTGATCAAACGCTATTTATCTAGTGCGGCACGTCCCCGTCTATTGAAGCGGAATACCTTGAACCTCCCGCTTCAAATCGATGCTCCCAATATGATAAACGAACGTTACGAATCCCCATTATAATCATTGCGCCCACCAAGAACCCCGCGACTGCCACGGAGCCCCGGCGGGCGTCCTCAGCAAGATTGTTGAGTCATACATCTCTAATGCAACCCCTGTTCGACCTGAACGCCTCGTACTTTCATTCATCACGGCCCCGTTTTCACTCACCTGTTCTCTTTGAAGATCCGCAGGAGACTGTCGCGATGAGTTTCCCAGGCACCGATTAGCCGAGAGCCAGAAGAAAAAGAATTCCTGGCGCATCAGGACAAGGGTCGACGGCACCAATTGAAGTCACAAAGGGGCTATATTCAGTTCTGATGAATCAGAACCGGCCTGCTCTGCGTTGTGTATTATCTCTTAAAAGCCCTATGTATTTTCAAAAGACCATAACTCTGGTCTTGTTCGACGGCAGCTAAGCAGGAGAAATTAAGGATAAGTTGTACCAGCATCTGTTTAATTCAAAGTTAAAAGTGTAATTACAATGGTTCTGGTTCAATTAAAATAACGAATGCTATAGTCGGATCACTAGACACTATGCCGTCTGTGATCCAGACCAGACTAAAAAAGTAGATTAAAGAATGGTAATTGTTGAGTTGTCTTTGTTCTCTGTTGATAACAAAGAGGATTCTGTTCTCGTTCCAAAAGCTTGTTCTCCTCTGTTCTCCTCTGCTCGCGCCGTCCTCTGTGTGAAAAGGTGGGTGTGGTCCTGTGTTGTTCCGTTTTTCAGTGTGTCCTCCCAGTCACAACACCCCATTTTATCCCTGAGCCAGAAACCCTGGGCGTGACATCACCAAGTGACCTCACGCATAGGATTTCCACCCAATCGCGAGCCTTCCCTGAGTTTGAATTTGAAAGAAGGGCCGTCCCCTGGAGCCCACTTTGTTTCCAATCAAAGAATAGTTTTACTGTCTAAATTTACTTTACAGTTCTGTTTCACAATTCAAGATGTGTATTTTTGAATCGGGGATAACCAGATGAACACATATATACCATTTTCTACTCAAAACAGCTTTATACTTGACCAGAATCACAGTCTTTTATCATTACTTCCACTTGTATAGTTTCCTAATCATATTCTTTTAACTTAAATCAATATCTATTTTATACAGTTATTATTCAGCACGTTAAGTATTTTTCCAATGAAGTCCAGAAGTGGCTTAATTTCAAACTCTGTGATTCTTAATCATATACATTGCATATTTCATATCATTAGACTCAGAAGAGCCTAATTTTCCTTAGAGGATAAATAAGACAAGCCAAATGGTGACCTCCTAGTGTATTTTAATCATTATCCCTTTCAGTTAGTTGTCAGTATTTTCTGGTTATTTTAGTACAACCTATCTGTCTTGAATAGTGTAGCTTAACTCCTCAAACATGTGGTCTCTTCTACAGAGCCCACAGGATGTTCTGCAGGATTTAACAGGCGCCTCCACTGTTTGTTGACACTTGTTTGTTAATTCGTTCAGACAGATGGTATCAATGGACTGTTGGCGAAACCAACTGTCTTCAGCCATTACCCTATTGTAACTAGTGTCTCCATTGGCTTGTGTAAATATCCCCGGTGGGGAAGTAGGTTTAAATGCTAATCCCTTTCTCCCCCAGGGCCACTCTTAACAGCCAACCCCCCATTGTAAGGTTGTTCAGACTACTTTTGTAGAACCATTGAGCTCCTCCTCCTGCATTCCTGTGTGTTAGTTGGTTGGATCCACTACACTCCGGTTACTTACTACTGAACGGACGTGTTTTTGCGGACCTCCCAAACTTTCAAACTTTAGACTGTTTTCTTTCTTTTTACCATCTTTTAACCAGTGATCTTAACTGATCACTGTGACTTTTGCTCTTATCGTTTATACTGTTGGATTTATTGGTTTTATGTGACTTTTTACTGGACGTGACCTAAAGCTATCGGCGCTTGTTGTTGCCATAGCTACAGCTACACGCTACAGTACTCACAGTGCTGAGCTCCCCCGAGGAAATGGCTCCAACATCAGATGTCGCAGAGATGCGAACGGAACTGAAGAACATCGAGATACTAGTATTGGATCTTCTCAAGCGTCAAACGGAGCTAATGTCCAAGCTGGCTAGCATGGAAAAAGCGGACGCAGGCCGCACCGGTAGTCCCTCCTGGGCGACAGTGGTGAGGGGCCGACGGAAGCTCTCCCTTCCTCTATATGATCCCTTTGAATCACCTCAACTATCAAACCGATTCAATCCTCTTTGTAGTGATTCCAGCCTCCTTGGCTCTCCTTCGCTTCCGTCTCCTGCTGCTAGTACTGTAGCTTTGCTCAAAGACTATCCGATGATAGCTACTAGCCAGGCTCCAAGCGAAGCTGCCAGGACGGCCCTCTCCAGCTCACAACTCAACCATGGAAGTATATCTACAACCCGGAGCAGAAAGCGCTCTGCCCTGTTTGCTCTCGCATCGCCAAGCTCCCCAGACTCACGCGATGGGTCCGACTCCCCAAAGTTTAAACGCCCTCGTCTGCGGTGCTCTGCAGCCCATACCAGGATGATCATTCAAACGGCGAGTGTCATCGATGGAAATGCCGCTGTGAACGAGCCCCTCCACACGGCGCTGTTGCCCGACCAACCGTCTAACTCCGCCAGCAATGCAGACGCTACTCCTGCGGCTTTTCACCATAGAAACCTGGCCATCTACGACGGGGAATGCATCCAGGAACAGCCAGAGATCCTACTCATCGGAGATTCCATCACCAGGTTTTTGCAAATACCACACGGCATTACGTATTGTTTTTCCGGTTTAAAAGTTACTGACTTACTAGAGTGTACTCCCGAAATCATCGAGAGATATCCGTCCGCCCACACCGTTATTATTCACATCGGAGCAAATGACGTAATGGCTAGACAATCCGTTAAACTCCAATCTGACTTTGAATCACTAATACTCACTATTGAAAGCCTGGGTAAAATATGCATTGTGTCTGGCCCCATTCCATCCATAGGTCGTGGATCTGAGCGATTTAGCCGTCTGTTCTGGTTGCACAAATGGCTACAGACCCACTGTACTACTATAGGACTTTGCTATATAAATAACTTTGATCTGCTCTGGTCCAGGAAAGACCATTACAGACCCGATGGCATCCATCCAAACATATCAGGGGTAAATGTGCTAATACATAACGTCATACAAAGTATAGCATCACTGGCCTGACAACCAACCATATCTAGCTCTGTAGACTATATACAGAAGCAGCCTAAACTACAAAAAAACACGTTGAGTGTCATCCCGATTCTGATCACCAAAAGACTAATCAATTACTCATTATCACGTCCCATATGTAAATCTAACCTTATCAATATCAGTGTTCAACCACAGACTATCTCACACCCCACTACAGAACCCGTACAGCTAAAACTAGCACTGTTCAACGTTAGAGCGCTGAAACAAAAATCATTTCTGATAAATGAACTCATAGTAAAACATGGTGTACATTGTATGTTTTTAGTAGAGACATGGTTAGACAATATCACTGGTGTAGCAACACTGATTGAGACCTGCCCTTCCAATTTTAAATTCTATCAATCAAACAGACAGAGTGGGAGGGGAGGAGGAATAGCAGCAATCATCTCCACTCAATTTGTGTGCAATGATATTGACCTGGGAACATTTTTATCATTTGAATACCTTGCTATTGTATTAAAAACAGAAATGCCAGTAATATGTGTGACATTGTATCGACCACCAAGGTACTCGCCACTCTTCATACAGGAATTTTCAGAACTCATATCGATCTGAATTACCAGGTATGATAGAATCATTCTTAATGGAGATCTAAATATTCATATCAACAAAAAGGATGACCCCAGGGGTTGTGAGTTTCTGAACCTACTGGACAGTTTTGGACTGATGCAACATGTTCACGAGGCCACCCACCAACATGGCAACACTCTGGACATACTAATAACAACAGGGCTAAACATTGAGAATATATCAGTAAAACAAATTCCAATTTCTGACCATTATTGTGTGTTCTATGGTACAAGCCTAATATTACATAAGACCAGAAGCGAATTCCTAGTTCACAGAAGGCTTCTGGACGCTAGAGCTGAAGCAAAATTCTCTAGTATGATGAAATCATACGACCAATGCAGTGAATCCTCCTTAAATCAGCAAGTGCAAAACTTCCACAGCACCTTGTCAACTGTGTTAGATACTGTTGCCCCTCTAAAGGTTAAAAAGGTAAAAACTGATAGAATCTCTCCATGGCTAAATAAAACCAATGTTAAAGATAACAAGAGAAAATGTAGGATAGCCGAGCGAAAATGGAGGAAACTCAAACTCACAGCTCACTTTAAATTATACAAAGACGCCATGGGCGCATACAATAAGGCAATACAACTTGCGAGAAAGGAATATTTTTCCAAAATGATCTCAGAAAATATGGGTAACTCCAGGGTACTTTTTTCCACCATTGACCGGCTGATTAACATACCACCCCCCCATATACCGCAGCAATCAGCCACAAAATGTGAAGAGTTCGCAGTTTTCTTTAATGAAAAAATATCATTGATTAGAGCAAGCATTACCGCTGATATGGATCTGGCTATGAGTGAAACCCCACCTGAGATAACTATGGGGGAATTCACATGTATTACATTACCTGACCTCTGTAAGATTGTCTCTGAGTGTAATTCCGCCACCTCCTGCCTCGATCCTATACCAACAGCATTTCTCAAGCGGGTGTTTGATAGTGTCTCAAATCATGTCCTTGAAATCATAAATATGTCTCTTCAAACAGGCACTTTTCCAGATGCATTTAAAACAGCTGTAGTAAAACCACTACTAAAGAAAACAAACTTAGATGTAAACGAACTAAAAAGCTATAGGCCAATATCGAACCTTCCATTTATCAGCAAGATATTAGAAAAGATAGTCTCAGTACAAATAAACTCCTTTCTCAAAGATAATAACATCATGGAGGAACTACAATCAGGTTTCAGAACAAATCACAGCACTGAAACTGCCCTTACCAAAATAGTTAGCGACCTCAGGCTAAACTCCGATGCTGGCAAAGTCTCAATTCTTGTCCTATTGGACCTTAGTGCAGCGTTCGATACGATTGACCATAATATCTTGATCAGTCGTCTAGAAAGACTGGTTGGCTTTTCCGATCATGTACTAAATTGGCTCATAACATACATTAAGGGGAGAAGGTTCTATGTTAAGCTTGGAGACAATGTATCCGAGGAACATGACAGCAATTTTGGAGTCGCACAAGGAAGCTGCCTTGGTCCATTACTCTTCTCACTATATATGCTGCCCCTCGGGGACATCATTCGAGACCACAATGTATGCTTCCATAGTTATGCTGATGATACACAACTATATATCTCCGCAGAACCAAATAACACTACAGCCATACAGTCCATTACAAATTGTCTGTTAGCAATAAACAAGTGGATGAACAATAACTTCCTAAAATTAAACGAAAGCAAGACCGAAATCCTATTGATCGGCCCAAAAGCGAAAAGGGAAGTGCTTTGTAAAAACCTGGGGAGTCTGTCATCCTATGTAAAGACTGAGGTTACAAGCCTAGGTGTCATCTTGGACTCAGACCTGACCTTTAAGTCTCATATAAATAAGGCCATGAAAACGTCATTCTTCCACCTAAGAAACATAGCGAAAGTAAGACCTTTCGTAAATAAAAAGGATGCAGAGAAACTCATTCATGCTTTTGTATCAAGTCGGCTTGACTATTGTAATGCACTGTTCACTGGTCTTCCCAAAGCAACCATTGGGAAGCTTCAGCTTATCCAAAACTCTGCAGCTCGATTACTAACTCATACAAGGAGAAGAGAACATATCACTCCAGTCCTGGCCACTCTGCACTGGCTTCCAATAACTCATAGAATTGATTTTAAGGTCCTTTTCCTAACATATAAAGCTCTTAATGAGCAAGGCCCAAAATACATAGCAAATTCCCTAGTTAGTTATCTGCCCTCAAGAACGCTACGGTCATCCACTACAGGTTTACTAGACACGCCCAGAAACCAAAAAAGTATAGGAAGTATGGCATTTGCCAACTATGCCCCAAAACTATGGAACACACTACCAACACACATCAGAAACGCCAGCTCTATACAAATTTTTAAAGGAAAATTAAAAACATACCTATATAGTCTAGCTTACAAATAGTTATGGCTTGGAAAAACCTGATGGATCCATGAGGCTAGGATAAGCCTTGTGGACCCAACTTTTTAGATGAAGGAACGGGTACATAGGAGACACGCCTCCAGTTTTTCAAAAGTTTTTGACACGCCTCAGCTTCTGAGCTGAAGGCGTGTTTTTGCGGACCTCCCAAACTTTCAAACTTCTTAGATGAAGGAATGGGTACAATAGGAGACACGCCTCCAGTTTTTCAAACGTTTTTGACACGCCTCAGCTTCTGAGCTGAAGGCGTGTTTTTGCGGACCTCCCAAACTTTCAAACTTTTTAGATGAAGGAATGGGTACAATAGGAGACACGCCTCCAGTTTTTCAAACGTTTTTGACACGCCTCAGCTTCTGAGCTGAAGGCGTGTTTTTGCGGACCTCCCAAACTTTCAAACTTTTTAGATGAAGGAATGGGTACAATAGGAGACACGCCTCCAGTTTTTCAAAAGTTTTTGACACGCCTCAGCTTCTGAGCTGAAGGCGTGTTTTTGCGGACCTCCCAAACTTTCAAACTTTAGACTGTTTTCTTTATACGTTTTTCTTTTTCTTTCTTTCTACCACAAGACGCGGCCACTGATGGGTCCATGGGACTTGGATAAGTCCTGTGGACCCAACTCTGGCCACTGACCACATGAGCGAACGGGTACATACGCACACAATACACGGCCACTGATGGATCCATGGGACTTGGTAAAGCACTATGGACCCAACTATGACCACTGATAAAAACGTAACTACACTAGCATTATAAGACCTAAACATTGCTACCTACCATACAAGTGCATTGGTTTAGTGCACTTCCGGTTGCCACTGAGCGGAAATGTTTGTGCGGACCTGTTCTCCCAAACTGGTAAGCAAATGACGTTATTTTCATTTTTACGTTACTATTATTATTATTATTATTTTTTTTTAAACATTGATCTTAACTGATCACTATGACTTTATTGCTTTTATCGTTATATATGCCTATAATTGTGTACAGCACTTTGAGCTACATGACATGTATGAAAGGTGCTTTATAAATACTTACTTACTTACTTACTTACTTACTTACTTACTTACTTTATGAGACTAGAACACATGATTTTGATTAGTTACTAAATTCCTTAACCCAAGGTAACAGACATCCGTTTCTCTTAGCTATTTGAACACAAGTTTCAGGCAAGTTTCAAGTTCAAGTTTCTTTAATAGTTGTCATACAGAAGTACAGAATACTTTTGTACAAAATGCTTCTTACTGTTGCGCTCCAGAGACTGTGCATGACAAGATAAGTATGAAATAAAAACATAGTAAAAATTAGAAGTAAAAAAAGAGGTCACAGTGTTCAGTTTAGACATATGTACAATGTTCGTAGACGTAGTTACCATACAATATACAATACTGTGCAGTGTACTAATATACAATGCTATATAGTGCAAGGCATAAATGGACGAGGTGCAGTTTAGGTACAATTCACAGTAGGTGTACGAGTTGTAGTGCAAATCCTTTATCAATAAATATAAAGTGTAAGTGTGTTTGTGTGATCTAAAGTGTGGAGAGTGGGTGCTGCAGTGTGTTGTTTGTTTGAGTGAGTGTGTGCGTGTGGGTGTGTGTGCTGTGTGCATTTGATGGTTGTTGCATAGTGATTATTGTTCGTTTAGCGATTATTGTTCGTTTAGCAGCCTGATGGCCTGGGGATAGAAGCTCCTTCTGAGTCTTTCTGTGCTCGCCATAAGACTCCGGTATCGCTTGCCTGACGGCAGCAGTTCAAAGAGGCAGTTGTTCGGGTGGCTCGAGTCCTTAATAATTCTCTTAGCCTTCCCCTTGCACCGCTTGTTGTAAATGTTCTGGAGGGTGGGAAGCCCCCCTCTAATTGTGCGTTCGGCTGAACGTGTCACTCTTTGTAGTCTGCTACGGTCTTGTGCAGTGCTATTCCCAAACCAGGAGGTGATGTTGCCGGTCAGGATGCTCTCTATTGTACATGAGTAGAAGTTCCTAAGGATCTTCTGACTGACTTGGAACTTCCTTAGGCGCCTGAGGAAGTAGAGGCGTTGTCGTGCCTTCTTCACAACACTGTCAATGTGTGTGGTCCATGTCAAGTCCTCGGATATGTGGGCTCCGAGGTACTTGAAACTGTTCACTCTCTCAACTGGTGCCCCGTCGATGCTGAGGGGGCTGTAGTCCTTGACCCCCGACCTCCTGAAGTCCACAATCATCTCTTTTGTTTTGCTGACGTTCAGGGAGAGGCAGTTCTCCTGACACCACTGTGACAGGTTCTCTACCTCTTCCAGGTAGGCCCTTTCGTCGTTGGCAGAGATCAGGCCCACCACTACTGTGTCATCAGCAAATTTGATGATGGTGTTGTTGTTCCGCTGTGCTACGCAGTCATGTGTGTACAGGGAGTAGAGGAGGGGGCTCAGAACACAGCCCTGGGGGGCCCCTATGTTGAGCGTGATGGATGAGGAGGTGCAGTTGCCGGCTCTTACCACCTGGGGTCTGCCCGTCAGGAAGTCCAGGACCCACTGGCACAGGTCATAGTTCAAGCCCAGGTCCCTGAGCTTGGCTATGAGTTTGGAGGGGACTATGGTATTGAATGCTGAGCTGTAGTCGATGAACAGCATTCTCACATAGTTCCCCTGCCTCTTGTCCAGATGTGATGCTGCTGTGTGCAGCACATGGGCTATGGCGTCCTCCGTGGACCTGTTGGGGCGATATGCAAATTGCAGGGGGTCCAGGTTGATGGGGAGGGAGGAACAGATGTAGCCCTTCACTAGCTTCTCAAAGCACTTCATGGCTATGGAGGTGAGGGCTACAGGGCGGTAGTCGTTGAGGCAAGCGGGCGTAGATTTTTTGGGTACAGGGATGATGGTGGACTTCTTCAGACAGGTGGGGATGACGGCCTGTTCCAAGGACAGGTTGAAGAATATAGATCTATGGTTACCAAATACTACTGCAATATCTTTAGCCTGTAGCTTATTTATTGGTAGCACAGTCTCACCGCATCACATGGTGAGACAGGTATAGAACTTGTGGAGGCAAGTACCTGCACACACACCTTGATAGAAAGAGAGAACACACCTCCGCTCACGCGGTCATATATATGTGATATGATGACGTCATACGTGCATCCTTTCAGTATAGCGCTTCGGTGCTTCCCAGTGGTATAAATGAGTACTGCATATATATATACATTTAGTAATGCACATTCACTCTGAGTACATGTATTCATATCTCGTAACACCCCCATTTGAACTCAGGTTGCTACAATCTTAAGCAAAATAAAGACACAAAATAAAATAAATGTGGACCTCTGTCTAAACACATTTCAAGTTCCAAAAATGATCTTTCCAAACTTCTCCAGTTTCATCTTCGTTACAGGTTTTGTAAAAATATCAGCAACCATTTCGTCAGTAGGACAATATATCAGAGTTACTCTCCCCTCATTCACCGTAGATCTGATAAAATGGTATTTAATATCCACATGCTTGCACCTCTGTCTGTGTACAGGGTTTCTGGCAAGAGCAATTGTTCCCTGGTTGTCCTCATGTATCACTGCCTGTGTGTACTTGTAATCATCAATACCTTTCAAAAGCTGTTCTAGGTATATAACTTCTGCTCCGGTTGTAGCAAGGGCAATGCATTCCGCCTCACAAGTGGAAAGTGCAACCGTGGGTTGCTTCTTAGTTTTCCAGGAAACTAGAGAGCTGTTCTTGCTCAGACTTACACAGTATCCTGTGGTACTGCGCCTGTTGCTGGTATCAGCTGCCCAGTCTGCATCACTGTAGGCTTGTATGCTAACACCTCACTGCTGTTTTGTCTGAAACATAACCCCTTGTCTGCAGTGCCTTTGTGATATCATAGTACATGTTTCACAGTAACCCACTGCTCCTCTGTTATACTGTGATAATCTACTCACCACAAAACTTAGATCTGGTCTAGTACAAGTAGTCAGGTATATGAGGCTTCCTACCGCCTCTCTGTATAGCCTGACGTCCTCCATCCTGACTGCATCCTCTGTGTATTCTAACTTTTGTTCACAGGGCGTTTCTCTGATTCTACAGTTCTGCATCTCAAAACGCTCTAGTATCTTGTTTGTGTACTTTTCCTGTGACATAGTTCCACATCCCTCGGATTGATTGAAATCAATACCCAGAAAATGTTTGAGTCTTCCAAGATCTTTCATTTTACACTTTTCTGACAGCATCTCTTTCACATCTCTCAATCTCTCATCATTGCTGGCTGCAATAATCAAGTCATCGACCCATATGATTATGATCACTTTCCCTTCTTTTGTCTCTTGGGAATAAACACAATGGTCGGCTGGGTTTTGTGTGAATCCACTCTCAGTTAGACAGTCATGTAGAATCCTATTCCAGTTCCGCCCAGACTGTTTAAGACCATAGAGTGATTTCTCTAGTTTATACACTAGACCTTCATCTTTCTCTTCATAACCCTCTGGTGGATTGATGTATATTTCATAGTCTATGGGAGCGTGTAAATATGCCATTTTCACGTCCATCTGGTGGAGGACTAAGTCCTCCTCTGCCGCTTTCTGAACCACTACTCTGACACTTGTCAAGTTTGCTGTGGGTGGAAACGTTTCCCCGTAATCTATTCTTATTTTCTGGCTGTAACCCTTAGCCACAAAACATGCTTTGTATTTGTCTCTTCCATTTACATCACTCTTGATGGCGTAGACCCATTTACCCCCACTACCTTTTTGTCTTTTGGCAGGGTTGTCAATGTAAACGTTTTGTTCTCGTTTAAGGAGTGGATCTCCTCATCCATGGCTTTTACCCACTCGCCTGAGTTAACTGATCCCATAGCTTCCCCAAACGTCTGTGGTATGCCACATACTGCTCTGTAGCAATAGTCTATGGTGGCATGAGCCCCATCACTATCACTGTCTTCGTTACTTACGAAGTCCTCTAAACTACTAGGTTTCTTCCTGTCTCTGTTTGGATACCTCCTATACTCGGGTTCCTCATCTGTCATACTTTGTGTTGGGTTTTGGTCTCTAGACCTTGTCACTGCCCTTGGACTGTCACTCTGTACACTTGGTCCTTGATCATCCTCTGTGCTGATTGGCCTCCTGTGTATCCTCACTGGTCCTAGGCTGTCTCACACTGCCATAGCTATCGTTTGGGTCTGGCTCACCTGTTTGTGTCTGTTTCTCCACAGCTGCCTTACTCACAAACTTCACTAATCTGTGTTTGAGTATCTTGTTTGTATCTGGGTTGTAAACCAAATACGCCGGGCTGTTTTTATCGTAGCCTACAAAACGTCCCTTGTCACACCTGGAGTCAAGTTTACCCTTGTCCTGTTTGTACGAGTAACATACAGATCCAAACGTCTGCATTTTGGCTACATTTGGCTTTTTGCCCATCAGCATCTGGTAAGGGGTCTTCCCTGTTCGTCTGCTAAAACATTTGTTTCGTACCATAGCTGCTGTTTGTACTGCATAGTGCCATAACTGTTTTGGTAGCCTGCTCTCAGCTATCATGCATCTACCCATCACAAAAAGTGATCGCCAATTTCGCTTCGCGCTTCCGTTGAAACGGGGAGTATGGAGCGGACGTTTGATGTCTGACTTTATTTTTCCTCATCAGCGTCTGAAAATCACCACTAGTGAATTCTGTTCCGTTGTCGGAGCTGATGCACTTTACTGTCCCGTATGGGGATGTATCTGCTAGGAACTTTTCCATAGCCTGTATTGTGTCTCTTTTCTTTTTAAGAAAATATACAAACACTGCGCTTGAGTAGTCATCGGTGAATGACTGTACATATTTGTAACTATCGATTGACTCTGTTGATACAGGACCTGCTAGGTCTGTGTGAACCATCTGTAATGGAGCCTCTGCTCTTGTATCAGGTTCTCGGTTTCTGGTTTGTGCAATCTTTTCCTGTATACACACCTCGCACTCTTGCTTGGGCCTACATGTCTTGCCCTTGAACTCCATACCCTCTACTAAATTCTGCAGCTTCAACACATCATCATAGTTACAGTGGCCCAATATCTCATGCCATGTCTGTATGGTGTGACATGTATTACACTTATCATTAGACTCACCTAGAGTATGCAAGTAATACAATTTACCGTAAACATGAATGTGAAATTTGGTACCATCTCTGGTTATCAGAGCATCTTTCTTCTCCTTGAACATGACCGTGGCCCCCCTGCTTTCACGGAGAAAATGTTCTGCGGATATGAAGGCATAAACAAAGCGTCTCTCAGTGTCGCTGTACGCCACTGTCCTTTGCTGTCCATCAGGGATACCTCTGCAGTCCCCCTCCGCTGTGCGACTCCGCTGCACCGGGTGCCGTCCGCCAACTCGACACTGTGCGCTTCTGGCCTGAACGCGCTGTCGAAGTCTTTAAACATCTTCATGTCCGTCATGGGAGGTGGCCCCCGTGTCCACCATCAGTCCCCTCTCCTGGGTGCTGAACGCTGCCTGGCGCTGGTTTCCGGTTGCGACGTCCCTCAGCTTGAACGCGTAGTCAGTGCCGCCATCTTCTGAGACTTTACTCGCGCCATCTTTGTCCTTGCGCCTGCACGTGGTGTCTTTGTGTGAGTCACTCCTGCAATGACCGCACCATGTCTTCTGTCGACATGCTCTCGCTCTGTGGCCTTTGGTACCGCACTTGAAGCACACCATATCTCTGTCCTCTTTCCGGTCACAACCGTCACCACATGCGTTTGTCTTGGTGGGCCGTCGTCCGAATTTTCCTTGGGTTTTCATCAGTGAAATGGTTAACCCTTTGTCATGTGGCAGTGAAAGGGTTAACATTCTGTAGTTAAAGGGTTAACCTTCTGTAGTGTGGTAGTGAAAGGGTTAACCCTTTGGTAGTGTGGTAGTGAAATGGTTAACCTTATGAAGTTTGACACTATAAATCATGATATTCTGCTACTAAAATTGGAAAGGTATGGGATCAGAGGAGTAGGGCTCAATTGGTTAAAGAGTTACTTAGAACAAAGACAACAGTTTGTGCAGTTGGGGGAGTACAGGTCCACTCAGTCTCAGTCAAACATAATCTGTGGTGTGCCGCAAGGGTCAATTCTGGGCCCGAAACTATTCATACTGTATATAAATTATATAGGTAATCCGTCTAAAATATTGAAAGATTTAATTTTTGCTGACGATACAAATGTCTTCTGTGAGGGAGAGAACCTCCAAATGCTTTTAAAGAATGTGAGGCCCGACAGATGTACCCCCTGAGGACCCGTAAGCCCACATCAAGGGGTTGGGGAGTCCCGTCACCCCATCCTTCCTAATGAAGGGGGGGCGCAGTCAACTCCACCCGAGTGCGAGCAAGAGGGAACTAGAACCCCTTGAACACACAGCACAGGCGGAACCACGTGTGACCTAACACACTGTGGCCCATACCCACACACTCCTACTACCCTAACAAAGGACGGGAAGCAGGAAATGCCACAGACCCCTGAACCGCCTGGGAGACAGAACCCCCGGTCATGTCCATGAGGTAAAACCTTACAAATTGGCCCGGGGAGGACCATGAAGCTGCAGCACAGATGTCCTCCACTGAGGCCCCACCCAGCAGAGCGGCAGAGGCTGCCACGCCACAAGTGGAGTGCGCCCTGACGCCCCCAGGGGGATCCAGCCCGGCCAATGTGTAGCAGAGGGAAATGCCCTCGCACAACCAATGGGACAGGCGCTGTTTCGATAGTGCCTTACCGGCACGAGAACCACCGTGACAGACAAAAAGCTGATCGGTAACCCTGAGTACGGCTGAGGTAAATTCCCAAAGCACGGACCGGACATGACAGGTGAAGGCCTGCATCTAACTCACTAGCGTGAGGAGGCGGATGAAACGCCTGAACCACATTATCCCTGGAGCGGAAGGAACTCTGGATATTTATAGGCACGAAGGCAGGATTAGGCCGCAGAGTGGCACTGCAATCGGAACGAAAGACAGGCACTCTGGTCGTACCGAGAGAGCACAAAGCACACCCACGCGTTCAGCGGAGGTGACGGCCAGCAAGAACGCGGTCATGAACGACAGCTGTTCCAACGGTGCTTGCTCAAGAGGCTCAAACGGGGCCAAGGACAACCGACCGAGGACCAATTGAAGATCCCAACTCGGAGCCAAAGTGCGTTTTACCGGCTTAACGCGTCGGGCGCCAAGCAGGAAACGCTTCACGAGAGGGTGGCTGAACAAAAAATCACCCTCAAATCCCTCATGATAAGAGGATATAGCTGCTACATATACCCTCACCGTCGAAGCCGACAGTCTATCAAGGAGAGACTGGAGGTAACAAGGACAGTATCCAGGGGGCAGGACACCGGTCCCTGCCCCCCGCCTTACACCACTATTGGAACATACGCCATCTGCCCGCGTAAGCGCGACAGTGGCGTACCCGTCCCAACAACTGACCTAACAGATGTATGGGGAAAGAATCCCAGGCGGCACGGCATCGGTCCCAGACCTGCCTGGCTATGTCCGGACGTAATCCCCACCCGTCAGAATGAGGACTGCCCCGCGACAGTACACCTGTACCCACATTCACCCTGCCGGGGATGTGGGGAGCCCTCAGGCCGTGCAGATGGAGGACGCCCATAGCCAGCCGCCCGCCGCCTGGTGCAGACGGGGGGAGCGTACTCCTCCCTGTCTGTCGATATACGACACTGACGTCGTATTGTCCGTCCTGATCAACACCGTTTGAGGACCAGAAGGACCGCTTTCAATACCAACACATTGAACGTAGCGCAGACCGGGCAGCATGGTTTGCCAGCTGCCCCCTACTGCGTGGCCCGACGCGTCACCAGCGAGGGAGGCGTTGGTGAAAAACGTAACGTGAGACAGCGCCGTAACCGTCCTAGGACGGAACCTCCCGAGCGTGTCGACAACACGCTCTGAGAGGGATGCCCATAGCACTCCAACCGTTGACTGGGAGGAGGAGTACTCTACTTCCAGTCTACAGCAAACCCCAGGCTGTTAGGGACCTGCCTGGTACGAGACCCGATGATCCACCTTGACCGCGAAGGACCAGAACGTCGTCAGGGCAGAACACACTTCGTAACCCCTGACGACGCAGATGCCCCAGTGCGGCCTCCACGCACTTGGTGAAGATGCAGGGAACCAGAGAAAACCGAACGGCAGCCTCTGGTACTCATACGCTAACCCTGCAAAGGAAGCGTAGGTAAGTCCTAGGATGGAAGATCGAAGATGCAAATACGCATCCTACAGGTCTATGGAGGAGAACCAGGCCCCCACCTGACAGTGTTCAACAGGTAGGAGACGATCCAAAAAATAAATAAAAATGCTGAACCTCCCCCCCCCCCCCCCCAATTTCTCAGGCACCAGAGAACACCGGGAGGAGAACGCCACGACGATGGCTTGCTTCGTCCACAGAGATTCGATCTCGTTGACCAGAGCTGTCACTGCTGGTGACCCTGACAATAGGGTCTGTACCAAACCTGAAAACGGGTGGGGTTGTGTAAACACAAGTCCCCGCCTCAGCGTTCTCTCCATCCACCTCGACATATGGTACTGCCGTAGTCATATGTGATGACACTCCCAACGCACCCGCCGCCATGTGGCGCAGGTCCGCCAGGAACTGTAGATAGGCGGCCCGGTCTCACCCGCTGTGCGTAGCCAACCCTGGACCCTTGCGAGCAGAGCGTTCCATGGAGTCGGGTCGGAACCTGACACTACCCACGAGGCAATCGCACCCAAGGGGGGGACCCCGACAGAAAGGGCCGGTTTGATACGGGGGAAGCTGACATCAATCTAGGTGACAAAAGCCCCCCCCCCTCTGAACACCCCCCCAGAACATCCTGAGGAGTTGTTCTGCAGCCGGACATGCAAGGCGTGAGGACCCCATGGGTTCCTACACACCGTAGCCCTACAGTGATATTACTACCACCCAAATCACTCACGCCTGCGAGACCACTGCCAATCTTTCAGGAGTGGGAGGCACCAACATGATACCTGGCCTGGCGAAGGCGAGGCCGGGGAAGCCCGCACTGTGTGCCTCAAAAGGTTTCGAGCCCCCCTGCTGACAACACTTATAGTTGACAGACGTAACACCAGGCTCAACCAACACAGCTTATGGTGTGGGAGCCGCTTGACAGCACAACATTCTCACGGACAGACCCAGGCTCAGCCATCAACTGGGTGTCAGCCTCTGTCCCCATGAGAAGCGAAAAGTGGGGCCGCCCGTGCTTCAACGAAGGCACGCGGCCCGCAGCCAAAGGAAACAATCAGAACCCCCTTTTTCCGCTGGTGTTGGGGGAGGGAGTGATCGGAGAGCGGGCTGCTCGCGGCAGGACGGCGACGGCTTGTTTTTCAAGCCGAGCCCATCCAACATGGCCGATCCCTCGGCCGCCAAGGCTGTCTGCCTTGTGGACACCTGTCGACAGACACAATTTTTTTTTATAGAAAAAACATCAATTCGAACACAGTTACTAATCGCTGCCAATTCCATACCGTGGCGGTACAGGCTTTAGCAGCCCACCAGCCACTCGCCAGGCCGACCCACCTCATGGCGTCGGCCGGGTGGGGCACTGTTTCAATATGTCAAAAGCAAAGGACTGATGTTAACACGGAGCACCAGTGGTGGTTGCAAACAGCAACCTCCACTGTGGTGTGCACCATGAAGGGGTTTAATGAATAAAATAACTAACACCACGAAAAAACTGTAGAATGAGCAAGCCCATGTACACAACGTTTAAGGGGAGGCGGAACAGCACACCAGCCCCAGACCTTAGCCCATTTACCCATAAGGTAAACAAAGCCCCCCACGCACTACTCCCCCAATAGACACCGATTGACCGTCAGCATGAATGGTTGAGAGGAGAGAAAACTGTAGCATAGACAGACATTCTCGTAGCAGAGAGACAGAACAAAACAGTAGCCCACTATAGCATAGCATTCAACGCTACTATGGACATAAAACAGTCAGCTGAGCCACAAAACGGGCCGCCGTTAAATCCCATCCTGCAGTAGTATAACTCTACTGCCACCCGCCGAGCCTCAAGCATCGGCTTCCGGGTGGGAACACCGTTCAAACCCTGCCGGGGCACAGGATTAACGCTACCTGGCTAGGCTACCTAGCCACGTCACACCCTGTTGTCAACCCATTTACCTGTAAAGGGTAAAATAGGACTCAGCAAAACCCCCACATTAGCTACCGACGGACCTTCATTGATGAACCGGGCAAGAGGAGGGAAAAGCGGCAACATCCCACGGCGGAGACATTAGAACAGCGTAGCAGTAGTGTTAGCATATAGCATTAGCATGTAGCGTTAGCATTAGTTGTTTAGCAGCACGCTTCCAGGACCGCTTGGAACCCGTCCACTGCAGTGAAACGTTCACCAAACCATCCCGCCCCTGGCGCCGACACACAACATGGTTGTGTAACAAAACAAACCAGCATTACTAACACTAGCAACAATGCCTGATGATACAGGGCTCACCTGTGTGCGAGCCGGCTCGATAGCCAACCTTGCACGCTGCTCCTCGATCTGCTGCCTCAAGACGAGGAACATCAGAATAGGCCCGACGTGTCGCTGAAACATGCCCCGGAGATTCCAGGGGTAAGC
This sequence comes from Notolepis coatsorum, assembly GCF_963971535.1. Lineage (NCBI taxonomy): Eukaryota > Metazoa > Chordata > Actinopteri > Aulopiformes > Paralepididae > Notolepis > Notolepis coatsorum. The sequence goes on along the minus strand of NC_140168.1, from coordinate 197,735,095 downwards.
AAACCTCCGGTAAGCATTCAACATTACGCAATTTCTCTAATCTTTTCATAACAACTAGTTACATAAGGCGTCTTGCGACCGTTATGATGGAAACGAAAATAGAGGAAGAGTGTTTGGTGACCATGCCTAGTATCTTATAGAGTACGCCTCTATAGGGGCGGGGCCCGGCAGGTGATGGGCGTATTTGTTTTTTCGTTGATGGTGTACAATAGGTACATGAGATGAGGTATATCTCGATAGGCTTAAGAGCGGGACGCGATGGCCAAGTACGATAATATAACTTATTTATAAAGCTACAAGCATTGAAATTAATGGACCTAGTGGATTACAAAACTGCCCTCATTGTATACAAAGCCAGATATAAACTAATCCCATGCCCTCTTAGTCCCGGACTATTCGATCTATCATTAGAGCCTTTAGCACAATATATAAGACAATCCCAATCCATAGAACCAATCGTAATCAAGGGCACACAACATAAAATTAGTTTATATGCGGACGACGTAATACTGTTCATGCAAAACCCCAACACCGCATTGCCTCATCTTCTCAAGCTGATTGAGGACTTTGGAAATGTATCTGGATTTAGGATAAATTGGCCGAAATCGGCCTTCCTCCCACTTAACGCCCCTGCAAAAATAAATATAACCCTCCCAGAAGAGATACCGATGGTAAAACACTTTAGATGTTTGGGAGTTGAAATATTCCCTACCATAAGCCAAACGGTGAAGCACAATTACGTAAAAATCCAAAACAAAATCAAATACGACCTTGACAGGTGGTCAAAACTCAAAAACTCAGTACAGGCACGGGTATCAATAGTTAAGATGGACGTCCTACCTAGAATCAACTTCTTCAGCTCAATGCTACCGTTACCCTCTCCAGAGGGTTACTGGAAAGAATTACACTCCTCCACATACAAATTTATTTGGAATAACAAACCACCACGTATAAAAAGATCCACCGCACAGAGAAACAGAGCAGATGGTGGTATGGCATTTCCAGATTTCTACCACTATTTTAAGGCGTACACTTTAAGACCACTGACAACATGGTTTGATCCCCAAGCATCAGAATCCTGGAGAAATTTAGAAGAAAATATAGTAGCTCCACATAGGCTGAAGGACATAGTATACACCAAATTATCAATTAAGCAATGCAAACGGAAATTTGGCCCCATAATTACTCATGCGATCCGGATATGGCGTGAAACACACACAAAAATTTCTATCCCACAGAAATGGCATAATCATAGTCCCTTATTCAATAACAATACACTCTTGATTGGAAAACAACCTATAAGATTCCCTAGATGGGAAAAGCAAGGCATACACTCATTAGGAGATGTTTTCAACAAACAGGGTTTTTGTAGTTATGATGAAATACGCCAAAAATGTAATCTCACCAAGTCCACATATTATTTTTACGCACAGTTATTGGCATGTTTGAAGGCTTGCGGTGTTCCATTAAGGATACCAATTGTACACCACAGATACCACAAATTCTTCTATGAAAGAGAGACATCGAGAGGTTTTGTTTCAGATTTTTATCATCAATTACTAACATCCTCATTATGAAACCCTCCATCTCTAGACTCAGTCTGGAGGAGGGATATACCAGACCTGGAGATAGATTTTGACTGGCAAGAAGCCTGGGCAAATGTTCGACTTGCATCAAGGAACCCGGACCATCAACAAATCAATCTTAACTATATTCACAGGACATACTTAACTCCTATAAGACTGAACAAAATGGGTCTTAAACAAGACCCCAAATTCTCCTTATGTACAAATGGGGATGCGGGGACATTTATGCACATGTACTGGGCAGTGGCGTCGCGTGGGTAAAATAACAGGGGAAGCCAAAAATAATTAATTAAAAAAAAGATTATTAAATAGTTTTATTATTAATTTTTTTCTTTTTTCTTTTTTAAGTCAAGCAGTCACCATGTACACTACAGTATGGCTCGGCGGCCAGTCAAACTTTCTTTTTATTTATTTAACAGATTGCAGAATGGGTACAATACAGTACAGCTCAATACACACAATTGTTAAGTGAATGCAGACCAGAGAAAGACGTTTGTCTTGTTTACATCAGGGTCCCCCATTTTCAATTCATAGTGACATTTATGACATACAAGACATCATGACATTTATGGCATAGGGACATACACAACATACATGACATTTATGGCATAGGGACATACATGACACACAGGTATTTAGTATGGTTACTTTTTTTGACATATACGATATTCAAATATACAGTACTGTTACCCATAGATCCTGACAGAGTATATACCAGTGGCGAATTCTCAGGGCCTTCAAGGTATTCAGAGAAGGCCCTGTGAGCCTCAGAAGAAAGAAAATATGAATTTTAAAAATTACTTTTTTTATTTTTATTTTTTTATTTTTTTTAATCAAATGTATTAAAATAGTTTTTGTCGCTAATCTGTTAAAACCGCACTGTTTCACTCGCCATAGTTGTTTTCGACCCATTCACTGCGCATTAGAGCGTTTTTGTACAGGAGAAAATAACAGCCAATCAGAGATTTCTTTTCACAAGTCTCTGGGCAGACTTTCCTCCATCGGGTATTCTAGCTCGACCTGCCCAATAAACCTTAACATGAGCCCAGGTGTGGAGTGACAGTTTGATCAGCCAATCACATTTGGAGCTGTAGTCAATGGGCGTAGTCTTTTAGATGCCAAAGTATTCTAGAGTCTGGCTGCGTCGGCCAATCAGAGCGCAAAACGGCAAACGCAGAACTTGCTACCTTAGTTAACTATCAAGCAAGACAACACGAGACAAACTGAAACATGGCAGCAGCAAATGATACCGTCGATGTTGTTGCGGATTTATTAACAGTTCCCTTTTCAAGAAGAACATTCAATGAAAAGATGGACATTATCAAAAAAGGCCGCCCAACCCCAGAAGGACTGGAAATCAGCCAGGCATCAAAGGCTGGTTACGAGCGACATTTCCAGGCTAGTAATTGGGAACGGTACCCCTGGATGACTGGCTCGGTTTCACGGAAGAAGCTTTTCTGCTGGGAATGTTTGTTGTTTGGGACCGACAAGGGTGCGTGGAACTTTAGAGGCTTCGATAACCTTACCTGTTTAACAGGTCTGCACAAAAGCATGAAGGCTCGGCAAGTCACCTTAAGGCAACAATTAGTCTGAAAACATTTGGAGACGCAAGGATTGATTTACAGCTGGATGAACAGAGACGGAGAGAAACAACGATGCACAACGAAAAGGTCAAAAAAAATCGGGATATTTTAAAACGGCTCATACACTGCGTGGTTTTCCTAGGGAAACAGGAGATGGCTTTCAGGGGCCATGATGAGAGTGGAACATCTTTGAACCGGGGGAATTACCTGGAGCTTTTGTCATTTTTAGCAGAATATGATCCAGCTTTGCACTACCATCTGACCACTTCCAAGGTATTTATTGGAACCTCAAGTCAAATACAGAACGATTTGATAAGTGCTGTTGCTGATGTGATGAATGACGAAATTAAAGAAGAAATAAGGAACGCGTCATGTGTAGCTCTAATGCTGGATGAAACGTCCGATGTGAGCAATGCTGCACAGCTGTCAATTGTTCTTCGTTATGTAACAGACGGTGGCGTAAAAGAGAGGTTCATTAAATATGTGGATGTGTCGGGGGGCAAAACAGCAGAAGAGGTTGCAACCCTGGCTCTTAATTTCTTGGAGGAATATGCATGCACAGATAAACTTGTAGCGCAGTGTTACGATGGTGCACCTGTTATGGCCTCGGGACTAAACGGTGTCCAAGCCAAAGTGAAGGAAAGGGTCCCCGATGCGCTTTTCATACACTGTTATGCACATGTCCTTAATTTAGTTTTATCTCAAGGTGTAAAAAAAATTCAAGAATGCAAAATCTTCCTCTCACACCTGTCTTCCATGGCCGCGTTCTTTACTAAATCGCCCAAACGTACGCAAGTGCTTGACCAGATGTGTCAAAGGCGACTGCCACGAGTTGCACCAACTAGGTGGAATTTCACATCAAGATTGGTTTGCACTGTATTTGAACAGAAAGATGCTCTTAAGGACGTGTTCCAGTACATAGTTGACCACCACGAGGAATTTGACGATACTGCTACAGGCGGTGCTGATGCTCATATATCATACTTGAGCACCTTTGAATTTAGCTTTTTAATTTCAACATTTTACGAAATGTTTTCCCATGCAGATGTTCTTTTTGACATTTTGCAGAGCAAGTCATTTGACATGCAGTTTTGTTTGGCTCGGGTGGACGAGTTTTGCATTCGCATTGAGGAGCAGAGGCCACGTTTTGAGCAACTCTATGACGAGACAGTGAACACCACCGGTGTGCCACCTGGGCGCAGAGCGTGCGGAGATCCACGTACATACTACAAGAAGGTGCATGATGGCATTATTGACAATATTCTAAATCAAATGACAACTCGTTTTAAAGATCACGAAAAGCTTTCATTCCTTTCCCTTCTGGATCCCACGCAGTTCACCATCTATAAGAAAACGTTCCCTGAAACTGCTTTCACAAGCCTGACTGACAGCTACGGGCCGCGTTTTGACTTGCCACGGCTGAAAACCGAACTTGGTGTCATGTATTCTATGGCAGATTTTCAGGGAAAGGACCCATCTGACCTTCTTCTATTTCTTCAACAAAAAAAACTCAGTGAAAGCATGAAGCAGCTATATAAACTGACGTGTTTAGTTGTAACCAACCCTGTCACCACCTCAACCGTGGAAAGGACATTTTCTGCCCTCAAGCGCATTAAAACATATGCGAGGAATACAACCGGACAAGCCCGACTCTCTGCATTATCCTCCATGTCAATTGAAAAAGAAATGCTCCTGGATCTGAAAAGGACTGATCAGCTGTATGACCGGGTCATTGAAAAGTTCACCCAAACGGACAGGAGGATGGATTTCGTCTTCAGGTGAACCACGTCAAAATGGTGAGTGAAACTAATTAATTTATATTGATTATATTGATCTGCCGCTGCGCATTTTATTTCCACACATATATGTCTGTCTTGAAATATTGGCTGGGCTGCTGTGCGTTTCATTTGGTAATTCTTGACTTGATCTTTCTTTGCATACCGTAACTTCCCTCTAAGCACAATTTGAATTGTATTAAAATAGTTACATTTGTTTCGTTGTTGAGTCACCATGCATGTCTAATTAATAATGACAACTCGCTGGGAGGCGGAGATCGGCATTGGTTTTAGCGATCACGCAACGTTGAACCACACGATAATGTTGCCGTCTCTCTCTGCTTTCTCAATTCTTCGCTTGATATAATTAATACAAATGTCCAATATAACGGAATTCGTTAGCTCATACAAATGTGATTATAACAGACTGCTGTTTAGTGTCGGGCCGACTGCCCACAGAACTGTCTATTTTATTTCAAGTCAGCAGCAGCAGCACGGAGTATCGAGGGACTTATTTTATTTGGAATATAATATTAATAATATATAATATTATGAAGGCCCGGTTAACTCCGGTACGCTTCGCCACTGGTATATACATATGATGGGGAGGGGACTGTACATTAGGAGGGGGTGGGTGGGTGGGAGAGAAATATACATACGGCCGGGAGAGAATATGACTGTCTATTAGACAAACGTCTAGAGTCTAGACAAACAAGACAAGACAAACGTATTTCTCTGGTCTGCATCCCCTTAACAATTGTGTGTATTGAGCCGTACTGTATTGTACCCATTCTGCAATCTGTTAAATAAAGTGTTCATTCATTCATTCATTCATTCATTCACGTGTCTGTTGCTCGGCGCGCCCAGCCATCAGAGCGCTCCTACTGTAAAATGCGGAAGCAGCCATTTCAGTCTCAGTTTTACTTGTTTATAAAAATTATTTAAAATGTTTATTAGCAACGCCGAGCTTTCAAACCCTGCCGCATCTGTGTGGGAAACCCTAATGGAACGATGGGTACCTTTGACATTTATATCCGATATATTTTGGACCCACCGCTAGCTTTTAAGCAGTGCTTGATGGTGCACATTAACCTGGCTACTACGGAGGAATAAGTGACTGCGTATTCCAGCCCCTGGCTTGCATTGCAGTCATGAAAGGGTCTACAAGCTTGCCTGATAACGTTAGTTAGTCAGGCTGCTCAGTGCTTACCTGGTCAATAATGTGGTCCTCCTCTTGCCAGATAGATTTGTTAAATCATAATATCCACAGTGGTGTGCTCTGCTGGTCCTCAGTAAATGTCCCGCCGGCGAAAATAAGTTGCTATTAAAGTGCTAAATGTTAGATACACTAATAGAGGATTCGAACGTGCCCGCTCTGTTAATAAAATCAATTAATCGCGCGAGGGGATGACGTTCAGACGTGTTTTTTCTTACAATGGCACTGTAGTACACTGAGTGACGACAGACAGTTTGATTGACAGTTTGAACTACTAATGGTTGTCACGTTAGGTAGTCAGGTGGAAACGTTCTGATCTGCCCCGCCTCCAGAGTGTGCAGTGTGCGGAGGGGAGGCCACACTCTGGATTCTTCTCACAGCCCCATTTTAAACTTTTAAGGAATCTGATTGGCTAGGATCGGTTTTGGACTCTAGATACATGAATCACATGGTTGAGGCTGGAGAAAGAGACCTACCCCCTACCTCCTCTCCTCTATAGCTGCAGTGAGCACAGTGAGTCTGACAGTGTGTTAGAGGGAGTGAGAAGAAGAAGAGGGAGACATTTAAAAAAAAATATATATATATATAACAGATGCACAGATGAAAAAGAATGTAAACTATATTAAAAAAAATGTATATATATATATATTTTTTTTTTCTTCATATTTGATATTTGATATTAATTCATATTTTAATAGGGAGGCATGGCTTCCGTTGGCTTCCATAAGGATTTGCCACTGGTACTGGGACTGCCCACCAGTTAAGATATTCTGGAAAGAAGTGACCCAACAATTATCAAATCTCTTAACTCTGAATATACCTGTACACCCCTCTGTATTACTGCTGAATGATGTCTTTGAGTGTGCAGTACATCCACAGCTAAAGAGATTGGTTTTATCTGGTATCACAGTGGCTAAAAAGCTGATAGCATCACGATGGTTTCAACCGGAAAGAATTTGCCGGAAGGTCTGGATTCTTACATATCTCGATGTGATTTATCAAGAAATATCTACAGCAAGAATTTTGGGTCTCAATGAATCCAAAATGACAATGTGGTTAGAAGTGGTGGAGAGAATAAAAGCTAGCATATAAAGGTAGTGTCTGGTAGGAACAAGTTATAATGGATGGATTATCCAATGGGGGGTCCGGGAGGGGGGGTACGAGCTAGAGCATATGTGTGTAGGGTACTAGATAACAGGTATTAGGGGTATATCCTGTATAAGACATTTAACTAAATGGTGATTTCATTGGATATGCACTGTTAATGAATGCTTGTATATCTTATCGTGTGTTGTCATGTTTGTTTATATGTTTGTTTAAAAAATAATAAAAAAATAAAATACAAAAAAAAAACTAATCCCAGGCAACATTCAAAAATGGTTCAGAGACAGGGAAGGAGAATATAACTTAAGAGGGAGAGGGAATCTTAAACAACCAATGGTAAACACCACGCTGAAAAGCATGTGCATATCGGTGTGTGGAGTGAAGTTGTGGAATAATTTACCCGAATACATCAAACAGAGTAAACATGTGGCACAATTTAAAAAGCAGCAAAAAAAATACACATTGGAAAAATACAGAAATTAGTATTGAGGATAAACAAAGTTATGTTATATTGTGTATGTAGTGCTGTACTATATTAACTGCTGTCAAGTGAATCAAGTTTTTATTTTTTTTTAATCTTTTAATATAAGTAAAAGTATATTCTATATTGTAATACACTAAATTATGTTATATCTAGTAAAATTAATGGAAGAACAAATATAAATGTAAGGGGGTAGGGATCAATAAGCTTAGCTTCCCTCTACTCATTTTTTGGACATGTCTGCTAACCAAACACATTGCTCTTGACCTTTTGTTTACAATTTTTATTTGTATTTTTTTTTTTTTTTATGTTTTTCTTTTAATGTTTTTTTTTATTTGTTGCTATGATTGTTTGGTTCAACGGAAACAAGATATCGTGAGTTGTTTGGAGAAATATGGAGAATAACATGTCCAAAAATAAACTTTTTCATTCATTCAATCATTCATTCATTCATTCATTCATTCATTCATTCATTCATTCATTCATTCATTCATTCAAGTGTGGTAGTGAAAGGGTTAACCCTTTGGTAGTGAAATGGCTAACTTTCGGTAGTGTGGTAGTGAAAGGGTGAATCCTTTGTCGTGTGGCAGTGAAAGGGTTACATTATGTAGTGTAGTAGTGAAAGGGTTAACCTTATGTATTGTGGTAGTGAAAAGGTTAACCATTTGGTAGTGTGGTAGTGAAAGGGTTAACTCTTTGGTAGTGTGGTTGGATTCAGATTCAGAGTTTTATTTGCCACATGGAAGCAATACAATCATCACAGTTTTCATACAAAATCATAAATACAGTTCTATTTCGTAATGGATCTCGCTCAGCACCTGTCTGCATTATACTTCACTTTGTGCACGTGCACTGAATAAAACATTCCACATGTACCTTTATATCCCAACATTCGTCTGGCCACATGCCCATCCGCTTACCTTCATAAGCAGGGGTGTGGTCACCTACTCGCCTCCTTCTTCGCTTTCACCACAAGGAAGTGCCTTCGGTAGATCCCCACTTGACGAGGTTGTTAGTAGAAGAAAGTTGGACATGTTGTTTACAATATATTGTGTCACTGTGTTGTGGGATACTATGTAACCCTTAGCTTAGTTGCTGGGGTTGTGCTAAAACCGCTTGAGAAACTATATTTTCCTAAAGAAAAGATTGTTTGGTCACTTTTCGTGTGTGCTTAGCAAGGCCTGTGGCCGATACTAGTCGAGAATTGTGTATTCTCTCATTATGAAAAACGGCGTTCCTCTGTAGAGTGTATTTGCCATTTTTTGTGGTGATAAAGGGTTGTGTGTGTCTTGTGATCTACAACTGGGTTAGGTTGGACACGGAAGCACATGTGTAAGTCTGGTACCGGGGCTCTTAAGGGGGCCCTCTCTATTCTGTGTTTTTTCCTTAGTAAAAATCAGATAGCAGGTTAGCGCATGAGCTGTGTGAAGCTGTTAGACACTTCATGTAGCTGACTGTGACTGTGTCATGCTCTTTTTTGTCATTACATCGTATCATGGGTGTGGGGTCGTAAAGGGGTGAACTGGTAATCCTTCCCTCCCCTTTTTGATGGGCAGGGGTTACAACCTCCTGTCCTTCAAGGTTCCTGTCACATTGCTGTTCGGCACGTTACAGGGTAAGAGGGGGGGGGGGGGTTCCTGGTCCCACGCCCTGGAAGATTGGGCGTGTGCACCGCAGAAATTCCCCCGCCATAGAGTACGTCACTGTGCGCGTCTCTGTTGGTAAGACTTCCGTGAGCTGTTCAGGTCCATATGATGGATCTGTTTCAGGGAGTGGTCAGGGCTCCTCCTCACGAAGCTCCTACTCGGGCCTTCTGTGAGTTAGGACTCTCCTTCCCTGTGAGGGAGCCTCCTCAGAGTTCAGAGCCTCCTCCTCAGATTGTCAAGGTGAGTAGAACTTCAAAAAGGAGTCCTGCTCTATTGTGTGTGTATTCGATTCAATTCGATTATTGAGTGTGTATTGGTTCAGTGCCTCCTCCTCGGAGAGCCCTAAACCAAAATATTACATGGCTCAATGTTGCAATATATATCTATATCTATACAGCTCGCGTGGGAAGTCTCTCTGGGGATTTCCGTCTCCTCCCTATGGGAGGGTGGTGGGATGTAAAAATTTAAACAATTTTACCCTCCGCGTCGTCACGAGGGATTCATGTCAGTCTGTGTTCTTTCTTTTTTGAATAAAAAGAGGAAGGTACATGAAGCACGACGGCTCTGTGTCGTTCTCCCAGGCGACTTGGAGGAACAATGTCTGGTGTCTTGCTAGACTATCCATTGATGTGTTTGGGTCTCGACGCATACATAGTGCTGGCTCAGGTGTGTTTCTGTGACAGAATCACACAGGGGCTATGTGCGCCTTGGTTGCTTGTTAAAACAGCGTTTTAATAGGGCAACTGGGATGGAGTTTTGTCTCTTCCGAGCGCCAGTTTACTAGGTTGTCTCGATGAATTCTCGTTCATATCTGGGGGATGTTAACGGAATAGATCTGAACATAGGTAGAGGGGTCTCACGCCCTTGGGGTGGGCCACTGAGCACGGTCTACATGGGGACCGTCTGGGTGGCGCCCTCTTTTCATGTTTTAGATCGACACGCATACCTACCCCCTCTCCTGGAGTGGGCATGTCGGCATGGTTAGGACACGGGACTGGTCTGGTCACGCTGGTCCAGGTCAGTTAACCCGTTGTCCGCCGGGGATGCAGATCTGCTGTTCTGGTACCCTGAGGGACTTTTTTCAGGGGGGGGGAATGCCGGGTCGGTCCAGGTGTCACAGGGTTAGGCGTTATGGAGACCCTTTGTTGGGTACATGTTGTACTCTGCACTATCGTAATGGCTTACGGCCATGCCAACCTGTACACGCCCGATCTCGTTAGATCTCGGACGCTACGCAGGTTTGGTCCTGGTTAGTACTTGGTTGGGAGACCGCCTGGGAATACCAAGTGCGGTGTGCTTAGGGCTGGTTCTCCATTCTTTTCGCTCCTCTCTCACACGTGGCGAAGAGGGGGCTGTTGGGGTGGTCTTGGACCTCCTCTGGTAACCCTGTGCTTCCCGTGCTGCTGGGCCCGGTCCGAAGTAAAGTTTCGTTGATACCGTAGGCCTGGGATAACCCTTTTTTGAAAACTGAAACACTTGTACTGCGGTATAGCCAGTGTATGCCCGCAGGTGTGTTTTGGAGTTTTTTCTTGAGGGGTTATAGGAACAACCACCGCATATGGTAACGACAGGGTGGTTGGTTCCCTGGTTTGTTGGAGCAGAGTCAACTCCCGGGTTACCCGGTTGAGTGTGCCCCTGCACGTTCATGATGTCTGCCTTCTCTGCCTCAACCCCTCTGGGTGGGTTTTTTTTAATGGAGGCTTTGTCATGCAACAACGCCAGCATACGCCCCTTCCGCCGGGGGGGGCTGTTTTCAGCTGACTCCTTTGGCGCCTGTCTCGTCCGCAGTGCTCCAGGCTCAGGTTACAGCCTGTTGCCTGGTTTTCCCGGTGCGCTGCCTGCTTCCGTTGGTTAACCTTTTTTGTGTGCTTACGGCCATGCTGACTGCCTGTTCTGCAGGGTCAGTGTGCCAGGCGGTGTGCTATTGGGGGGAAAGGGCCCGCTCTTGGAGGGGCCTTATCCGAATACGCTGGCGATGTGGGGGGCGGTGTCACTAAGTGACCACCTGGTGGGGTCTTGATGCCTGGCGTCATTGACCTTTCCGGGCCCCCGTTTTCCAGGGGATCCAGTCCCTTCAGTGGGTCTGGGTCTTACTTCGCGCTCCGCTGCTACGGCCTTGCCACGGGGTTGGGTTTGCTCTTGACCCCGTGATTTCTGGGGGCAGTAACGAGGTTGTTCCTTCCGTTCGTTCCCGGGTGGCATGCGGGTTGTGCGTGTGTGTGGTCGTGGGGTCAAGCCACGGTCTGCTCACCCTGTGCGTTGAGTTGCTTGAGTGCCTCTTCGCACGGTCGGATCCGTCGCCCTCCCGTGAACCTCCAATAGGGGGGGTATCCTCCATTAGGGAGGGTCGGGGGGGCTCGGTCCTCCCCGGTCTGATGGTTGTGGGGGGCCTCAGCGGGGTGTATTTGTCGGGCTATGGCTCCCGCTCATCCCCTGTCATGCAGACAGGTGCTGAGCGAGATCCATTACGAAATAGAACGTTAGGTTATGGCTATAACCAAGTTCTATGAGTAATGGTGACGCTCAGCACCTGGACGCCGCTGCAGCCCTTGATCTCACCTTGTGGTGAAAGCTTGAGAAGGAGGCGAGTAGGTGACCACACCCCTGCTTATGAAGGTAAGTGGATGGGGGTGTGTCCAGACGAATGTTGGGATATAAAGGTACATGTGGAATGTTTTATTCAGTGCACGTGCACGAAGTGAAGTATAATGCAGACAGGTGCTGAGCGTCACCATTACTCATAGAACTTGGTTATAGCCATAACCTAACGTTCTACCATGGGCAAAAGGAGCAGGAAGAAGAATAAATCTTATAGTTACCTGCCCCCTATTCCTAAACTAAACAAGTATCACTTGATGGTCGGCGTACAACCTAATTTACACAAAATAATAATAATAATTCATATACAAAGAAACAAACAATCCACAGATTAAACAAGAAACAAATTAATAATAATAATAATAATAATAATAATAATAATAATAATAATAATAATAATAATAATAATAATAATAATAATAATAATAATAATAACGTAACAAGATGCAAAAGACAAATTGATCCCCCTCACTACTTTTAAGGACTCAATCACAGAGTTGTTTACACACACCGGCAACTGTCACCCAGCCTTTTAACTGTAATTTGTCTGTTCTGCCTCGTGTATTATATGCCGTGTCATTTTATTTGGTTGTTTGTTTGATGTGTGTTTTAATTATCTCCCTTACCTCTGTGATGTATCATCTGTCTCTTTTCTATTTTATTTTGTCCCCTTTCCCTGTTACCCTTCGAGATGGTGCATGGTGTTCTTGCACGACTTGCTTTCCATCTTAACTACTGAGTTAGGGGAAAATTCACAAAGGGATTGCGTGGCATTTTCTGAACCAATGCCTGTGCAAATACCATGCTAACTGCGTGGCCGCCATCATTGTGTCTCTGTGCGTCCGTGCTATTTGTGGGTATTTAAATGAGGTAATATGGGAAGACAATTTGCCCTTTTCTATGCAAATGAGGCTCATTGCAAAAACACTCTAATTCACAAAGATCTGCACTAATTTCCATATGCAGTTAAGTGGCGTTATTTACATCTTCAGAGAATTGGTGGTAACCTTTGCGCACCTGATCAGGAGACTCAGGTGCATAAAAGCGTGATCATGGTCATGTCTCTAGTACCCCCGCAACCCGACCTACGAGCGAATCTAAGAATTATTGAGATGATGATCTATACTAAGTTAATTATATTGTTTACACGTTTATATTTCTCATATTTCTATATTCAGATAACATTTTATAACCTATATTTATGTATTTCTACTATTACTGTGCCCATACATGTACCTCCCCTGCCCCACACCCCTTCCTGACAGGCAGCGACGCAAGCGAGCGTGATTGCGAAAATGATTAAAATGTATTCGTTTCAATCAGGCTATCCTGACCTGCCGCGAGCGACAGCGAACTGAGCGGCGATGTCGTCCCCCCCTCAAATATTCGCTCGCTGTGTCTCTAGTTGAACGATTACGCGGCCGAGTCCCGCCCCTAAACACTTTTTATTGGTCAAGAATCGCAGGCTGCTTTCCCCCCGTGTGCTTCCAGGTAAACACACACACAGACACACTCGGACACGCGCAGCGTCATATCAGGACAGTGTCGCGCGCGATTTAATCGCCAGTTCGCTCGCTGCCTGTCAGGAACCGGTGCCATGCTGCTATGATGCCTGCATTTCCCCAAGGGGATCAATAAAGGAATATCTTATATTACAAAAATTGGGGGAGGGGAAACAGTATGAAAAAGGCAAAAAGAAAAAAATAAGTTTGACATGATTACTAGTCGCCTGGCAGACATGAGTACAATTATATAGGAAACTATCAGTTCTGTGAGAGGATTCTATGTGATATGCTGGTAATACTTCTTGGAGAAAGAAGGCAGATCAATTCAAAGACACAAACAATGCAATGCAATACATAATTGAATTCTCTGTACCAATAGAAACAGTTCTTAAAACTAAATAATTCAAGACTCCTTCCACAGATCAAATACAAACAGAAGAATGGATTCCAGGAACAATGTCTCGCATGCCGTTGAGATTTGGGTAGTAAACATTTCAATGGTTTTCCTGTAGTTCCGTTTGCAGTACATTATTCATCAACAATTTCAACCATTTTTGTTAATATTTTTTATATTGTTGTCTTTATTGTTTGTTTGTTTGTTTGTTTGTTTTCAGAGCAATGGAAATCTCAAGTAGCCTTGCAATCATCTTTTTATTTGTCTGGCTTCTGGGGGGCTATGATTGAAGGGGAGAATGCTCAGAAAAGCCATCTCGCTGGGTGTGTAATTATATCTATTTGGTTTGCATTGCCACTCATCAACCCAGGACACCGCAGTCAACACCGCAGTCAACACTAAACACTTGTGTGACAAACACATCCTTCTAAACTAAACTATTTGAAATGGGACCAAACACTTACCAGATGTTGTAAATACATTATTCTTTAAAGTCGATTGATATTAGGTTCTTTAATATGCTTAGGAGAGTGTGGTTGCGTTCCCAGCTCTGTCGTGATTGGCATCTCAACACAGCGGTGACATGAAATCCACTTTAGACTTGAAGCATTATTTCAAGAAAAAGAGGGACTTATGATATAAATGGCCCTTGCTGCCGTCTGATAGAGAGGCCTTTAAATTGGATTCACATTGCGCACAGTCTGTCTCTTTACAGGTTGAACAGGGACTTAAGGCCTCTGCATGCTACAGAAACTTCAAAGCAACTGCAACACAACATCGACAAAGCAACGGTGTTTTAGACACTCTACCTTTATGCTTCTGCAAAATCAACGCGCAGCCTATGTAACATTGTACCCCGTATGTAGCTAGGTTCCCTAGATAGATGACGCTTCCCTTCTCAACCAACCCATTGATAACAAGCAGAAAAATAAGCATCATTTTTACTTCCGGGCGGGGGGTTTCAAAATAAAAGAGCGAGTCTAAAAGCACCGTAAATACGTTAATTTTTTACAATATCTAACGTTACACGAACCTAAACTAATCTAAAGTTAGTTTAGGTTCGTGTTAACGTTAGATAATGTACAAAATAAACGTATTTCCGGTGCTTTTAGTCGTCGCTCTTTTATTTTGAAATTCCCCGACCGGAAGTATTATAGTGTCTGTTGCTAGCAGCTTAACTTTTGTCAACTTTTTTAACGTAACTTCATTCGTTTCCAATGGAGAGGAGAGAAAGACCGGCTCACATGCAGCTCAAACTACCTATTGGAATAAATTAATTGATTGATGTTTAACTTGTCCCTGTGTGTGTCCAGTCATTTCGACTAGCAAACGTTGTATTTAACGTTAAAGTTACCTCAGGATACCATTGTATTTAGTTGGTTAGCTATGTAGCTAATGTGGATAGCATTTTGTATAGCACCAATGCTAGCTGGCTGGCTACAGCTTTATTTACTAAATTATGGAGGCTTTTTAATCGTCAAGGTAAGAGAGGATTTGTCATGATCAACTGAAGGCGTATGCTATGGAACAATATGTGCTTGGGTTTTCAGAAAAAGGCCAGCTATGTGACGCTAATATTTAGCATCAACGCTGGCTCGCTACAACAATGGCGGTGGTATTCTCTGCGAGACCAATATTATTCTATGACAGCCCCGCCCCCATTCGCTAACCAACCAATCACTGCTACGCAATATCAACGCAACGGTTGTTTAGGTTAGATTTTGGAGACATGTACGCAGATTCCTCGCAACACAGTCTACAAGACCCTAAACAACAACCGCGCTGAAATCGCGCTGATGTTGTGTTGAAGTTGCTTTGAAGTTGCTGTAGCATGTAGAGGCCTTTACGGTGAGAAAACAGGCTTATCGCCTCTAGTAACCTATTTTATTACCTTTCTCGGCCGTAATGGGAAAGAGTTGGAGCGCTCATGGTTGCATCGTATAAAGTGTCCAAAACTGTCCATCACATGACCATAAACACTCTGTAAACCAGCCCGCGACGGAAATCCCTGAGTTCCTACGGCAACAGGGTTGAAGGACTGATGGTTTATTTCTACAGGTGAAATGATCGTATATGCGTGAACGCTCTTGTAGCCAAGGAAATTCTGGAAATTACTAGGGCTGTCCCGGACTAAGGATTTGGATAGTCGACTATGATTGGCCAAAATGTGCCGTTAGTCGACTATTAAAAAAAAAAAATATATATATATAATATTATTATTATATATTTTGTATCATTCCATTTGGGCTGTGGGGGGTGCTTAATGTCTGAAGGAGTCGACTGAAGGCTTCTTGTCCTCTGCAAAAGCATGCAATTGGTCCACTGATGGATACATCTTGATATTGTCTAGTCTAGTGTGTTCATTAGATGGGTGAAATCCTCTTTCAGTGCCTCTGTGCCTGTTTTCGTAGGCAGTTAGCCTCTGGTATGCATGCCATTAGCGTTAGACGCCTCTTTTCTTTTGGAAATAATGCAAAAAAATATATATATGGCTAAGAGGTTGGCAGTCGACTACGGCTCCTTTCGACTGATTAGTCGACTAATAGGGGTCAGCCCTAGAACTTTCGATATATGGCGTAAGGGATATCTCCGAGGATATATATGTTTTTTTTCTCTGGTGAAAGAAGAAGACACGAGAAGACTCTCCAGCGCGTGCGAATGCATTGGTGCCAATGAACCCTTTTGGATAAACATACTGATACATACCATTAGAAAAACATGTAAAACACTCATTCTCTGTGGTATTGTTATCAACTTTGGACCTGTACTAAGTGTCATGGTTTTTGCCTTATTTCACCTTTCTGTGAGTGATAGCTGTCTTTTTTTGCGTTATTTCACCTCTCTGTGAGGGATAGCTGTCAATCCCTGTTCCCTGTGGTCAGGGCCGCCTGGGAGAAATGCGAGGCCCTGTGCAAGGTTTAAACGCGAGCCCCCCCCCCCCCCCCCCCCCCCCCCAAAAGGTAAAAAAAATACAAATATATATATATATATATATATATATATATATACATATATATATATATATATTTTTTTTATACAGTCAACATATTCTTAAATAATAGCGCTGCCCGAGGCTGGGCATGATACAGTCAACATATAGCAAGAGAGAAAGAGAGAGAGCGAGAGAGAGCTCCCGTTCTACAGTCAATATACAGTGTACAGAGAGAGAGAGAGAGAGAGAGAGACACATTGGAAAGAAATTGAAATGCTATTTGGCCCTAAACAGAGAGTACACAGTGGCAGAATACCTGAGCACTGTGACTGAAGATCCTTGACTAGGTACAGACTCAGCGAGCACAGCCTAGCCATCGAGAAAGGCCGCCATAGGCAGACTGTGTGTGTTAGAAAGAGAGAGAGAGAGAGAGAGAGAGAGAGAGAGCATGTGTGTTTGTCGTGTGTGTGTGTTAGAGAGAGAGCATGTATGAGAGAGATAAGCAAAGATGACCCCCTAAAGGATATTCAACTTTTAATGAAAGAACAAAACAGAAGGAAAAGATAACTTCACAAAGGCAACATGAATATACATTGATTCAAAATGACAAAGATCATCACTTAAATCCAAAGATAAGAGTGTCTATACCAGAGAAAACAAAGCAGCAAGGAGCCAATGGCCGACATCAGCTAAATAGGCTAGCCAGGTAGGCTACTGACACCAGGCCACACACAGCTTTGGCCAACGGCCCAACGCTACCCAAGCTACACAAACGACCAAGACAATTCACACACAGCACATGTCGTATCTCGAAATGTTGTGAAGTAACATATGTTTTGCCTGGAAAAAAACATTGTTATTAACAAAACATTCGGGAGGGGAAGGAAGGAAGAGTGGGGTAATGTCATGACATTTTCATTCATCTTACCTGCACCAAGGAACGTAGGGCGAAAGGCCGCAACACAGGTCTCCACGTTGACGAAAGTCCTCTCGCTGGCGGGACAAAAATGAGCTATGGCCGGAGCCTTGTCATGGTGCAGGCCCGACTACATCTTCTGTCAAAGATGATGTCGTAGTCAGAGTTCCAGAACCCCGTGCTATTCTCACGGCTAATGTCAATGGTCGTAGCACAAGCTAACAGCTAACTCTAGGCTAACTGATAGCATCAAGCTAACGTTCCCAGCCGAGCGCAGCCGGCAGCTAACGTCGTAGCTAAACAGCTAACTGGCTAACAGTTAGCTCAACCCGGCTATCGCTAACCATTAGCTAACGCAGAAGCAAGCTATGCGGCTACCACTGAAAAACTGTACAACGTGAGAAAAGCAATACAGGTGCTGACACCAGGCCACACACCGTTAGCTACTAGTACTACAACAGCTAGTCGGCCAGTTTGGCTCCAGAGAGAGAGAGAGAGAGAGAGAGAGAGAGAGAGAGATCCACGGCGGGAATAGGATAGAGTTAATAGAATAGGTTAAAAACTCACCAAACGTGAGGAGGATGGAGACAACCGCGTGGAGTTGACGAAGTTCATCTGCCAAACGACCATCCTCTTCATCTTGGCTGCATGCGCTGTCTCTAGGTTAGCTAACGCTAGTTAGCCTTTAGCTAAGCTAGCTACTAGCCGACATCATCATGGCTATATCCCGACTGCACCATGACAAGGATACGGCCATAGCTTCTGTCGTGTATTTATCTAAATGAAACATGAAATATAGCAACTAAAACTGTACAAAATGATTAGACAGAAATGCTGATTTGACAGACGGGCCATTTGAAAACCCCATGTTAGTTATCTCTGTGGCACTAGGCGTAAGAGGTTGAGACAGTGACTCCCCCCGACCAGGTGGTCAGGATCATTAAGGTCATAAACTGACCCCTCAGGACTATAGTGAGACGGGCAGAAAGGAGTGGTATGTACTTTAGCTAAGGAGGAACAAAAGCTTACTTGGAAATGACCCATTTCCCCCACCGGGCGAACCTATTTGGTAAGAGATAAAAGAGGAACTAATTATCTTAGAACAGGAAACCAACTGAAAATAACAGTTGGGGTCAAAAGGGTTTATTGACACTAAGCTAAGCAATTTTAGGTTACAACGGCAGCTGCTCACTAAGGCCCAGAGGTCAGAGAGATGACACCAGACTATTTGAAAATCTCCCATTACACATCCAAGTAGAATGCCACCAGTTACCTTAAGGAAATAGATAAAACTAAGGGTTTTGTCAGAGAGATTAGTTAGATGGCTTTAGAAAACAGTGCAATCAATAATGTACAAAAAAGGAGCTGTCATACAAAATTACATTAGATAATAGGTTTAGCAAGCCAGAAAAGTTGACAATAAGTGGACCAAATAGAAAGACATCGTTTATTAATTAATGTTAATACTGAACAAAATACTTAGTGATCAAACTACAAAACTAGATTACAGATTACTTTAGAATAGGAAATACCCCCCGTAGGATGAAACAATCAAATAAAGTTCGATTTCATAAGTAACATGGACATAACTCGTAAAACTATTAGGATAACGGAAGTCACAATAAAGAATAAAATCTCTTAATGCTACAAGATAAAACTATACAGTATTGGTCAATGGTTAATCAAGAACAAAGTATTCTATTGAAGGACGTATATGCTATTATCTGTGCATCGAGAGCCAGTCGGTGTCTCCCCAATGTAGACTGTGTAAACATTGTGTCACAAGAACATGAGGACGTGTTACTCATTGAAAGGATCCCCTAATAAGGAAATGTAATAAGAAATGGCTAACAGCCAGGCGGATTCTACTGTGAAAACGTTGTGTCAGCAGACCAAGGCTGACGTGTCACTCAGCGAGGAGATCCTTTGGCCAATGGAGAAGCCCGAGCCCTGGGACACACGTGGGGGTAGTTCTTTCTTCCCTTTTTAAGCAGGGCTGATGGAGATGGAGAGGAGGGAGACACACACAGACCTGGAGATGGACGGACACAGACAGACCTGGAGCGACACACACACGGGCTGACAGAAGGAACCTGGAGATGAGCGCTCCTTGCTTGAGCGCTGAACCTCCACCGATGGAGAGAGAATCACCAACCGGAGCTTGAGAGCCGAGCCGGAGACTCAGAGCCACTGACACCCGATGACAGAAGATCGCTTCGCAGCAGGAGATCCTGCCACGGAGAGAGACGAACTCAAGCGCTCCTTGCTTGAGCGCTGAGACTCACTGAGACCAAAGGTTGCCCTGGCGACCACCAACCACAAGAGAAGCCGCGTGTTGTCATGGAACCCGAGAGACAACAACACCACCACCTGAGAAGAAAGCGTTGATCGGCCGCAGCTGATCAGATCATGGACAAAACTGCCACACCAAAGAGACGATTAGATTACAGTAAAGATCTTGTACTTGTATGATTCATAGCTGTGGTTTATTTAGAAATGGAAATAAACACACCAGTTTGTTTTATTCAGACCACCTCGTCAGCGTTTTCCTTAATTGAACCGAACATCTGAAATACCAAACAATGCAGAGGAGAAGGGTAAAAGACTATACGATCACAGAACTTAGATATAGATATAAATGAAGCAAAAGATACTTCAATTTGGTGCCCAGACCCGTGCTGCATCCGACCAAAGCCGGTTGAAGACGACGAAAAACTACTTCTGGAAGATGGACCGAGAGATTCTCGCCCTCATCGAAGCCCTCTCCGACTGAATAATCTTCACCGCTTCAGCCGAGGACAGCGAGTTTGAAGGTAAGTAATGATGGTGCGTTTAAAATTGGTGGAAGTCGAGCAGTCTCAAATTGGGGTGTTGCTATAGGTAAAAATGAATGATGTAATGGACCAGGATAATGTTGGTGTCGGAAGAACACCGGGGTCCAGGGTTCACAACCTGGCTCTGGTTTCGGCCGCACACCGACGCAGCACTTAAGGTTAGGGTATAGAGGATGTTCGGTTAGAATGCCTATGATTGGTACAATGCCAGATGTGGTAAGATTAGTCTGGGTAGAATCGATACTAATGTAATGAAGAAAAGGGGCGCGATCCGAGTGAACGGTACAGTAGTGAGGAGGCGAAAGGGGAAGTGTTTATGAGCAACTATGGAGCTATAAATAAGGAATTGTTCAGGGAAACAATTGAAGGTCTGGGGATAAGTGACGTTTTTTGGTTGATGAACGGGTTAAATGAAGCGCTGTCTTCACTCGTCAGAACCGGGCCCGCTCTGGGAAACGGCTGATGGAGGAACAAGAGTGCCATTGTGGATTTTCAAGCCCTTCATCGAACAGTATGGTGACTACCAGTGAGGAGAGGATATAGATGTCTGTATTTAGTTCAGATCGCGCACAGCCGTGGGTTAGGGATTCGCGCCAGGTTGCTTAACGGGATGGGAACTCTGACTTAGAATCGGTAACGACTGAGCAATGGACTTTGGAAGACGTTCCATAAGCGAATTGCCGAGACAAATCCGACGTAATTTAGGCTCAGATTGGCTATGGTCCAGATCTGAAGAACATCAAACTCGTGGAGGAATGAGGGAAGTAGGAAATATGGAAATTGTGGTTTAAAAGATAGGCCACATAAGCCTCCGATTCAAGCCAACAGGTGGCTCTACAAGTAGGAAATATGGAAATTATGGTTAAACACACGATTTGACCATATCAACCTCCGATTCAAGCCGTCAAGGGGCGCTACTAAAACTCTCCATGAGCTACTATACATGAATGGAGTGGGTTTCTCGGGGTATAGCAAGGCGAATTTTCTAGAACTCGGTAGATATATGAAGCACTTTGAAAGAAGGAACTGCGCTTGTGATTAGAGCATAGGAGAGAATTGTGTGAAATGGGCGAGGTAGGAAATGCGCTTAGAATGAATGTGGCCAAATGAATAGTATGCTTATGAATGGGACATTGTTTTGCTAAGTATATATGTTGGGATGGATGTATGTTAGAAGCTATGAGTGAATGCCAATGTAATTTTTGTATTATTATGGAACACTGGTGACCAAAGCGGCAGCGGAGAAACCATAACACTGTCCGGGACGGGGCATTTATTTTAGCTGTCTGCGTTAGCCGCGGACGGCAGCAGTAACGTATGGACGCTGTGTTGCGATATCGAGTGATTTGAATGAATGGCAAGAGTGATGGAACCAAAATGATGTGTGAAGTTCGTTGACATTTTTCAAATCGGTGGTGTTAAGGTCTAAATTTTATGTAGAAGCGATCAAAATAAACAGAGTTTTGGGAGCTGATGACGTCACTGGGAGCGCCTAGGCTTTTGGGAGCGTTGGATTTAAAATACTGTGTATTTCGGCCAGGCGGGGCCAAACGGGCGAGCGTACTAGAATAAAGATAATGATATATGTTCTGTAAACTGGGGCTAAATAGGATTAAAGTTATGTTGCGGGGTATAACAGGGGTTGTGCAGACGTCGCGATGTGTTGTGCCGCTCGAATCAACAGGATAATGGGCCGTTTAGGAGAAGTTATGATGGATGCTAAGCTAAGCTAATTGAGCTAGCAGTACTGAGCTAACGAAGCTAAAATGCTAAGCTACCTGTGCTAACAATGTAGCATGATTGAACTCTCGGGGAATATCGCGTGTTGCTACTCTTGGTGGCTGGCACGAGACCTTGGAGAGGCGCGGACAGGAACTTCCGGTGTAGGGGGTTCTGGGGATTGTGGTTTTAAAATTGTGGTGAGATGTCGAGCTGACGTCAAGTGGTGATGTGCTAAATGTTACAGCAGGGGGCGGCGTTGCCTCTTTGATTGTTACACCTCTCCTTCACATGTAAACGGGGAGCAGTAGCGGACATTTTGTAGTTATTGTAGGTTTTTTGGTGTTTGAGTAGCAACCATCTTTGGATAATTTGTAGTTCTGTTTATCGGTTTTTCCAGTTTTTGATGACGAATGTATATACTTGTTTAGTTATCGATCTGTATTTGTTGTGGGCCCAGTATAATGGCACTAGTGGGATAGGAATGTGATGGATGTGTGAGTTTGTTTGTAACTTTGGATAGGGTAGTTTGTTCCAATGATAGGCAGCTGATGTGAATGACGGGTTGGGACATGTAGACGGTATGTGTCAGTCTGCGCATGCGCGCCGCGGTCGGTCGGCGCAAGGGGGATGGACTATGGGCTTTTGTTAAGGCAGTAGACAGTGAAGGGCTATAGGGGGCGGTGTTGGACAAGACTAGTTGGAGTGAAAACAGCGATGTGGTGTGCTGTGACAAGACTTGCGTGAACCCCCCCCTACTCTTCCCTGCCTCTCTCCCTCCCTTCCTCCCTGCCTTCCTCCCTCCCTGCCTCTCTCACTCTCCCCTCCCTCTCTCCCTCCCTCCCTGCCTTCCTCCCTCCCTCCCTCCCTCCCTCCCTCCCTCCCTCCCTCCCTCCCTCCCTCCCTCCCCGCCCCTCTCCTCTCCATCCCTCTCTCCCAGCTTGACTTTGTTGAAATGACAGGTTCACAAAGGAAGTTTTGTTCAAGATAGATTGCCTTTATGGTGAGGCTTGGAGTATTGGTTATATTAATGTAGTGTTTACTTTCTAAATTAGGATTACATAAGGATAAGTAAATTCATGGTCATTTTGGAGCCTCCCCCCCTCCTCCTTGTCTCTCCTCCCTCCCACTCTCTCTCCCTTTTTCCCACTCTCTCTCCCCTATGTCTCCCCCCCTCTTCCCTCCCGCTGTCGAATTCCTTCTGTCTGTCTTTCCCTCTCCCTCTCTCTCCCTCTATCTCTCTCTCCCTCCCGGTATCTCCCCCTCCCATATCCCTAGCTCCCTGCTTAGTACTGTTGGGCAGCCAGGTTTGCATAGGTGTTTTATTCAGGTTGTAGTGCCCCGGCGATAAGATTTAAAATGTAGTGTTAGATGTTAGGAACTCCATGCAGACTCTGTTAGTCTGATTAAAGTAGGGTTTGATTTGAGTTAAAGTTGGCGGCAGGTGCTGAGGATAGTGTTTAGAGCCCTGTGGGTTAACTGGACCAGGCGATACGGTAAAGTCTGCTAATTAAGTATAGACGTTTTTTGTTATAGTTAATGTTGAATTGAGAGCCCCCCCCCCCTTCCTCCGTCTCTGTCTCCCCCCTCAGTCCCTGTATTCCTCTCTCCCTCCCTCCTTTTTCTCTTCCCTCCGCCCCCCCTCTGTCTCTCCTTGTATTTCTCCCTGTGATTCTCCTTCTCTCCTTTCTTTTCTCCACGTGTGCCCCCCCTCAATGGCTTGCCTGAGAATGGGTTGTGGGGTATGCTGCAGACCATTGCTGGGTTGGGTAGTGGACCTGTCTGTTAGGGTCCTTGGAAGCAGGGTTAGCTTTGCGGCATGTTGTGTGTTATTGGTTGGATGTTTATTTGAGCTGCGTTGTTATTGTGTATGTGGAGTAGGGACCGGAGGAGCGCTGGCCTGGCTAGGTGCAGGTGATGGTAGGATGAGTTGTAATATTCCTTGGAAAAGGAGCTTGGGGTGTTTCCGTTCAGGTTCGAAACTGAGGGGAAAACGCGTTGGGCTGTGAGAAGACGGGTTCTTTGTGAATTCAGGGATCTGGGAGGAAATTGCAGTAGATATAGTGCGGGTGTCCATGAGTTTAATAACATGAACATCTGGGCTATATGACGGTCAGGGTTTTAGTGATTTAAATTGCTAAACATTTATTGTTTTCCCTGATTGGTAGTTGGAAGCAGTGACAACACTAAAGTATTTTTTTAGTGTTGTGAGGGGGAAGTGGATGTGTGTAAGAATGTAAGTGTGTATGTGAAGATGAATGAAATTGATGTTGTATGAAGAGTGTGAAGCGAAAGTTAATATTACATTTATAATTAGTCAATACGCTAAGCGGTCATTTAAAGTATGAAATAAGATCAGAATGAACAGATTCATCAAAGCAAAAAGAAATTGGAACAGATGGCTAACCAGGTTTACCAAGATTATTAGACAATTGATAAGCGGGGACTAATGATTATGTTTCCCAGAGAATCAGGTGAAAGGAACACACAAGGGATTGGAAACCTCCAGTTTTCCTGTTGGAGGAACGGACAAACACAAGATAAGCTGTATCGTTATATTCAAACAGATCACACCATATCTCTCTAAAAATATTAGTATAGTGTTGCCCGACATTTCCAATGCATAACAGATAGTGGAAATAACAAGGGAAATGCCACTGATGTTAAGTTTGGATGTTTATGCTTTCTTTCTGCACAGGTGCTCGGCCGGACAGTTGGGGCTCTGACAATTTCGATAACCAACTGGGGAAACGGCTATATAAGCCTTGGTATAAGTATGAATGATAAGCCAGTTATCAATCCTTGTCTGCACAGTAAAAATTTGACAGTGTGAGTGTTTTAACTCAAGTAAGTAGAAATAGTTTTAGAGACGGAGAAACTTGTTTTTTCAAACGGTTATGGCAGGAGTGTTTGAAAGTGGAGAGAATGACGGATACACAGGAAGTTCACCTTAGTGGAACATTGATAGGAACAACTGAAGTGTTAGATGCAATAACAATAGAATAACAAAAACGAGAGTATACAAACAGTCTGATTCAATAACCTGTAGTATTAAAAAAAAAAAAAAAAAAAAAAACACAATATAGAAATGGCCCACGGTAGTTATGCCGATGGTGGGAGAAAGCCGAGAGCCTCTGCAGACATTTCCCAGATAGATTTTTACCAGTGATGATAATCTGATTGACTGGAATAGGATGGACTTCTCTCATGTGACCAGTACGATAGAAGGACTTGAAATGTTGTCTTTGACTTCAATACAGGAGGTCTTACAGGAGGAAGAACCAGTGACAACGGTATTTCTCCAACCAGAACCGATCCATGCTGGGGTGTCCATTGCAGGCGACTGCAGTTTAACCAAGGGACAGAGAAAGAGACTGAGAAGAGCGGGGTTGTTACAGCAGTCCCACGGAGTCCACTCTGGCCGTATGGCTGGAACTGAGACCGACAGCAGGTATGGAACTATACACAAACAGTTTCTACAGGCCACCCGTTTCCCATGTCCAGTCGTCCCTCGAGACCAAAGCCGGGATGAGAGGCGTGGGCCGGTGACGAGGAACCAGCCAGCGAGGGCCAGGGTGGAGGAGGAGGGGAGGATGACGTGCCTCTCTCCAGAAAGACAGAGAGCGTTTATAGAAGCGTTCGAACGACATGAGGATGTTCATCGAGACTTGAGGAGGACAGAGCGGGCGTTTGGTCAAGCCGCACACGAGATGCAGAGACTGGAGCAAGAACTGGCTAAAAAGAATGTACTGTTGAGTGGTACAGTTCGTGATGTCATGCTTCGGGCGTCAGACCTAGGCCGCCGTGATCAAGGAGTGCCCTGTGCTCCGTTGCCCGGACAGGGAACTGGGCCGCGACGGGGTGAACAAAACCGCAGGGGGGGTGAGTTTCCAGGCCCCTCCCAACAAGAAAAGGCCTGAGGAGAGGCAGCAGAAAAGGACAGGTATGCCCCTCTCTCCTCCAGGCAACAGGACATGCAACCAGAGGACCGGAAAAGGGTAGACCTGGCGGGAGCTGTGGGATGCCAGCCGAGAGACTGCTGGAGTCGTGGTAAACTGGGACCGCCTGGATGGCCGGCGTCGGCTGTGTGCTGGAATTGTGGGGAGATCGGCCATCTCGCTCGGTCATGTGACAAAGGGTGGCGGGCTCGGCAAGGGTCCAATAGACGGCGAGAGTCCAACGGACAGCATGAGTTCATCAGAAAATAGACCTGCTGGATTGCGGAATGTTGGGTCATTCTCAGAAGGAGTGTAAAGAGGTTGTGTCTGCAAAGGTTATAGATTAAGAGCGAAGCGGGAATGCACAAACAAAGCTGAAAGTGCTCGAGAAAATAGAGTTATTAATAAATTAAAATGGAAAATGCGACTGATTAGAATAAAAATAGAGACGAAGATACATAGATAAGGTTAGAAGGTTTGATTAGGTGTGCAAGTTACTAAAACGGTTTGGAAGACTAACAAGGGTAAATTGGGGCTATAGAGGGATGAAGTAACTGGAAATTGCATGGGCTAATCGTACTAACAAAAATTATGGTTTTAAACAGGAACAATGGAACATTTAATATTAGACAGAGTTAAAAACAAAGGACTATTTATAGTAGTGATTACATACTTGATCCAAGGGTGGTCAAGGGGACTTAAAAAAAAATATATATATATTATTATTTCATTACTTATTTTATTTCTTTTTGGATTTTTTATTTTGCTGTCTTAGTTTTTGCGGGGGTAATTATGCCTCTAGATGATAGTTTAATTCTGTTGGATGGGTGTGTAGCATGAAGGCACTCACAATTTTTTGTTTATTTGAAATTTTCTTTGTTTTTGTTTTGACACTCTGTTTTGTTTAGGAACTGGCTGGCTGGGAGGGATCTCTCGCCAGTCAGGGATAGCAGGTGGTGGTGACACAGCGAGACTGGTAAGAAAGTCTGAGATAATGAGCTGGAAACTAAGAGTGGACGGGAGCGGGTTCATGGTTTGTTTTCCGCTCATTGAGAGTCCAGATGTAGAATCTGGGGGGTTGTGTCACGGTTTTGGGATATGGTAAGTGTTGGGGAAACGTGTTTCTCTGTCTATAGGTAAGCTCTGTAGGTTTTTGGTCGCCATTGGCCAAATAGTGTTCATGTAGGGTGCAGACATGTGAATTTGATGATTGACTTAGGGGAGACTTTGCACCGGCTTGTTGAAGGCTGGCGGAGTATGTGGGATGTGTGTTTAAAGGGACTGTGGTTTGTTGCCATGCACGTAGGTTCTGTTGGTGATTGGCCTCGTCTAGAGCTGACTGTCCGGACCGAGGAGGCTGTCTGGAAACGAGGTATTGATAGTGAAATAATGGTTATTCCACTTTCAAGGGTGGAGGTAGTATTGTGTTGAACTTGAGATATTTGATCTAGTAAAATAGTACAGCACAAAAACAAATGAGACAAAGGTGATTTGATTGAATGTTAACATAACTAATTTGGAGAAAAATGTATTGTCAAAATTCAGAACAGTAGAGATGTATCTGCGAAAATAAAAGTTTCCAATCTATTGTGTGTTTGTAAATAACAATCCAAAATGCAAAAAAGGACAGAGGGAAAATCGTTTCCTTCTGTGGAAAATCGGAGCAGTACCGAGACCTGCATACAACAAAGAAGAGGCTGTGGTTAGCACAAAATACAACAAGAAGAAAAACAGTCAAAATCAGTTAGCAGTAAAGACCTCAGGAGGTTGGACTAGGGATAACTGACAGGGATGAAAGTGAAGAATAATTGAGGCCTCAGTGGTCTTTTCAAGGAGAAGAGATGATTTATGTTTGCTTGTTTGAATTTCCCTCAATGTTTAGAGTGTTAATCTTTTATTGGTGTGAGGTATTAATCTTTTCTTGCAGAGTCAATTACACAAAATAGACATATTTGGTTAATTACATGGATAATGTATAGTCATAAACGAAATAAGCTGAGAATGGTACGATGTTCTTTTTGTATAAAGAAACGGACCTAGACTGGATGGCGTATTAATAGCTGATAATGTGTATAACTGTGCAAGAAGAAAAGGTAGGTGAAATGATGAATTTTGTAACTGTACAGATGGAAATGGGTATGGTAGTTCGATTTGTGTACATTTTGGATTTTTTGGAAATTTTAGAAAATATTAGCAAAAATGGTAATTATGGTTTTAACATGTTTAATTTAGAACATTGGTGCTATATAGTGGGTTATGAAACCCACTAAGGGTGGATTGTCGTGTATTTATCTAAATTAAACATGAAATATAGCAACTAAAACTGTACAAAATGATTAGACAGAAATGCTGATTTGACAGAAGGGCCATTTGAAAACCCCATGTTAGTTATCTCTGTGGCACTAGGCGTAAGAGGTTGAGACAGTGACTCCCCCCGACCAGGTGGCCAGGATCATTAAGGTCATAAACTGACCCCTCAGGACTATAGTGAGACAGGCAGAAAGGAGTGGTATGTACTTTAGCTAAGGAGGAACAAAAGCTTACTTGGAAATGACCCATTTCCCCCATTGGTAAGAGATAAAAGAGGAACTAATTATCTTAGAACAGGAAACCAACTGAAAATAACAGTTGGGGTCAAAAGGGTTTATTGACACTAAGCTAAGCAATTTTAGGTTACAACGACAGCTGCTCACTAAGGCCCAGAGGTCAGAGAGATGACACCAGACTATTTGAAAATCTCCCATTACACATCCAAGTAGAATGCCACCAGTTACCTTAAGGAAATAGATAAAACTAAGGGTTTTGTCAGAGAGATTAGTTAGATGGCTTTAGAAAACAGTGCAATCAATAATGTTGTAACTGAGGGGTTACAAAACCCTGACTGTATTAAAGATTGTGATAGATTAAACCACTGCTAGTTATGTACTTTAATTACTGGCCAGACAGTACATCAAATATAGATGGTGAACACCCACAAGAACACGGCATTGACAAAGAAATAGTATTTGAGGGTAATTTATTATTATTAGGCAACATTAGGTTACAGAATGAGAATTAGGGTTGCGCTTGTATGGCGAAGAATATACGTAAAGTCAGTCAATAGCATGAGTCACTAAGAATAGCAGGAATCCTACGATGGGTCTAAGTTGACACCACCTGTCGTATAATAGCAACTAGATAGGGCAACACTGCTACCGCCTGGAGACAATGGGTTCCCTCCGGGGGTGTAAGGCCTGGAGGGTAGAGGAATGTTCGGGTACTCCGTCTGATTCAATGAGGAATAAAGAGACTCCAGGTACAGGAGTCGGTCCTTGTAAACTCCCTTGATCAGCAGCAAAGTAATAATTGTAATCCAAATGCTCGACAGCATTGATGACAGCTAGCCAGCCTCCGTCCACGAGGCCAGCCCGAGTTGTAATCCTCACAAGGTTGAATCCCAAACGACAGTGGAAATCAACGATGCTCTTCTCCGGGTACCACGTTCCAAATCAATATAATCCAACCAGTAATGGTTCTGCAATCGCCGACGCCGATTCTCCTGTGTACATGTCCAACGGTTCTCCGCCTAGGACTCCTCGGGTGTGGGCGACGTATTTAGGCCACACACCCTGGCTAAGTACACTAGCTAAAGACACGACGAACCGCTGGGTAATGCTACACACGAACGAACTGTGGCCGCACGATATACAATAAATGAACGACTATTTACTTCACATTAGATTAGGTCGAACTCGACGTTACTTCACTAAACTATTCGCACGTGGTTCTCAATGCTCTGTTAGACGCAAGGTTGATCACTTCACTGCACGTTGACTCGTGGTGAAGGTGGGTAAGGTACTGAACGTTCTCGAATTGAACTACTGCTGTGCGCACCTTGCGCTCTATTTATACTTAAGTGAATATCTAGTCCCAAACCGCAGTCTTTGTCTGGTATCAATACGCAGACTCCGGGCATGTTCTGACATGCCTGAACTTGTCTTTGAACCTGCCGTTGGGGGCTTGCGCGCTGGCGCCTGGGGGCGCTGTCCAATAGGAGAGCGAATATTACTCTGGTTTGAACGCAGGTAAAGGGATATTCCGTGTATATATATAAATAATATACAAAGTATATCAAACAATAAAGGTAGATTCTCAGTTTAATCTGGCCCTTCACAACAGCCGCCTCCTAATTAGTCCGCACCTAATTAGTTAAAGGAGACAGATTAATAGTCCAGTCAACTGCTCAATGTCTGTTGTGGGGAGTAGGGCAATCTACAAAGTCAGTGGGTCATGATCGTCATCAGGGGAGTCAGGGAGCCTCGGCAACTCTATCAGCCTCGCCACGGGTCGGGTGTAACAGTGAGGCAGGTCGGCCATCCTGGGTATACTGGGCTGTGCTCGCCACTTGCGACAGTCTAGACGAGTCCGCTGGAAGCGACGTACTGCTTCTCTTCTGTTCAGTATCCAATAGCGACGTCGGATCTCAGCGAAGACTCTCTCTGCCCCAGCGTGGTGCACGTCCTCGTCGTATTTCTTTATGATGAGCACAGTGACCTTGTGTCGGCTGTTGAGGACTATAGGAAACTTGACGTCATCCGTTAAGTCCGGGGCCCGTCTCAGACGACCACCCACCCTGATGAGGCCATGGGTGTCGCGCTCGGGGGCCAAGTGGAGCAGTCTGCTGTCTGACTGGATTGGCTTTGTTCCCTGCAGGCAGTCTAGCTCGTCGGGGAACGAGTCTCTTTGGGCTCGCTGTAGCAGAAGGAGTTCTGCCTCTGCGTAGTTCGATGCGTCAATGTCGGTAGTGGGGTGAACCTCAGGGTGGTGCCACAGGAATGTCTTTAGCTGCGCACTCTCAAAGGTGAGGCAGTCGTCTATGTTAGGGTCAGTGGGGACTGGGGTGTGCGTCAACCCACAGAACATAGATTTCTTGATCTCTGCCTCCTCTTGACTAGCCTCCCGAGGGGTGGGGGTAGGCCACTCTTCCTCCGGGAGCTTGAGGAACTCAGGACCGTCACTGTAGATATTGTGACGTGTGAGGTCATCTAGGGACATCCCCCGTGTGATGACATCGGCTGGGTTCTGTTTCGTGTCCACGTACCTCCAGCACGCTGATCCTACCAGGTCTTGAATCTCTGTGATTCTGACTCCCACGAAGACCTTGTATCTACAAGAATCGGACTGGATCCATGTGAGTACGGTCATGGAGTCTGACCACAAGATTGTTCTTTGCACCGGGATGGTGAGTTCACGTTGGATTAACGTGGCGAGTTGCGCGCCTACCAGAGCTGCGCAGAGCTCTAGACGCGAGATCGATTGTTGCTTGCGGGGGGCTATCCTTGAGCGAGCCAGGATGAAGGCTGTGTGTATTTCTCCTCCCTCCTCTCGGGCCCGCAAGTAAGCCACCGAACCGTAGGCCACTTCCGAGGCGTCGCTGAAGATGTGCAGGTCCATCTGGCACGTCTCCAGCCGCACTGTGGGTGGGAAGTAGCTTCGACGTATGTTTACATTTTGGAGCGAGCTGAGTTCTCTCTCCCACTCTCTCCAGGTGGAAGCTAGGTGGTCGGGTATGGGGTCGTCCCAGCCCTGTTCCTTGTCCCACAGCTCTCGTACAATCATTTTCGCCCGAGTGGTGTAGGGTAGGATACACCCCAGCGTGTCGTATTGACTTGCGAGTGTTCTGTATACGCTCCGTCTGGTGGTCGGTAGAGGGGTCGACCTTCCCTGCTCCGTGGTCAGGGGTGTGTATTTGTAATGGAGCGAGTCTGATTTGAAGCACCAGACTAGGCCCAATGTAATTTCCTGTGCTTCACCTAGGGTGGTCGCCATCTAGGTCTCGCTGCTTGCTGCCTTTGTCTCTGGGGAGAGGCTGCGAAGTACTTGAGGGTCACTGCTGGCCCACTGCCGGAGATCAAAGCCGCCTGAGCAGGAGGGCTTCGAGCAGGAGGGCTTCGGCTTCTTCTGGCGTCGAGACGCTTTGCAGACAGTTGTCCACGTAGAAACTCCTCTCTACACTTTGTCTGACCTCCTCGTCAGCTTCAGGGTCTTCTGTCACATGTTTTTTCAGTGCGAACGTAGCACAGCATGGGCTGCATGTGGTTCCGAAGGGGAGGACCTCCCATTGGTAGATGGATGGTTGCTCATCTTTGATCCTCTCTCTCCATAGGAACCGCAGCAAGGGCTTGTCCTCCTCCATTAGTCGCACCTGCAGGAACATCCCTTTGATGTCGCCGCTGATGGCCACCTTGTCTTGGCGGAAACGTAGTAGTACGCCGAGGAGAGAGGGGCCGAGTGTTGGGCCGGGCAAGAGTTCTTTATTCAGATTCTGTAGTCCGATCTGGTAGCTGCAGTTGAATACAATGCGATCCTTGCCGTTGTGGTGGACCTTGTGGTGTGGCACGTACCAGGATTCAATGGTCTGGTCGGCCTCTTGAATGTCAATTTTCTTTATGTGTCCCGCTGTGATCAGCTTGTCGATCTCAGCGCGGTACACAGTGGCTTGAGTGGGGTCTTTGGCTAGACGCAGCTCGGTGTTCAGTAGATATCGCTCTGCCGCTTCTCTTGAGGCGTGGAGGGTGGGCATACCCTCTCGCCTCAGGAGTGGAGTTGCGTATCTCATCACTCCGTTGACCTCGACTCTCTTTGTCTTCTGCTCGAGGAGGGCTATGGCATAAGTGTCTTCCTTTGAGCAAACGAGTTTCTTTTCATTCTTAAAGGGCATCGCGTCTAATGTCCATAGCCTCTCGACGTGCTGCAAGAGGGTGGTGTCTTCTTCGTTTATCCACGTGTAGAGACAGCGAGTGGCTGTCGGTCGGTTGGAAGACCCGGAGAGGGGGCCTTGTAGTGTCCAACCCAGGCGGGTCTCGACCGCTGCTGGACAGCCTCTGGGCCCGATGTGGACCCGGTCCGTTGGGACGATGAGGTGTGCGTGGTCGGATCGTATGAGCAGGGTCGGGGTGGCGTCGTCGATGAGCGGTATAGGTAGTTGACGTAGGTGCACGTATTTCTCCATCAGCTTTGGGATGGGGTAGGTGTACTGTGACAGGCCTATGTCGTGGCTTGTGAAGGCGTTAGTGATGCTATACTGCTTCTCGGGCTGCCCGACCGCTGCTATCGTGAAGGAGACACTTTCACCCTTTATGGTCTTAAGGTCTCTTCTAATGGTACGGATTGTCACTGTTTCTTCGCTCCCCCGCAGACCCAGCCGGGCTGCGGCGGATGCGAGGAGGAGAGTCTTTTCTGACCCATCGTCTAGGACGGCGTAAGTGTCCATGACCTTGTCCTCGTAGCTTAAGATCACTCGGACCACCTTCAAGAGCACTCGGGAGCTCCCGCTCTTCGCAGGGTCTATGTACATGACGTTCACTCTCGAACTGCTTGGGGGTACGGGTTTCTTCTTGTTGCTGTCGTGTAGGACCTCCAAGTGGGTGCCGTCGCACTTGCTGCATCTTTTCTTTAGGCGGCACTCAGCTGCCATATGGCTGCGCGCGCAGCGGAAGCAGCGGCGGTTGGCTTTGATCCACTGACTCACCTCGTCAGCGGTCAGCTTCTTGAAGGTGTCACATTGAGACAGCCAATGTTCATTTTCACAGTACTGGCATACAATCTTCCACTTCCCCTTGGTCTGGGGGGTGCTGTGGTTCTTGTGCTGCGGCACTGACTCGGCCTGGTGCATAACTGTCACTGACCGGCGGTTATCGTTGGACCTCCGAGGTCCATCTCTTGGGCTAGATCCACTCCACACGAATGTGTCCAGTCGTAGGCTGCTAACTTCCCTTGCGAGGAAGGCGGCCAGGTCTAGGAGGGATGGCTCTGGGCCGTTGGGATCACGGTGGTCTCTCTGCCGCCGAAAACGATCTTGGCGGGCTGGAGAGAGCTTCTCCAGTATTCGCTCCACATTAGAATTTGCATACAGTTCATATCTCCCCTTCTCCTTTTGGGACCCCAGCATCCCCACGAGGGATTGTACCTTGATAGAGAGGTCATCCCTAGCTCTATTGTCTTTGGCTGGGGGGAGGCGGTCGATATCCCGTATTTCTTGGATCACGTAATCCCATATGCGTCCATAACGCTGGTCGAGGGCCACCAGAGCCGTGGAGTATGGGGTGCTTGAGTTGGAATATGCCAGCGCTATGTTATGCGCTCTGGGCACCTTGAGATGCTTGAGGAGGATGGCATATTTGTACGACTCGTTGGGGACATCAGACATCATAGTCTCCAAACACATGCGTAATTCCGTGTAATGTGCTCTGTCCTCGCGCGTAAAGTCTGGGAACGTCGGTGTGCCAAGGTACGATGCCATGGATGGCTGGTACATTGGTGAGCGTAGGGGGAGAGGCCTCCTGGGCGAGTCTCCCCGTACGTGTGGTCGTGGGTTAGTACTTGGTGGGTACCAGAGGCCGGGTCCCCAGGTACTGTTCCTCGGTGCTGACTGTACGTCAAACTCACCCGTGAGTTGGGTCGGGGGTTTGTAGTGCAGTGACTCAGGGCTGAAATCGGGGCTGTACTGGGCCTCCTGGTCCAGAGTACGGTCGTGCTGGTGGGCTTGATATTCCTCCTCTTCCTCTTCTAGGTCCTGGAGTCTTCTAGTTAGTCTCTCGGCGACGTAGGCCGGTTCTTCCCGTTGGCTGGGTCTCGTATGGACCGGTCGGGGAGGGGGCTCGGAGACGTAGACAGGTTCCTCCTGTTGGCCGGGTCCCGGGTCGCTTTGTCGGGTAGGGGACGGTGCACTAGACCCTTGTCGTGATGATCTCCGGTAGCTCCGTGCGGAGAGAGGGGGTGTCGCCCTGGCGATCAATTGTTCTATCATCTGCGCTGTGCATTGGCGGCGTCGCGCTGTGCATTGGCGCGGTCTCGTTCGATGTTCTCTTCCGTCTGAAGGCGCCTCTCCTCCAGTCTTATGCGGCCGTCCTCACTCCTTTGTTGCGCCTGGAGGCGCTCTCGTTCAGTTGCAGAGTGTTCGCGCTCACTAAGGGCTTGCGCTTGGAGTTGCGCGTGAAGGCGCTCTCGTTCCGCTGCAGAGTGTTCGCGCTCGCTTAATTGTTGCGCCTGGAGGCGCTCTCGTTGTTCGCGCTCGCTCATCTGTTGAGCCTGGAGGCGCTCTCGTTCCACGGCAGAGTGTTCGCGCTCACTTAATTGTTGCGCCCGGAGGCGCTCTCGTTTCGCTGCAGAGTGTTCGCGCTCACTAAGGGCTTGCGCTTGGAGTTGCGCGTGGAGGCGCTCTCTTTCCGTGGCAGTGTTCGCGCTCACTAAGCGGCTTTGCTTGAAGCCGGTCGCGCTCACCCTGTAGTCGGTCTCTTTCGGTTGAGGCTGTCAGCGTGGCGATCAAGGCTTGCGCCAGTCTCTGGTCCGCCTCGCTGGGGGAACTACTGCAAAGTATATCAAACAATAAAGGTAGATTCTCAGTTTAATCTGGCCCTTCACAACAAATGTACTAAAAAGGAGCTGTCATACAAAATTACATTAGATAATAGGTTTAGCAAGCCAGAAAAGTTGACAATAAGTGAACCAAATAGAAAGACATCGTTTATTAATTAATGTTAATACTGAACAAAATACTTAGTGATCAAACTACAAAACTAGATTACTGATTACTTTAGAATAGGAAATACCCCCCGTAGGATGAAACAATCTAATAAAGTTCGATTTCATAAGTAACATGGACATAACTCGTAAAACTATTAGGATAACGGAAGTCACAATAAAGAATAAAATCTCTTAATGCTACAAGATAAAACTATACAGTATTGGTCAATGGTTAATCAAGAACAAAGTATTCTATTGAAGGACGTATATGCTATTATCTGTGCATCGAGAGCCAGTCGGTGTCTCCCCAATGTAGACTGTGTAAACATTGTGTCACAAGAACATGAGGACGTGTCACTCATTGAAAGGATCCCCTAATAAGGAAATGTAATAAGAAATGGCTAACAGCCAGGCGGATTCTACTGTGAAAACGTTGTGTCAGCAGACCAAGGCTGACGTGTCACTCAGCGAGGAGATCCTTTGGCCAATGGAGAAGCCCGAGCCCTGGGACACACGTGGGGGTAGTTCTTTCTTCCCTTTTTAAGCAGGGCTGATGGAGATGGAGAGGAGGGAGACACACACAGACCTGGAGATGGACGGACACAGACAGACCTGGAGCGACACACACACGGGCTGACAGAAGGAACCTGGAGATGAGCGCTCCTTGCTTGAGCGCTGAACCTCCACCGACGGAGAGAGAATCACCAACCGGAGCTCGAGAGCCGAGCCGGAGACTCAGAGCCACTGACACCCGATGACAGAAGATCGCTTCGCAGCAGGAGATCCTGCCACGGAGAGAGACGAACTCAAGCGCTCCTTGCTTGAGCGCTGAGACTCACTGAGACCAAAGGTTGCCCTGACGACCACCAACCACAAGAGAAGCCGCGTGTTGTCATGGAACCCGAGAGACAACAACACCACCACCTGAGAAGAAAGCGTTGATCGGCCGCAGCTGATCAGATCATGGACAAAACTGCCGCACCAAAGAGACGATTAGATTACAGTAAAGATCTTGTACTTGTATGATTCATAGCTGTGGTTTATTTAGAAATGGAAATAAACACACCAGTTTGTTTTATTCAGACCACCTCGTCAGCGTTTTCCTT
Organism: Notolepis coatsorum; assembly: GCF_963971535.1. Taxonomy (NCBI): domain Eukaryota; kingdom Metazoa; phylum Chordata; class Actinopteri; order Aulopiformes; family Paralepididae; genus Notolepis; species Notolepis coatsorum. The sequence continues at coordinate 197,698,258 of NC_140168.1, read as the reverse complement.
AATTGAACCGAACATCTGAAATACCAAACAATGCAGAGGAGAAGGGTAAAAGACTATACGATCACAGAACTTAGATATAGATATAAATGAAGCAAAAGATACTTCACTTCTTTTTGTCCCGCCAGCGAGAGGCCTTTCGTCAATGTTCCTTGGTGACCGACCGACTGATAATGACCGACCTCTTCGTCTTGGCTGGCATAACTAAGCATAACCTCCAAAGCTGCACGCGCGAAATAGTCAAACGCTGCTGACGCACGCCGGCGTACACATGATGTAACCACTCCCTTCGTTGAAACCAATAGTATGTCTGCTGCAGAGCCCCAGAGCTCCAATAGTGAGTATGTCTGCTGCAGAGCCGCAGACCCAGGAACAAGTCAGACACATTCTACAAACGTGTCTAATGTGAAATATATAAGCATATAAGCAAAACTAGATTTTAGGTCTGTGATGAAAAAGGGCCTCGCGGGAAGGGGGGCCTCGCAAAAAAAAAAAAGAAAAAAAAAAAAAATCTTTTATTTTTTTTTGTGCGAGGCCCCCCTTCCCGCGAGGCCCTGTGCGACCGCACTGCTCGCACACCCCCTGAGGCGACCCTGCCTGTGGTTAATTGCCTCATGGGTCGGCAGGTGTGTTGGCTTGATTGCACCTGATGCAGTGCAGCTGTGCCTATGGCAGAGTGGAGTCTATTTAAGTTTGGAGATCGCTGTGTCAACTGCTTTTTCATTTCCTAGTGTTGGCTGTTCTTTTGGTCAAGATCATTATATTGAAGTTTAGTCTGATTTCTGATTCAGAATTGAGCTTTATGGTAGTCATTCTTATTTTAGGCTACTCACATGATTCTACACATAAACTCCCTTAGTGGAGGTTTATTGTTTTACCTTTTCCAATATAAACTCCTTTATTACTTTTATACTATACCTCTTTATTGAGAGTAGTCCTGTTTTTTGGGACTTGATTTATTTTCTTAATTACTCTCTTTGAGATTTCCACCTGTAAATTTTGTTTTCTGTTGTTAAATTTTTCCCCTCTCCTAAAATATCTGCTTAAGCAGTCTAGTGGTTGTCCGTTTCACGGATAACTTTAAGAGTCCGTTATCTGCTCATGACCCACACACACACACACACACACACACACACACACACACACACACACACACACACACACACACACACACACACACACACACACACACACACACACACACACACACACACACACACACACACAGCCCTCACAGAATTAAAAAGCCATTACTGGGTCAGCCGATAACACAGGTCTCAAACAAGCACTAGCTGCGCAGCTTCAAGGATTGCTTTCACATGAGGAACAGGGGCGGATTTAGGATTGTAGGAGATCTGGGGCTTAGCCCAGATAGGTGCCCGCGCAAGCGGGCACGGATTTTTTTTACTTCGACACCACAACCTTTAACTTATACCACCACCTTAAAGCGGACAAAAGGCAGTAGAGAACACTTAAATTCACACCCTTTAATTAATGAAGCAAACTATAATAATAATAATAATAATAATAATAATAATAATAATAATAATAATAATAATAATAATAATAATAATAATAATAATAATAATAATAATAATAATAATAATAATAATAATAATAATAATACACTGTGTTTGTATAGCACCTTTCATACAAGAATTGCAGCTCAAAGTGCTTCACAGCAGTACAAAAAGACAGGCATAAAATGAGCACAACATTGGCAGATCAAGAGCAATGCATAAAGTGCAGACATAAAGCATCAAATAGATAGCAGTAAAATAGACAAAGTCAAGTTAAGACATAGAACATTAAATCACAGTCCAATCAAGTCCAATACCGCCGCCTAACACCTTGCGGCCGCTATTGCACTCCATTTGAAACGATGTGGCTTGGTGTCTGTCATTTTGGAAATGACACCAGACCACCCTGAAACTACACTCATATTCACGACGGTATAAAACGGAAATGTATGGATGGAAAAATGATCTGTTTTTTGCATCTTGACCAGAAGAAACTCAATGACAATCGACTATATTATTAGATCCATAGCTATAATATATAATATAGCTTTAGGCCTGCAAACACAGCCACGTATCCCCATGTTAAAAGGCGCTGGCCTTTCAACAGTAACAGTAAACAGCGCCATCTGGCACTGAAAGTGTTAATATGCGTCTTTGTTTACGGTTTGATTATCACTGATACAAAGTAAAATAGTGCAGTGCAATAAAATAGTTAGTAAAATAGAATAAAATAATGCAATAGTGCATTGCAATAAAATAGTTATCATCGTATTTTTTTGGGAGGCCGGTAAGGAGTGCATTACAGTAGTCGAGTCGGCTTGAGATAAAGGCATGGATCTGGTTTTCAGCGTCCTTTTGATTTATAAATGGCCGTACTTTAGCTATGTTTCTAAGGTGGAAGAATTTTGTTTTTGATTGTGATTTAAAGCTTAGGTCTGAGTCTACCATAACACCAAGACTTAACTCACTCAAATACAGTTAGCAACTGGAAAGACTACAGATGGAAATTAGCTTCTGCTAAATCTGGTTCAAACATATTTGCATATAACAATGATTAATTGTCAATTTTTTTTTTTTTTTTTTTTGAAAATAGATTCGGGGCTTTTCAGAAAACATTCAGGGCTTGAGCCCATGTAGCCACCCCCTAGCCCCGCCCCTGATGAGGAAGCTATCGTACGATTACAACAACAACAAGCTCTCATGGTGCAACAGCATGGGGAGATGTATGAAGGATTGCCCAAGATGGATAGTTCCATGCGTGATTTGGCTGACCACATAGCCAATGCACAATTACCTCCCCCTCACCAGAGCCCACCTAATGTCTCTCAAGCACTACTCACAGGCCCCCGGTCGTTACCTTGTAAGGCTAAAGTCCAGCTCCCCTCACGCTTTAATGGGGAGTCAGGTAAATGCTGTGGTTTTCTGGCACAATGCCAAATAGTGTACAGAGCCCAGCCTTCTCGTTTTCAGTCTGAGGATTCACGTGTTGCCCTAATTCTATCCCTGTTGAAGGGACCTGCCCTTGATTGGGCTGTTCCACTCATACGGGCTCAGGCACCAGTTTTAAACGACTCACAGGGACTCATGAATGAGATGGAGATCGTTTTTGATCATGAACTCTACGATAAAGATGTCGCTATGAAGCTGACGCGCATGCGCCAGGGTGCCAGTAGTGTAGCTGCGTTTTTCCATCGCTTTCAGGACACTGGCTGGGGCTACAGGCTGGCCTGAGGGACCACTCATCACTTTGTTCACCAACGCGTTATCTGATCAGGTTAAAGATGCTTTGGCGGATGCTTTGGGATCTCCAGACAAATTTGACACACTGGTCACTACCGCCATATGCATTGATAACCGGATCAAAGACCATGAGCGTGAGAGGCGGGGCCAACGTGTTTGTGTCCCGCTGGAGGAAGTTTTGTCCTTTCCTCCACAACCTTCACTGGCCAGCTCGTCTGAACCTATGCAGGTGGACAGCACTTCTGTGCGTGACTCCAGGCAGACTGGTTCTCATGTGGACTGGTGCCGGTACTGCAGGAGAAAAGGTCACACAAGGGTGGAGTGTCCGAAACTGAAGGGAAACGGTCAGTCTCGCTAGTGGGCCGAGAGACACTAGTGAGACATCACATCACCCCCCTTCAAACCTTTTTGCCTGTGGTTTTAGGCTGGAATAGGCAGTATGTTAAGGTTGACGCCTTTTTCGACTCAGGGGCAGTGGACAGTTTCATCGATTCCAGATGGGCTGAGGACTCTAAAATACCTGTACATTCCCTCCATAAGCCCTGTAGTGTCACATCGCTTGATGGACGGCCATTGGGTACACGCAGTGTCACCAAAATAACCAATTATTTATCTATGCAGGTTGCCTATGGGAACCATTCAGAGCACATTCGATTATTTTTGGTGGATTCCCCCACGTGTCCCATTGTGCTGGGTCATTCTTGGCTTAGTAAACACAAGCCACAGATAAATTGGGGTGAGGAGAGGGACACTGTCATGCAGTGGGGCTCCCAATGCCGTCACCGTTGTTTCCAAATTCCTCCGTCACCCACGAGTTATGATCAGTTTAGTGAGAGCGGTTGTGATCCTGTTGAAGCAGTGGGCGGTCTTGGTTTCCAGAGCCCACTCTCTCAACCATTGCACTCCCAGCCATCTGTCGATCAGGATGGGAGTTTGGAATGGGATCCACAGTTTGATTGGGACTCCCTCGGTGAGGAGGTTCTGGCGGAGGACAGTTTAGACAGTTTAGAGGCTCTGTGTGAAGCCTTCTCCTCGCTTACTTGTACAGCTGACCCCCTCATGGAGAGCACCAACATCATGAGCGTGGAGTCACACCCGTTACCAGAGGGAGTTCTGAGGTGTTTAGCAAACAAAGGGTCACCATCCTGCCACCGCACCGACCTTATGATTGCGCCATCGAATTGCAGCCGGGCTCTATTCCCCCTCGTGGTTCCTTGTACTCGTTGTCGGTCCCGGAAAGTGCAGCTATGAACACCTACATCAAGGAGGCTGTGGCTACCGGTTTTATTAGACCTTCCACTTCACCTGCGGGTGCTGGATTGTTTTTTGTGGGAAAAAAGGATGGAGGACTGAGACCCTGCATCGACTACAGAGGTCTGAACAGCATTACAGTAAAGAACCGGTATCCCCTTCCCCTGATGAACTCGGCGTTCGAACGCCTCCAGGGGGCATCCATTTTTACCAAACTTGATCTCTGCAATGCCTACAATCTGCTGCGCATACGCCAAGGGGATGAGTGGAAGACAACGTTCAACACTCATAATGGTCACTACGAATACCTGGTGATGCCATTTGGTCTTACTAATTCCCCTTCAGTTTTTCAGGCGTTAATCAATGACGTGCTCAGGGAGTGTCAACTGCTTTTTCATTTCCTAGTGTTGGCTGTTCTTCTGGTCACGCTCATTATATTGAAGTTTAGTCTGATTTCTGATTCAGAATTGAGCTTTATGGTAGTCATTCTTATTTTAGGCTACTCACCTGATTCTACACATAAACTCCCTTAGTGTAGGTTTATTGTTTAACTTTTTCCAATATAAACTCCTTTATTAGGAGGTGTCCTTGTGGCTTATTTACTTTTATACTATACCTCTTTATTGAGAGTAGTCCTGTTGTTTGGGACTTGATTTATTTTCTTAATTACTCTCTTTGAGATTTCCACCTGTAAAGGTTGTTTTCTGTTGTTAAATTTTTCCCCTCTCCTAAAATATCTGCGTAAGCAGTCTAGTGGTTGTCCGTTTCACGGATAACTTTAAGAGTCTGTTATCTGCTCATGACCCACGCACACACACACACACACAGCCCTCACAATAAGACCTCGTGCTATGGCCCCATTGTGTTTTCCTGCTCATACCTCTCAACTCTTTTGCAGGCATCTATTTTAGCAAACTAATTCAGATGTACAGATCCAGCTCTTAAAAATCGCACCTTTACTGCAAGGGCTCAGTATCGTTAACACCTCGTTAACAGCACTGCCAGGTAAGTAAAGGATAATGTATAGCTACGAGGTCATTGTCGCAAAATAATTGACCGACACAGAGTTTAAAATACAGAGGCGCAGCGCCGAGGTGTTTTAAACGTCAGTGAAGGTAAATTATTTTGCGACAATGATCGAGTATAGCTATACATTATCCCGCTTATTACATGGCTAACTTACTAACAATATACCTAATTCATCGACAAGACTAGATCAAATGAAGACGCAGTTGTTCTGTGGCTCTGTCAGCCCAAATAAAGTGATTATTATTATCGGCAGCCGGCAGGTCTCTGGTCTGATTGCATAACTGAGTGCAGCTGTGCATATGCTGAGCAGCACTGATACAGTGTTGTAGTGGGCTTGATTGCGAACAGCTGCGCACAGCGGTCATTATTGTCCCACAGCGGTCATTATTGTGTGATAATGGACCTCTGACGCGGGCTATTAACCAATCACAAGCAAGCATTTCGGCGATTGTGAAAACGCCATGTAATAATGGTGCATAATTATCGCAGTAGCAGTGCAGAGCAGAGCTCAGAGTCCTAAGAGCTGCATCTGTAAGTAGAAAAAGCTTTTATTTCAGTGAGTTCAAACCTCTGTAACTCTATTACAGTAGCACTGAGAGTGATTATTCCTGTTGTGGAAGAAAACTCTGAATGTTTCCTTTCAAAAGAGGCCAGACTTGCAATCGACAGGTATTTTATGCAAAGTGTTTAACGGACAAGCCTCACTGTTATGCCTCAGTGCACAGGCATCAGATGCAGCCTCGCCATGAAATGATGCTCACTGCTGGTATGTTGAAATATTAAAGCACTGACGGCATGTGGCTGAACATGTATCTTACATGACCAGGCTGTGAAAGAGGTTTGTTTACATGTGTCCGAGGCGACAGTGGCTCAGGAGGTAGAGCAGTCGTCCGGGAAATCAGAAGGTTCCCGGTTAGATTCCAGCTCCTAGATGAAGTCCATTTACCATTCATGTGTGATGTTTGTCATTTAGGAGTAGAACAGACCTCAAGATTCAAGATTCAAGAGATTTATGAGACCTGTAGTGACCTCTGGGGTTCCTTGAGTTACGATGGGCGACGAATGTTCTGGGAAAAAAGTCTTGTCAAATTCTTCAGTAATGTACGTGAATGAATTAACTCCTTAAAGCTTAAGATTCTCTCCTCTGTTGCAGAGTTTAAAACCTTGATCTCCATCCTTCGTCAATCAAGTTGTACGTGTTTTCATTGATTTGTTATCCTTGCTTTTTGCCTCGCCTTGTTTTCTTATTATGATTTTATATGCTGTGTGATTTTATATGCTTTTTTTTCTTATTATTTCTGTATGTACACTCGACGTGACTGCAAATGAAGGAAACCGCAGTTGCCTTTCGAGTTTAAATAAAGGTTTGCAATTTAAAAAGGTTTGAAAAAAATAAATATCCCAAATTTTATGGTTTGATGGTTTGGCTAAATTATGGAAGCATTCAAATCAAAACAATGATAATGACACAATCTTAGAAGATGTGCATTAAATCACGGTTTTCCTGTTCGGTTATTGCAGAATTGTGATAGGGACATATGGTGGTATCTTGAATCTCTCCCAGTAATTAATTTAAATTTTTTTAGACACATCTAGTTGAGACCTGCTTTTGTGGGTAGATCTCTCTGTTGGTTTGAAGAAACGCTCCACACATCATTTGGTGTTTCTGGCTTTGTCTGGAATCAGAACATGACAGGAGAAAAAGCCATCTGTCTCAGGTTTGACAAGAGGATGAAAAAGATCCCTTCAACTTGACAGATTCCCTGTCAAGACCAGAGGCACTCGAAATTACGCCTGACAGATATGACCAGGGTCAGCACACGCATGATGTGATATTCAGGATGCCCCCCCCCCCCCCCCCCCACACACACTTCTTCATAATAACAGTGAGGTATCAATGTTAAGGACATTGGATATAAAATCATTTCAGTTGTGGATATGACGAATGTTGAAACAAACAAAGGGAGAAACATGAATCATGCTCAGTTTGACCCCCCTTGCTTCACCTCAAAGGCGTTCCCAGTAACCTACAGCAAAACAATATTCACACATCCGTCGGCAAAAGAAAATGCAAAACCGCCTCTCTTTCGAACGAGAAATGGTGTTAATTGGACACCGAACCCTGTCCGCGAGTTAGACACAGCGTCGTGTCTCAAGCGCCGGACGGTCGCCGTGGCGGTGAGTCAACCTCAGGAAAACCGATAGCCATCCATCCTCGTTTGCGGCCGCCTCTGCCCCCCCCCCCCCGAGCCACGACATGGCGAACCACCCCGGACGTAAAATTACTCCACTCCACTCGGGCAAACAGCAAAGATATATTTTCGTTCAGCACAGGCCCCGGCATCTATCCACTCAAGGTCAGATGTGCTACACCTCAGAAACACCCTATGATTGCCTAGATATTGATCCCCGATCCGTTCCCCCACCCTCTCTCCAGCCTGGTCTCCCCCCCCCCGCGCCCCTGCCTGGCACCAACTAAGTACTGCTACATTTCAGAGATGAACGCCCAAGAATCTCATTTACAGTCTGACATGTTCCATGAAAACAGTCATCTTTATTTACTCGAGGCAGAGGCAGACGATAAAATGTCCACGGCTGGTGGGGGGACTGTGAAGTCTGTGCAGTAAACTATAGGGCAGAGCAGGCATGTGCAGAGGGGGGGGCTTTGGGTGCCCAAGCACTTGTCCATGTGCCCCTTGATGACCAAATGGCCCTTTTTGGCAAGGCTTTAATTTTTTTTTTTATTATTATTATTATTATTATTATTATTATTATTATTATTATTATTATTATTATTATTATTATTATTATTATTATTATTATTATTATTATTATTATTATTATTTTTTTTTTTTTTTTTTTTTTTTTTTTTTTTTTTTTTTTTTTGAAAATAGCAATGCTAATGGTCAAGAATAATTTTAATAATATTATAAATACAAATTCATATTTTTATGCCTGTCTATCTGTGGGGCATGGTTTTCTGTTATGTTGCGTGACGTGTCGCCCTCCCTCCCTCTTGGAATGACGGGCCTATTAGCCAATAGAAATATGTAATACATTTTGATAAATCCCCAACTATTCTAAGGCATACTCATATAGTATGATGCAGTTTGTTGTACGATTCCGTGTTACATTCTCTGAATATTGGTTGCTAATGCTATAGTTTGGTTGCTAATGCTATAGTTTGGCTGGTTACGTTACGTACTGTAGTTGGTGTTCTAACATTTTGATTCAGGTGCCCTTTTTCAAATTTGAGTACCTGCCCCTCTAAAGGTCTCTGCACGGCCCTGGCTGAGAGAAGACTGTGTTGGAATTATGTAGGTCTGACACACTCACAAGTCTTGGAAATCAGTGCAACGCTTTTGTACTTTCAACATGTTTCTTTCTGCTAAACATCACAGTTAGGTAACACACATACTGTAGCTGTCAACCATCCCGTTTTTCCCAGGATTGTCACGTATTTCAACCTTCCTTCCCGCCATCACCCCGGTCACGGATTTTTCCCGTTTTTAAAGATTTTTCATGAATTTTTACAAAATGGCTGCAATTCCCCTCCGTGACGACAGGTGGCAGCAGTGTAGATTAGAACGTTAGCACAGAAAGTCAGACCGGAAGACGGTTGCGACCCGAAGAAGAAGAAGAACAGCGACCGGATTCCGGATAAAGGAGGGGTTTAGCGCGAAATGTATTACATTCTACGGTGGACTTGAGAGAGGATTGTGCGGTTCCACCAGCTAAGAAAGCCAAGAAGAGCTAATGCAAATATCTCACCAAGTGGGAGGAGACGTTCCCGTACCTCACGAAAAGCAACGTTTCAACACTCTATGCTTTTTGTAAATTATGCCGCGCTGATTTCAACGTCGCACACAGAGGAAAAAGCGACGTCAGTCAACATGACCAATCGGCGAGGCATAGAGGCTATGAAAATTTTTCACAAATACACTCCTTCTCAGAAGGTGTTGAGAAATGTGAGGTCTGCAACAGTGAAATGATAAAAAAAAATATATCAAATCAAAACCTGAAGACGGTGCGGCGGAGGCTAGTTGATGCTGGCCTAATGCTCAATGAGGATGAATGTCACTTCAACAAGCCCTCCCTTCGCTACCTGGGATCTCAGCTGATGGTATCCTGCCAGTCAAAGAACACACCGACGCAGTTCTGAAAGCTCCTGCTCCCTCCGATGCTGTCTCCCTGCGTTCCTTTCTAGGACTGGTATCCTGGTACTCAAAGTTCCTGCCTAATTTTGCAACAGTCGTAGCCCCTATGCGTGAGTGTGTGAGTGCTACAGACACCTTCACATGGACTGACGCTGCGCAAAACAGTTTTGATCAAGTCAAACAGCTACTGGTAAACAGCCCAGCTCTCGCTCTGTTTGACCCTGCTCTCCACACAGTGATCTCCACTGATGCAAGTGAATACGGTTTGGGTGGGGTATTCACTCAATTTCATGCAGATGGCACTGAGGAAGTGGTGGCCTTTGCATCTCGTACACTCTCGCCGACAGAGCGAAGATATTCAACTGTGGAGAAGGAGGCGCTCGCATGAGTGTGGGCCACAGAGAAATGGAGAACGTACTTGTGGGGATGACGGTTTACTCTCCGTACCGACCATCAGGCTCTCACCACGCTGCTCACGACAAAGGGCATAGGCTGTGCTGGGATGCGCGTCGCCCGGTGGTCAGCACGTCTCCTCTGCTTCGACTACGATATAGTCTACAGACCCGGATCACAAAATTACACGGCTGACTGCCTCTCACGCATTCCCATGCCTGCTTCTACTGACCCTGCTATGGATGTGGAGCCCGAGATAGTAGCACACATCTCTACTACACTCAGTGGCCTGTCGGTGACTGAGTTTACTTACTTACTTACTTACTTACTTATCCTCTTCGTCCCAGTTGGGGCATAAGGCCGCAATCATACACTGCCACTGAATCCTGTCTCGTGCTTTGGCCTGCGCTTCGTCCAAGGAAAGACCCATCTCCTTCAGCTCCATCATCACTGTCCTTCGCCAGGTGTTCTTTGGTCTACCCCTCTTTCTCTTCCCAACTGGGGTCCATCTCAAGGCAACTTTGGGTAACCTTTCATTGGGCATCCTCAATACATGGCCGAGCCATCTTAACCTCTGTCTCCTTATCTCAAGGGACATATGCAAGCTGCCTGTCTTCTTATAAAGTTCCTCATTCGAGATTCTATTTGGCCAAAAGATGTTGCAGATCCTACGTAAGCAGCTATTGTGGAAGATGTCAACCTTTCTCATATCCTGTTTTGTTACTCTCCAGCACTCAGAGCCATATAGCAGGACAGACTTATCATTGCTGTTGTAGAGCCTGAGTTTGGTTTTAAGGCTATTATTGTTTAGACTTCCAGATGTTGCGAAGTTGGCTGAAAGCACCTCTTGCTTTGTTGAGACGCGTCTTGATGTCTTTTTGCATTCCACTTTCACTGCTTATGAGGCTTCCGAGGTATGTAAAGTCTTCTACACATTCCAACGCCTCTCCATCAATGGTGATTGGAGGTGCTGTTGGGGCATTGATGCACATCACCTGGGTCTTTTTCTGGTTGATGTAGAGACCGGTTTGCTTTGCATAATTGCTTAGCCGGTCAGACTTATCCTGGAGGTGGCTACGAGTGGATGACATGACTGCCAGATCGTCTGCAAAGTCAAGGTCTTCCATAAAGGAGAACAGGGTCCATTGGATTCCACGGGGACTGTCTGATGTAGTTTGACGCATAACCCAGTCGATGGTAATCAGGAACAGAATAGGGGAGAGGATGCAGCCTTGTCTTACTCCAGATTTAATGGGAAATGACTCTGTCAAGGTGTTATCAAGGATGACACTGCATTCAAAGTGTTCATCGAATTTTCCAATGATGTTGATCATGTTGGAAGGTATTCCATATGCCCTTAGGATCTTCCATAGGCTCTCGCGATGAATACTGTCAAATGCCTTCTTAAAATCGATAAAGTTAATATACAAGGGGGCGTTCCACTCAATACACTGTTCGATGATGTTGCGTAAGGTAAAGATCTGATCGATACAACCTTGACCGTTGCGAAATCCTGCCTGTTCCTCTCTTAGCTTGACATCTATGGCACTATCAAATCTCTTAAGAAGGATTCTGCAAAAGACTTTACTAGGGATGGACAGAAGTGTTATGCCTCGCCAGTTGTCACAGTTTTTCAGGTCACCTTTCTTAGGAAGCTTGCATATGAGGCCCTTGCTCCATTCCCTTGGTATGGCATTGTGCTCCCATATTTTGGCGAAGAGGTCGGTCAGCACCCTGGAGGCTGTGGTGATATCTGCCATTAACATTTCTGCATGTAGCATGTCGATTCCAGGGGCTTTTCCCCGCTTCATATCCTTGATTGCCGTTTGTACTTCAGCTTGGGAGGGAGTATCAGTGTTAATAGCGATGTCATCCAAAGGATCTGGATCTGCAGGCTCTTCAGGTTCTGGTCCATTGAGCACTTCTTCAATGTGTTGAGCCCATCTTTCAGCTTGTTCCATTTCAGTTGTTATCAGTTTACCTTGTTTATCCTTAACTAGTTTAGTGTAGATGTTCCTTGGACCGCTTAGCTGTTTAGTGATCCTATACACTATACTGAGTTGTCATTTAGCTGCAGCCGTCTCTGCTTCACTTGCCAGGTTCTCCACAAAGGCTCTCTTATCCCTTCGGGCACTCCTCTTGACCTCTAAGTCTTTCACCTTGTACTCTTTCTTTGCACGTTCAGTTAGCCTGGGTGACTTTGCACTCAGCAGTTTGTCTTTGGCTTTCTTCCTCTCATCGATTTTTGTCCATGTCTTCTCTTTTGATATTTTTATTGGTTTTTTAAAAGATTTTTCACATACAGTTACTTACATTACAAAACACACATTGGGACAGAATGGGGGGGGGGGGGTTCCTCCAGTTCATCTATGCCGTCATCCACATCATATGCAAGCAAAAACAGATCAAAAAGAAAAACAAGCAAAAAAGAAATCTAACCCAGACAGGCACTGCACAGTACTGCACTTGCCTCGAGCCCATTCACATGTAGGCATACATATATATACATATATTATTTTTTTCTATCCAAAGTCTGTCCATACAATGGGGCATTGGGCCTTTAGAAGGATCTGAGAAATTTCAGCAGGAAAGTATTCCAATAGTGGGGCCCACATCTCCTGAAAGGAAGCGTTGTTGCCTCTATGCATTGCACAGAGTCTTTCATGGGGTAGCACACCGAAGAACTCTCTGTACCACATCTGTATGGATGGAGGCCTATCCTTAATCCAGTTTATCAGAATGCATTTCCGGGCTGAAAGCAGAAGTTTATCAAATAGTTTGAATTGTAAGGGTGTCAAATTAATTTCCTTTGATGGGAGTCCCAGTAAAAAAGCTCCCGGATCCTTCTTTATTTTCACCTTGAAAATGTTGCTCAACTCACATGCCACTTGGCCCCAGAACCTGGATATACACTTACATTACCAAAAGTAGTGATAGTAGGTGCCCAGATCTGTTTGACATTTCGAACATAATGGAGATATTGAATGGCCCATTTTGTTTAGTAACACAGGTGTGATGTGTAATCTGTGAAGAATGTTATATTGTGTTTCTCTTAGTCTGTTACAAGTATAAACCTTTTTAACTGAGTCAATGGCCTCCTGCCAGTCGTCTTCAATATATTCACTGTTAAAATCTCTTTCCCATTTGCGGAGGGATGGTAACTCCTGTGAGTCCAGTGAGTACAGCAGTGAGTAAAACGCTGAGATGAAATGTGATACCTTACTACAGTTGGATAAGAAATTCTCTGTTTTACTGTAAAGGGAGCCCATTGGCTTTGGCAGCTGTAGTGAGTTAATAAAATGTCGTATTTGCAAGAAACCAAAAAAAAATTCTCTTGGGAGGTTGAATTGTGTTTGCAGTTGCTGAAACGACATCAACACACCATCCCTAAACAGATCCCCCAATACACGAAGCCCTAGTGAGTGCCAGGTCTTAAAGATGGCCGAACTGCACCCAGGTCCAAATTCATGGTTGCTAGAGATTGGTATTAGCAATGATCTTAGGTCTCCTCTCCCTGTGTAGATGGTAATATGTCGCCACACTCAATAGATAGAGTTATAGATAATTGGATTGCCTCGTATCTCCCTATGAATCTTATCTTTATTACCGGTTACCAGTGCCCATAGTGCGAGCGTGACAGGCCCAGTTATAGAAGAGTATATTTGGCATGGCAAGGCCCGCTTTACTGGTTGGTAGCTGCAACATTTTAAATCTTTGCCTGGGTCTCTTTCCATGCCAAATGAACTTAGAAAAAGCCTTCTCCAGATCTTTAACATATTTTTTGGATACCCATATGGGAAGCATTTGTAAGGGGTATAGAAGGCGGGGTAGAATGTTCATTTTTATTAGACTCGCCCGTCCCATGACCGATAGTGGGAGGTCATGCCACCGTTCCAGATATCTCTTAACCGCTGTGGTGACTGGGGCCAGATTCAGACGTGCCATATATTTTAAGTTGGGAGAGACTTTAATGCCAAGATATGTGAATCCTGACGTAGTCCATTTAAAAGGAAAATTATCTGGGATGTCTGATTGGGTCAGGGTTCCTAGTGGCATTGCCTCAGATTTACGTTGGTTAATTTTGTAGCCTGAGATAGCCTTTAACAATTGACAGGACAGTAGGCACTGACCTCTTCGGGGAGGACAGAAACAGTATAATGTCATCTGCATATAGAGCTATTTTGTGGGGGGTGCCCCCTGTCGTGAGTGAGACCCCCTCAATTTCATGATGACACCGGATAGCCTCTGCTAGCGGTTCGAGTGCGATGGCAAACAGTAATGGGCTTAGGGGGTCCATTGCATCTTCTCTTCCGACATTATCATTTCCAACTTTGGCATTCAAATCTCCCATAATCAGTAGCATGTCATGTTGTGGGACCATGGAGACTGCACATTGCAGTTGCTCGTACCAGTCGTCCTTAGTCTCCTCCTCTGCCTCGTTTGTAGGGGCGTAACACTGTAAGATGGTCATTTTACAGTATCGGGAGTCAAATCTTGCTTTGAGCAGTCTATCACTTATGGGTTCCCATTCCGTGAGAGATTTGGATGTCTCCTTACTTGTGATAAGTGCTACACCGCTGGAGTGTGCATCATCTTTTCCAGAGAAAAGGATAGTTGAGCCCTCTTTTGTCACCTTGCGGCCTGAACCAGTCCATTTACACTCGCTCACACCAAGGATGTTCAACTTATAGTTCTGCATTTCTATGATGACTTGTGCTGTCTTTGACGTTTCAAACATAGTACGGACATTCCATGCTCCAAGACGGATCATAGTTCGGGGTCTTAGAAGACTCATCTTCGAGCAACAGACTTCCCGAGTTGGGCTTTCATCTGCTGCCGTCATAGTGCCAGTGTTTTGGCTAGAGCTTCTTTTGGACCCCAGGTTTTGTGGTTTGTGTTTTGCAGTTTCTGTAACAGTTGTTTGTTTTCCGGGGTAGGGTTGTTAGCCCCACGCCCAACCCCCAACCTAGAGGACCAGTGCTGCTTTTTGTCTGGCCCCTCCCCCATGACCTGCCCGGCTTGGTTGAACCTGCCAGGGGCTTTAAACTTTGAGCCCCCGCCGATATAGCTCACAGGGTCCTTGAGGCATGCAAGCCACCCCACCACGTCAAGGTAGCAGTCCGGGGTAGGGTGACTGAGTTTGGGGCTGCTTATTCTACCTGCCCTGAAGTGACTGCATTGCGTGGTCAGATTAACAGGGGTTGGCCTCACTCAGCGAAATCAGTGAGCCAATATCTGATCGCATACTTCAAGATCAGAGAGGAACTGTCAGTCAAGGACAATTACGTCCTCAGAGGCAACCGCCTCATCGCACCAGTGTCCTTACGCCATACATTGCTCACACTGGCACACGAGAGCCACCAGGGGGTCGTACACACTAAGCAGCGTCTGCGGGATCTCTATTGGTGGCCGAAGATGGACTCTCAGGTTCAGGCCGACATATCCAAATGTGTCTCTTGTCAGTCTAATGACGAGATGGCCAAGATTTATTTTGCACCTCTACAGCCAGTTCCACTGCCCGTGGAAGAAGCTAAGCCTGTGTTCGGTCGCCATGGTAACCCAGAGAGCGTCATCACAGACAATGGACCTTAATTCACATCAGCAGCCTACGCCGAGTTCCTCAAGGAAAGAGACATTGCTCACAATCGGATTTCAGTTTACTATCCGGCGGCTAATGGTGCTGTCGAACGCTTCCATCGTGTTCTGAGGAGTTGCATTCAGACAGCGATCCAGCAGTCTCAACCGTGGAAAGAGGCTGTGTTGGGTTGTCTGCAAATATAGAGAGCCACTCCCCACGCCACCACTGGCGTTTCACCACATGAACTGCTTTACGGTCGTAAAATGCGAACCAAACTGGACGTACTGCCCTTGCAGCCTACTGTGAGTTCACAGGACGAGACTGTGAGAGAAACGGTCCAAAACAAGCAAGCCAAAATGAAGCGCTACACAGATGCTAAGCGTGGCGCTCGTCCACCTGTTTTTCAGGAGGGGGAGAGAGTCAGGATTAGAACACCACATCACGTCCGCAAAGCACACCCGAGATACAGTGCACCAATGACAGTGGAAAAGAAGATTGGCAAAAGCATCTTTCTGCTCAGTGATGGAAAGAAATGGAACGCATCCCGTCTGGCTCACACTTCGAACACTCCAGATGAGCAGGACTTAGGGATCCGCCCTGCCCTGACAGCGCTCAGCGGTCACACTCCAGCACAGTCGCGTGCGAGAAACAAACCTAGTTGGCATCAGGACTTTGTTGCACACTGAGTGAGAACTAAGAGTAATATTGGTTGAGCATATATAATTATATCTTGATAATGATTGAATAACCTGTGCTCCCTTTGTTTAATGATTACCTTGAGTTACATGTTTTATGATACTGACTGTTGGTTCAGTTTACTTAAGAAAGTGAAAAAGCAAAAGTTCTAAATTTGCATAATGCTGAGTAGCAAGTAACCTTCTTTTACAGAGAAGGGAGATGTTGTGTTCTCTAATAATGAATGTTGAAGCTGTACTCCCAAGAGTCTCCACTATGGGGCGTAGTTAATACAATGCCATGTTATGCATACAGGTGAGGAGCAGAAGAAGAGAGTACACAATGCTGTATGATGATAGACGATGCTTGTACCGTGCTATGCTTACTAAATATGCTAAAGGCTAAAGAGTAATCCTGTTTCCGGAGTCTTATTACTACACCTCTACACCATTACAAAATACTACGTACGTACATCATAACACACTTCCATTCATTTAATGCAGGGATGTTCACAGCATTTCACTTTCAACCAGGTATCTGATTAATTTAATTTAACGAGGGGGAGGAGACTACATTGGGAGGGGGCGGGGCCGGGGGGAGGGGATGGGGCGAAATGTCCAGTTTTTTCAAATGCCAATGTTAAAGTTAGATGTTATGTATGATTGCAAGTAACTGTCTAACTGTGTCTAACTGTTTCCACAAGAGGGCGCTATAGGCGGAGCTGCTAATGCTGCTGCCAGGTAATAGGTATAAAAGGAGTTGTTAACTCCCCCTCTGTCTCTTCCTCCGTCGCTCTCACAAGAGAAGGACTCTCATGTACTGTTTGGTGCAATGTGAAATAAACCACGCCATTTAATGGCTAAAGAGAGAAACCATGTCTCATGAACATATTATTGTTGCCCCATAGCTGACTCTGTCAACAGCCAATGTTGACAGCCCCCCCCCCCCCCCCCCCCCCGTATGTTAATTTAGCTCTGAAACTCTTCAAGGAAGGCGGGTAATATCGGATCATTACGGCCCTGATCGTGTAAGTGCCGGTTGAGATCCCCCGAGCAATACCCCCCCCCCCCCCCCCCCCCCGGCCCCAGAGGCTCCCTCCCACAGTAACAATATACTGTATATATATTCAATAACATTCAAGGCAGGTGGATATTTTTTTGAAAAAAAGAGACTATTTTCAAACCTGGCGGAAGCTGGAGGAGAACGGTGCCTGGCGTGGGCTGTCTCCGCGCGGCTTTCCTGCCCAATGTGAACAATCGTATCAGCATGATGTGTCACACGTACTGTATGGCGCGAGTTCAAGCCCCTCTGCGAGCTACTCGGCTCATCACACAACCACTGTATTTACGGATGTCCTTTTGTGTGCTGTGCTACTTTCCACCACACCGTCCCCCCTTTTCCATATATATATAACCAGATGACAAAAGGAGGACGTGTTGTTTGTTATGTATAGTTCATTATCCCGGTTCGGCTGCTGGGAGACTGTTCCGTGCCACAAGCAGTCTGATCAGAGGCAGGGGGAATTAAATTCCTCCCTCGCCCTCTCTCTCTCTTTTTTCTCTCTCTCCTCTGTCTTCCTCTCATCCTCTCTCTTTTTTCTCTCTCTCCCTCTGTCTTCCTCTCATCCTCTCTCTTTTTTTCTCTCTCTCCCTCTCATTCACTCTCTCTCCCTCTCTCTCTCTTTCTCTCTCTCTCTCTCTCTCTCTCTCTCTCACTCTCTATCTTTTTCTCTCACTCCCTCTGTCTCCCTCTCATCTCTCTCCCCCGTTTTCTCTCTCTCTCTCTCTCTCTCTCTCTCTCTCTCTCTCTCTCTCTCTCTCTCTCTCTCTCTCTCTCTCTCTCTCTCTCTCTCTCTCTCTCTCTCTCTATCTCTCTCTCTCTCTCTCTCTCTCTCTATCTCTCTCTCTCTCTCTCTCTCTATCTCTCTCTCTCTCTCCCCTCTCTCTCTTTCTCCCCCTGCCAAACCTTTACTCTGCTGGGCATTTTTTCGGGAAGTGTGAACTGAATTATAGATTTCTAATTTCATCTAAACTTGAGGCCAGTAGGCCTTTGGTGAACAGCATGGATATTTTATCACAGATGAAAAAATAAATAAATACACAATAGCCCAAGGGGGCCAAAAGAAGGCGAAAACGCATACTTTTTTTGAGAGAGAGGATAAATGGGGGGTGCATTTTGACAGTAACAAAGTTTCAGTTGTTTCCTTTGGGTCCGGCCCAAAAATAAAACAAGCGGGGAGCTGGCGTACTTGGGACACGGAGCATAAACAACAGGTAGGCTAGTAACCTGCGCTGTTCCCTATATGGCTTAACCCATCGTATGCCACGCTACAACTTGTCCTACAGTTGTACAGTACAGGGTACCTGGCAACCCGACAACCTGGTCCCCAAGTGGGAATTGAACCCTTGACCTTCTTGCTGTGAGGCGACAGCGTAAGAGCACCGGGTTAAAAACCCGGTATCAGTGGTACGGTACCTCCCGCTTGGTCTGTCGTTCCCTGGTATCAGTGGTACGGTACCTCCCGCTTGGTCTGTCGTTCCCTATGAACACTATTGTAGGAAAGCCCTGTTAATAAGACTACTTTGTTCTGTAATAGCCCTTTAATATGTTGTTGTTGACAGGAAAGGGTAATTGATGTATGCCAGTGTAATCGTTCAGCGTGATGTGCTCCAGCTAGTGTCACAATCTAGTCTTCTGATAAGGTTACTGGCCCTTTAAGAGTTTCTCCTTCTAATGTGGGCAAGTTGGTCTCCGTGTTGCGGCAGTAGAAACATCTGTCCCTTTGAGGTACGTGTGCGTAAATGACACGTGAGTACAGTACTTATGTTTAGTTCCTGCCTATTCATTCACTCAGCTTACTCTACACTTACAGTATGTCCACATTGATCCGTTCCTGTTGACGTTGTTTCTCTCTGTTCTCGAGATGCTGCGCCGTTAGCTTAGCCGCATGCTAGCCAGCCTAGGCTGCCTCTGCTAGTGATATGCTGCTGTGCTGCGTGGTTAGCTTAGCCGCACATTAGCTAGCCTAGGCTATATAACTTTAACTCACTCATTACCTCTAGTGAATTGAATATATCTTTACACCTGGTTTACAGTCCGCATACCTATATTGCATGAGTAATTCCCTGCATAGGCTATGTTCTGAAGGTCCAGATTAACACTGAAAGTCTGCGTTTATTATTTTGTATAACTTGTATATTGTTTATATATAAGCTATATATCTTTACGCCATCTTTTTGCATAACAGTATTCTTCGCTCGCCTTATTGGGTCCCATCCTTGACGTTGTAGGCGCCAGAGACGCGCCCCCTAGACATGGTTTCTAGACATGTTCAGACACGTTCAGACAAGCCCAGGGCAAGCACATTGATTCTGTACAGGTGAATAGGCTGAGCCCAATAGGGATCAGTTTGAGTATATATTGTAGACGGTGCAAGCAGCAGCAGCGGCAGTAACATAACAGGAAAACTAGCAGAGCGAGAGTGTGAGATGTCCGGTACAGTTGTACACAGACCGATAGCAGTGTATCGTTATAGAGAGCTAATGGCTACTTAGATACGACTATAATATTGTCGAGCCATTATTGGCACAGTACAGTGACTTGTGTAAGCGAAGTAACGTGGAGAGACTTATAGTTAAACCCAGCGCCGTTTGGATATAACTACTCATTGGAGACCGTCTACGGGTTAGCTTCAAGTACAAACGAAGCTAGCTAGCTACCATCTATGCCAACGGGCTTTTGGATTAATAGCTATTAACCCTGCCATCGGGCGCTAGGATTACAAGGACCGGTTCCGTACGAGACCCCTTCTTCCAGCGGCGACAGGATTATCCGACCAGTCTACAGTCTCTCTGGGGCAGGAGCTCTAGAGAGAACCCATCGTCTCCAGCCACCATTTGCTTTTCCCTGTATCGCCTCGTTTCGTCTCACTCCCTTCAGAGCTCCGGTCGAGTATCCGTAATCTAGGAACTATTCATTACCGCTGACTTTGTTGCACTGACATTCTATTATTAAAGGAGAACCGTGATAACTAATATGTATGTTGCTATGACTATTAAAATGCTGTTAACTTGGTATCCCTGTCCCCGCGCAGTCAATTGAGTGTCCGCCATTTTCTCTAACTGTACTGTCTGGCTATTAATATTCTTTAGTAGTGGTTTAATCTAAACAATCTTGTAATACAGTCAGGGTTGTGTAGCCCCTTAGCTACAGGCTATGTAGGTTATATATATAATAACTCTGGTTAAGCGAAGGTCTTAGTTACTAGTTGCACTATATTACTAATGAATACTATTGTAGCTATAGACCACATGTTTATGACATTATGTTTATGTACGTCACTACTGTGTTTACTAATGTATACTGTATTGTATTTGTTGTGAAGGGCCAGATTAAACCGAATATATATATTTATTTATATATATATATTTAATTGTATTTGTATATTCTCTAATATTCCCTGATATCCCTTGTATATTCCTTGTACAATATGCATTGAATATCCATTCTAGCCTACTGAACATCCCATAATAGTCTCCATTCTACTATTGGTCGAGACCTTGGTGCCAGGCTGCCATACCCCTCAGACCCAGTTCAAACGTACCGCTCCACATGTACGAACAAGTCCTAGTTCCGCGTAGGAATCTGGCTACCGCACCACTAATGGGACTATTTGTTCATAGTGCGTATATATACTGCGCTACTAAAGTAGGACTTCCTTTTCAGTCCAGTTTCTTACCCTCCAATAGAGTCACAGACGTAAAGCCTCCCCGCGACGCCACGTGTGGGAGTAAGGCCAAGTTCGCCTACCATCGGTATTGAGACATCGTGTATATTAATATTTGAATAGTCATATTTGGCACTATATCGTCGAGTTGGACGTAGTCTATTAAGCTAATAATAGTCTGTTAATATATAGTGCTTCGTGCGGTGAGAATACTACCGTAGTCAGTACCCCATCGTTTCGGGCAGAGAACTGGCTGCTTACCCAGGGTGGTTGACCCACGTGAAGCTGCACCCGAGGAGCCCCAGAGCCGACGAGCGAGTGGACCTGTATACCGGATTATTCTACCGACGACAGCCCGCCTTCCCAGGCACGGATTATGCTTTGTGTACATTGATTATTCCATGGATAAAGACCCCCGACACTGCCGTGTGTTGGAACCCCCCCCCCCTGGAGAGGACGCAAGGTGAGGAGACGCTCTGCAAGACGAGGTCGCTTCACGTCTCTCCCCCGTGGACCGGAGAGAGCCGGCCCACAAAGAGTCCACCTGCTTTCATCTGTGGTCCAAGGATCGCCGGCGCATTGAACGGCACTACAGTGGGTTCACCTGGGATACCCTTGGCCGGATGAGGCAGCCGGATTCTACCCCCCCCCCCCCCCCTCCTACTCCTGTCGGCTTACAAGCGACCGGATTAACCCCCCCTAGTGTATCCAGTATATAATCATTAAAGTATCATTGCTTTTATTCCTTAAACTATTCCAGGTCGTATATGTACCACCTGCGCCTTCAGAGATTGGACATTCTCTATTGATATACCGACGAATACTCTTGCCATAAAAGTGCATACTAATTCCATTCATAAATGTGATTGATTTGATTAAGTGCTTGCTCTACACACCATCGCTGTGTAGAAATAAAGACCTATTTCTAATTCGTACATTTGTGTTGGATCCGTTTCATCTACGTGACAGTGTTCATCATAATATATTTATGCCGTGTACTGGGTGGCCGAATATTAAGTACAAAGGTAGTGGTAGTAAGTATCATATCTAGTAATACAGTCAGGGAATTGTACCCCTCAGTTACAATTGGTCCTTCGAGCCGGATGGTAATTAGTGTAATATTAATATAGTGTTATTAATATTGAAATGGCCTATGATGAACACTCCACGAAACGATCCTCCTAACCAACGCCCGCAGCGCGAACGACGGCTCCCTCAGTACTTAGAGGCCTACGCTGTCAGTCAACAACCTAGTCTTCTACTAACAGTAAACGCGGTAAAACTAGAAAGTAAAAGTATGTCTAACCCCAACGCCCAGACTACCCCGACCATAGAGGCCCCTACGGGCTCTAATGTAACTGACCAAGTTCACGGTGGGGACCAGTGGGAACCAGACATGACTTCACACCCCGCCAGTACTGAAGAAGTAGTCCCCGATGAGTCCCGGGAGGAATACAACGCTACCGAGAGAGAACTCGGCACGGAAGAAGACGGGGAGAGCACCGTGGAGATAGAGCTCCAAGGCTCCGCAAGGAGTACCCCGAGGGAAGGCTCCCCTATACAACCGCCTTCTCCCAGCGAGGCAGAGAGGACCCTACAGCAGGCCTTTCTCATCAGCCTGAACGCCGCTGCTGAACGCGACCGACTGCAGATCCAGCAGCGAAGCGAACACGAGCAGATACGTCTAGAAATAAGACGCATTCAGATGGAAGAGAATGTGGCCCGAGAACGAGCCGGTGCTCAACGGGACGCAGCGCGCGACAGACAGCAGTCGCAACTAATAGAACAGCTGATCAGACGGACAACACCCTCTCCCTCCGCCAGAGGCTCCAGGAACTCGTCTAGACACACCTCCAGGGCGGCATCCCCTAGCCGAGTAAACAACCCTGAACTTGACCAACAGACGAGGTCTATACCCCCCACAGACCACCTCCCCCCACCGGTCCAAGCGAGACCTAGCAACCGGGAAGGAGCAGCATATCCTGTGGAGAGGCTAAACCAGAGACTACAAGCACTGGATGACCTAACTGAAGACGAAGAGGAAGAGGAGGAGAACCACGCCCGAAGACAGCACAGTACTCTACCGGACCAGGAGGTCCGGTACAGCCCAGGCTATACTCCCGCGGAGCTGCGCTACAGACCCCCGACTCTATACACGGGTGAGCACGACGCACGACCCGCACCGAGGAACAGCACCTGGACAAGCGGGCCATGGTACACTGCCGGTACCAGCCCATACCAAGGAGCGGGAGGAGACTCGCCTAGGAGGCCTCTCCCCCAACGCTCGCCGATGTATCCACAGTCAGCGTCATACATTGGCACGCCTATGGTACCCGACTTCACCCAAGAGAACCGGGCCCAGTATACAGAACTCCGCATGTGTCTGGAGACCATGTTGGTGGATGTATTGGATGAACGCCACAAATACGCCATCCTACTGAAGCACTTAAAGGTACCCCGCGCACATAATATAGCGCTCGCCTACGCGACTTCCACCACCCCATACACAGCAGCGCTGGTAGCATTGGACCAGAGGTATGGGCGCATATGGGATTACGTGATCCAGGAGATCCGACACATCGACCGCTTACCCCCAGCAATAGACAATCGAGCACTGGACGACCTGTCCATCAGAGTGCAGTCCCTGGTAGGGATGTTGGGAGCGCAAAGAGAGAAGGGGAGGCATGAACTTTACGCCAACTCAAATGTGGAAAGGATTCTGGAGAAGCTGCCGCCCGCTCGTCAGGAGCGTTTTAGGCGGCAGAGGGACCACAGAGACCCGAATGGCCCCGAACCGAACCTCCTCGATCTAGCAGACTTCCTGGCGAGAGAAGTCAGCAGCCTACGGCTAGATACATTCGGACGGAGCACCCCTGGCTCCAGAGAAGGAACCAGACGACTAAATGATGGAAGAAGATCGGTGACTGTGATGCACCAATCGGAGTCAGTACCGAGCAGCAGAAGCCACAGTACCCCCTCCAGAACGGAGAAGTGGAAGATAGTGTGCCCCTACTGTGAGAAAGAACACTGGCTAGCGCAATGTGACTCCTTCCCCAAGCTGAACGCGGAGGAAGCAGGTCAATGGATAAAGTCCAACAAGCGCTGTTTTCGCTGTGCGCGCTCACACATGGCAGCCGAATGCCGCTTAAAGAAAAGGTGCACCAAGTGCGATGGAGCCCATCTGGACATACTTCACGACAGTAACAGACGGCGCCCTTCACCCGCACCATCCAGCCGCAAAGCGAGCGTCATGTACATCGATCCCGCCAGCAGCAGTGGAGCCTGAGTACTCCTAAAAGTAGTGCGTGTGACACTAAGCTACCAGAATAAAGTCCTGGACACTTACGCTGTCCTCGATGACGGGTCAGAGAAGACCCTGCTGCTCGCCTCCGCTGCGGCCCAGCTAGGGCTGCGGGGAAGCGAAACCCAAATGACAATTCGGACAATAAGACGAGATTTGAAGACGATAAAGGGCGAGAATGTCTCATTCTCTATCGCAGCAAGCGGCCAGCCTGAGCGACGGTACCAGATTACAGACGCTTTCACCAGCCAAGAAATAGGACTGTCGCGGTACACATACCCCGTCGCCAAGCTGATGGAGAAATATGTACATCTGCGCAAGTTACCGATCCCGCTCATAGACAATGCTATGCCGACCCTGTTGATAGGCTCCGACCATGCAGACCTCATTGTCCCGATAGACCGGGTTCATACCGGACCCCGAGGCTGTCCTGCAGCAGTCGAGACCCGTTTGGGATGGACTCTCCAAGGCCCGCTCGCCAAATCTCTCAACCGAAGTACAGCCACTAGATGTCTCCACTCCCGAGTCACAGAGGGAGAAACCGCACTCCTGCAACACGTAGAGCGGCTATGGACCTTGGAACAAATGCCCTTTAAGAACGGAAAGAAAGACATTCGCTCTAAAGATGACATTTACGCCATTCACCTCCTTGAGACAGGGACCAAGAGAGTCCCGGTCAACGGCGTGTTGAGATACGCCACGCCACTCCTGCGGCGAGAAGGAATGCCTACTTTCCACGCCAAGACAGACGCCACAGAGCGGTACCTGCTGAACACGGAGCGGCGCTTAGCCAAGAACCCCGCCCAAGAGAGTGTATACCGCGCTGAGATTGAGAAGCTCATCACAGCGGGACACGTCACAAAGATGGACATTAAAGAGGCTGACCAGACCACTGAATCGTGGTACGTGCCCCACCACAAGGTCCATCACAACGGTAAAGACCGCATAGTATTTAACTGCAGCTACCAGATCGGATCCCAAAATCTGAATAAAGAGTTACTGCCCGGTCCCATACTCGGCCCCTCCCTACTCGGCGTTCTACTCCGCTTCCGCCAGGAAAAGGTGGCCATCAGCGGGGACATTAAAGGAATATTCCTGCAGGTGAGATTAGTAGAGGCGGACAAGCCCCTGTTACGGTTCCTATGGAGAGAGAAGCCAGGAGATGAGCACCCAGCCATCTACCAATGGGAAGTCCTCCCCTTCGGAACGACGTGCAGCCCCTGCTGTGCTACATTTGCACTACAGAAACATGTAGCAGAGGACCCAGCAGCGGACGAAGAGGTCCGACACAGCGTAAAGAACAGCTTCTACGTAGACAACTGTCTACAAAGCCTTTCAACCCAAGAAGAAGCCGAGGCTCTCCTGATTAAACTCCGCGCCTCATTGATCAAAGGCGGCTTTGATCTCAGGCAGTGGGCCAGCAGCGATCCGCAAGTACTGCGCAGCCTCTCCTCCGAGGACAAGGCAGCCAGCAGCGAGACCTGGATGGCTACAATCCCGGGAGAAGCCCAGGAGATGACCCTGGGATTGGTGTGGCGATTCAAAACAGATTCGCTTCACTACAGACACAAGCCCCTGACTACGGAGCAGGGAAGGCCGGCGGCGGCGCCGACCACCAGACGGAGTGTGTACACAACACTCGCCCGACAATATGACCCGCTAGGATGTATTCTACCGTACACCACCAGGGCAAAAATGATTGTACGAGCATTGTGGGACAAGGACCAGGGCTGGGACGACCCCATTCCCGCACACCTTGCATCCACCTGGAGAGAGTGGGAGATGGAGCTCCACTCACTCCCAGGCGTTAATATGCGCCGAAGCTACTTCCCACCCACGGTGAGGCCAGAGACATGTAAAATGGACTTACACGTCTTCAGTGACGCCTCAGAGGTCGCATACGGATCAGTAGCCTACTTACGGGCCCAAGAGAAGGGGGGAGAGATCTACACAGCATTTGTCCTCGCCCGCTCGAGAATAGCCCCACGCAAGCAACAATCTATCCCACGTCTAGAGCTCTGCGCAGCCCTAGCCGGAGCGCACCTAGCCACGCTCATCCAACGTGAGCTCACCATACCGGCGTCTAGAACAATCCTGTGGTCAGATTCCACGACGGTACTCGCCTGGATCAAATCGGACTCATGCAAGTACAAAGTCTTCGTGGGAGTCAGAGTCACCGAGATTCAAGACTTAACCGAAGAGTTAACCGGAGAAACAGAGTGGCGCTACGTTGATACAAAACAGAACCCAGCTGACGTCATCACCCGGGGGATGCCCCTGGATGACCTCACCCGTCGCAATGTCTACAGTGACGGCCCCGCATTCCTAAGACTCCCGGAAGGACAGTGGCCCATGCCTATCCCGAGGGAAGCAAGTCCAGAGGAGGTGGAAAATAAGAAGTCTGTGTTCTGTGGATTGAGCACCGTAGCCTCCACCGACCCTAACATAGACGATTGCACGTCCATAGAGAGTGCACAACAAAGAACATTCCTGCGGTACCACCCGGAGTGCAAGTCCCCCGCTGATATGTCAGCAGCTAACTACGAGGAAGCAGAATTGCTTCTACTGCAGCGAGCCCAGAGAGACTCGTTCCCCGATGAATTGGCCTGTCTACAGGGAGGAAAGCCCGTCCCATCCGACAGCAGATTAATTCATCTGGCCCCCGAGAGCGACGCTCATACCCTCATCAGAGTGGGTGGTCGCCTACGCAGAGCCCCCAATCTACCGGATGACATTAAATACCCGATCGTATTGAACAGCCGACACAAGGTCACAGAGCTGATTATAAAGAAATACGATGATGATGTACATCACGCAGGAGCAGAAAGAGTCTTCGCGGAAATCAGACGTCGTTACTGGATCCTACAAGGAAGAGAGGCGGTACAACGCTTCCAGCGAACATGTCTAGACTGCCGCAAGTGGCGCGCGCAGCCCAGCATACCAAGGATGGCTGACCTTCCTCCATGTCGCCTCCGAATCGGTGACAAGCCATTCCACTCAACGGGTATGGACTGCTTTGGCCCGCTGCACATAAAGAAAGGAAGAGGAACCGAGAAGCGGTGGGGTATTGTATTCAAATGCATGACCACCAGAGCGATACACATCGAGCTTCTCCCGACCATGAGCACAGACTCATTCCTTATGGCCTTCCGTAGATTCACATCACGGAAAGGAAGACCGTCTACCCTATTGTCCGATCATGGGACAAACTTCAAAGGCGGCGAAAGAGAGCTGAGAGAGAGCTTCCAAGCTATGGGCGCAGAACTTAAGACCCACCTCGCTCCAGCACAGGTTGATTTCCAATTCAACCCCCCAAACGCACCCCACTTCGGTGGCACTTGGGAACGAGAAGTGCGCTCCATAAAGACAGCCCTGTACGCAGTACTTGGGGCCCAGACTGTGGCGGAAGAAGTCCTAATGACAGTCCTCACGGAGATTGAGGGAGTACTTAACTCGAAGCCCCTCGGATATGTCTCCAGTGATGTGGCGGATATCGACCCAGTTACCCCCAACACACTCCTGATGGGGCGGCTAGATCCTGCATTACCACAGACAATGTACCGGCCTGAAGAAGCGAACGGCCGACGAATGTGGAGGTACAGCCAAGTATTAGCCGACAAGTTTTGGAACAGTTTCCTACTGCACTACCTACCGTCTCTACAGACCCGCCAGAAGTGGGTAAAGGAGAGAGACAATTTGACAGAAGGAACAGTCGTCATGATTATTGATCAATCACTGCCCAGAGCTATGTGGCCGGCCGGCCGCGTAAGCAAAGTGATCACCGGTGCCGACGGCAAGGTCCGAGCAGCTGAAGTGCTCGTCCAGGGTCGCACTTACACCCGTCCCGTGGCGAGGCTCATAGAACTGCCTCGACTCCCAGACACAATCGATGATGACCATGACCCTACAACCCTATGACTTTGTGAAGTTGACTGACCCCTACAGCAAACCCTTATGTGTAAATAGACAACGCGATTAATCTGTCTCTGTTTAACTGATTAGGTCTGGGACCTATTCAGGGGGTGGCTGTTGTGAAGGGCCAGATTAAACCGAATATATATATTTATTTATATATATATATTTAATTGTATTTGTATATTCTCTAATATTCCCTGATATCCCTTGTATATTCCTTGTACAATATGCATTGAATATCCATTCTAGCCTACTGAACATCCCATAATAGTCTCCATTCTACTATTGGTCGAGACCTTGGTGCCAGGCTGCCATACCCCTCAGACCCAGTTCAAACGTACCGCTCCACATGTACGAACAAGTCCTAGTTCCGCGTAGGAATCTGGCTACCGCACCACTAATGGGACTATTTGTTCATAGTGCGTATATATACTGCGCTACTAAAGTAGGACTTCCTTTTCAGTCCAGTTTCTTACCCTCCAATAGAGTCACAGACGTAAAGCCTCCCCGCGACGCCACGTGTGGGAGTAAGGCCAAGTTCGCCTACCATCGGTATTGAGACATCGTGTATATTAATATTTGAATAGTCATATTTGGCACTATATCGTCGAGTTGGACGTAGTCTATTAAGCTAATAATAGTCTGTTAATATATAGTGCTTCGTGCGGTGAGAATACTACCGTAGTCAGTACCCCATCGTTTCGGGCAGAGAACTGGCTGCTTACCCAGGGTGGTTGACCCACGTGAAGCTGCACCCGAGGAGCCCCAGAGCCGACGAGCGAGTGGACCTGTATACCGGATTATTCTACCGACGACAGCCCGCCTTCCCAGGCACGGATTATGCTTTGTGTACATTGATTATTCCATGGATAAAGACCCCCGACACTGCCGTGTGTTGGAACCCCCCCCCCCTGGAGAGGACGCAAGGTGAGGAGACGCTCTGCAAGACGAGGTCGCTTCACGTCTCTCCCCCGTGGACCGGAGAGAGCCGGCCCACAAAGAGTCCACCTGCTTTCATCTGTGGTCCAAGGATCGCCGGCGCATTGAACGGCACTACAGTGGGTTCACCTGGGATACCCTTGGCCGGATGAGGCAGCCGGATTCTACCCCCCCCCCCCCTCCTACTCCTGTCGGCTTACAAGCGACCGGATTAACCCCCCCTAGTGTATCCAGTATATAATCATTAAAGTATCATTGCTTTTATTCCTTAAACTATTCCAGGTCGTATATGTACCACCTGCGCCTTCAGAGATTGGACATTCTCTATTGATATACCGACGAATACTCTTGCCATAAAAGTGCATACTAATTCCATTCATAAATGTGATTGATTTGATTAAGTGCTTGCTCTACACACCATCGCTGTGTAGAAATAAAGACCTATTTCTAATTCGTACATTTGTGTTGGATCCGTTTCATCTACGTGACAGTGTTCATCATAATATATTTATGCCGTGTACTGGGTGGCCGAATATTAAGTACAAAGGTAGTGGTAGTAAGTATCATATCTAGTAATACAGTCAGGGAATTGTACCCCTCAGTTACAGTATTCCTTTGTAGACAACCACACACATGCAAATTCCCAAATACAATCATTAACTGCAGCACGCCTCTTTGTGATTATTTAATCGGAGTCACAACCCCATAGTGTCCGCCAGCTCTATCAAATGCACCCTGTGGAGGCCCTAGCCCTCCGTTTCATGGTCCTTCGAGCCGGATAGAGCTCCTTCAAGACGCTATGGCAGACCAGGACACCACAGAGACCACCGCTCACCCGCAGAGAGAGCGCCACCTACCACGCCACCTACGTGACTTCGAAGTGGGATATGAACCTCAACTCAGTACTCGGATCAGTCAGTACTCGGATCAGTCAGTACTCGGATCAGTCAGTACTCGGATCAGTCAGTACTCGGATCAGTCAGTACTCGCATTAGTCAGTACTCAGATCAGTCAATTCCTAGACCCACCATAAGGTCAGGTGTCGGCTCCCATCGTTCATACCCGGCGAGTGAAGCAAGGGCTCCGTATGAAGGTAGTAGGTCCTCACGTCTGTCAATTCCTAGACCCACCATAAGGTCAGGTGTTGGCTCCCATCGTTCATCTGGGAGTGTACACCGACCACATGCTCTCTCACCAGTCCAGGAAGCTATCCTTCAGGAGCACATCCGCCACCTGGAGCTTGAGGAGCTACAGTGCCAGGTACAAGAAGACAGCAACGCCGACCTGGAGCGTCAACGCTTACAACGCCTACAGCAGGAAGGACAAGGTGCACAGGAAGCTATCGCTAAACGCCTGGACAGGCAGAGGCGGCTTAAGAAGAAGGAGAAGGAACTTCAAGTAGCTAAACTGGTCACCTCACTTCTATCCACCACCTGGACAACAGTACCACGTAGTGGCACCTGTGCATCTAGCCCTTCCTACCATACCACAGAACATGCATCCCCCGCCGGCTAATCCATCCAGCACAGGCGACGCCTCGCTCTGCTGCTCCCCCTGTGTCATGGTACCCAGCTCCCAACATGCCTGGTTCAATTGAGCAACCTACAATATCACACAAAGCTTCTGTAGCTACACACAATACCCAGAGTCCTACCTATGGTGCGACCATCCCTAGTACTCAACCCAGTACTCAACCCAGTACTCAACTCAGTACCCAACCTAGTACTCAACCCAGTACTCAACTCAGTACTCAACCCAGTACTCAACCCAGTACTCAACTCAGTACCCAACCTAGTACTCAACCCAGTACTCAACCCAGTACTCAACTCAGTACCCAACCTAGTACTCAACTCAGTACCCAACCTTGTACTCAACCCAGTACTCAACTCAGTATGCAACCCAGTACTCAACCCAGTACTCAACTCAGTACCCAACCTAGTACTCAACCCAGTACTCAACTCAGTACTCAACCCAGTACTCAACCCAGTACTCAACTCAGTCCCAACCTAGTACTCAACCCAGTACTCAACTCAGTACTCAACTCAGTACCCAACCTAGTACTCAACCCAGTACTCAACCCAGTACTCAACTCAGTACCCAACCTAGTACTCAACCTAGTACTCAACCCAGTACTCAACTCAGTACTCAACTCAGTACTCAACCCAGTACTCAACCAGTACTCAACTCAGTACTCAACCTAGTACTCAACCTAGTACTCAGCCTAGTACTCAACCTAGTACTCAACCTCATACTCAACCTAGTACCCAACCTAGTACTCAACCTAGTAATCCGCCTAGTACTCAACCTAGTACTCAACCTAGTACTCAACCTAGTACTCAGCCTAGTACTCAACCTAGTACTCAGCCTAGTACTCAACCTAGTACTCAACCTAGTACTCAACCTAGTACTCAACCCAGTACTCAACCTAGTACTCAGCCTAGTATTCAACCCAGCACCCAACCTAGTACTCAACCTAGTACTCAGCCTAGTACTCAACCTAGTACTCAACCTAGTACTCAACCCAGTACTCAACCTAGTACTCAACCTAGTACTCAACCTAGTACTCAACCTAGCACTCAACCTAATACTCAACCCAGTACTCAACCTAGTTCTCAACCCAGTACTCAACCTAGTACTCAATCCAGTACTCGACTAACTCAACCTAGGACCTCTCCCAGTCCTCTGCTCCCTGCCATTGAAGAGCTCTCTTCATGGAAAGATCTCGTCCAAGCAACAGTCAGGTCCCTTCACGGTGCGGCCGATGCCCAGACCACTGATCAGCCTTATGAAGCAGCCGACTTCCTCAACGCTGAGAAGGTCCTCCTTAAACGAGCCCAGCTGGACTCATTCCCAGAGGAGATCAAGGCCCTCAAGTCTGACCGACCTCTTCCCCCAGACAGTCGTTTGGGCTCTCTATCTCCGGAGTATGACAAGGCTACATGTCTCCTCAGAGTAGGCGGTAGGCTGCACAGGGCCGAGAACTTGGAGATGGATGACATTCACCCAATCGTCTTGGATCCACATCACCCCCTGACAAAGCTGATCATCCAAGATTATGATCAAACTCTTCTCCACCCCGGGCCTGAGAGGGTATTCGCTGATCTTCGATCACGATTCTGGGTTCTATGTGGAAGAGAAGCAATCCGCAAGCATCAGCACACCTGCCGAGAATGTCATCTGCGGCGAGCAAAGCCTGACATGCCTAAAATGGCCGCCCTTCCGCCCTGTCGCCTGAGTCTCTACAAGCCCCCATTCTATTCCACCAGAGTAGACTGTTTTGGGCCATTTCACACCAAGATAGGGCGCCGGAGAGGCAGAAGTGGAGGAAGGACGGCAAGAAACTGTCACTCGGTGTGATGTACATGGGTACGTGGGTTGGTCATTACCATTATTACTGTATTGATGACACCATCTGAACATCAGGTTAGTATATGTACATATGTTATGTTTTGGATGTGAATGAATGAATGAATGAATGAATGAATGAATGAATGAATGAAAACTTTATTAACAGATTGCAGAATGGGTACAGTGCAGTACAGCTCAATACATACAATTGTTAAGGGGATGCAGACCAGAGAAAGACTTTCGTCTTGTTTACACCAGGGTCCCCCATTTCCAATTCATCGTAACATATATGACATACATGACATACAGATAGACAGTACTGCTACATCTATGACATACCAGATTTGCAATTACAGTACTGTATTTGTGATACAAAAAGAGTCCAGAAAGAAAAGAGTATATACATTAGGCGTAGAAACTGTACATTGGATTGGGTAGGTGGGGGTGGGACTGTACATTGGAGGTGGTTGGGGGGGGGGGGGGGGGTGTAGGAGTGGGGGGGTGGGGGGGGTTGGGTAGGAGTGGGGGGGGGGTGGGGTTGGGTAGGAGGGGTGGGTGGGGACTGTACATTGGAGGTGGTTGGGTGGGTGGGGGGGGGGGGGGTGGGTAGGAGGGGTGGGTGGGGGACACTGTACAACTGTACAAACAACACTGTACATTGGATTATTGACAAGACCATACTTGGTAATTTACTGTACATTGGAGGGGGTTGTGTTCGGACATTTACAGGGGCCAGTTTCGAGTTGCAGTCTCCCTTAGGTGTTTTTTGAGAGTGTTTTTGAAAGTGGGTAGTGATTCACATTCCTTTACAGCTTTGGGTAGGGCGTTCCACATTGATGTGGCATAATTGCGAAACGTGTTTAGTCCCTTGTTTGAGCCGAATCTGGGTTTAACATGATTTGTGGAGCTCCCTCTGGTGTTGTGATCGTGGTATTCACTGACCTTTGGGAAGTATTTAGTCATGTACATGGGTACCTTGGTCGTGTAGTGTATCTTGTAGACCAGGCCCATTGCAAGTTGCTGTACTCTGTCGTCTACTCTAAGCCATCCTAGGTTGTCAAAGTGGGCAGGGGTGAGGTGGGTTCTAGGAGTAAGGTCAAGCAGTAGTCTGACCAGTTTGTTTTGAGATGTTTGTAATTTTGTTTTTAGCGCCTTTGAGGTGCTTTGGTACCATGAGGTGCAAGCATAGTCGTAGTACCCTTGAATGAGTGCTCCTGCTAGAGTCTTCAGGGTATTCTTGTTTACCAGTGAGGAGATCCGGTACAAGAAACGAGTTCGTTGGTTGACTTTTTTTATTACATTGGATGCCATTTTGTCACAGGAAAGATTTGCCTCTAGGATGGAACCCAGGTAGGTAATATCTTCTTTCCTTGTGACAATATTGTCACCCACTGTAACTGAGAAGCCGTCGGTCTTGCTGAGTTTGTTATTTGAACCGAAGAGAATGGACTCTGTTTTGCCCATGTGTAATGATAGTTTGTTATCAGCGAGCCATATGCAGATTTTGCTTAGTTCTGAGCTGAGGGTTTTTTCAACCTGTAATTTGTTCTTGTCAGAGACCAGCAGGGCTGAGTCGTCCGCAAACAGGAACAAGTTGCAGTCACAAGCTGACGACATGTCATTTGCATAAATTAGGAACAGTAGCGGACCTAGTATGCTTCCTTGTGGAACACCACAGTTTACTGTGAGGGGGGGGGGTAGGGTACCGTTTACCTCCACCATCTGCTCTCTCCCCTCCAGGTAGGATTGCATCCAGCTCACTGATAGACTATCAAAACCAATTGCTTTTAGCTTGTCAATCAGAATGGTGTGATTGACAGTGTCGAAGGCCTTTTGTAGGTCCAGCATGACCATGCCGCAGTATTTGCCCGCGTCCACCTCTTGTTTGATGTGGTCGTTTAAATAGAGAAGGCATGTGTCAGTGGAGTGGGATGTTCTGAAGCCAGATTGGAATTCGTAGATTAGATTTTTTTCCGCAAGGTATTTTTCGACCTGTTCGTATACAATTTTTTCCATGACTTTCGAGATGGAGGTAAGGATAGAAACAGGGCGGTAGTTGCCTGGGTCTAATTTACTGCCTTTTTTGTGCAGAGGGGTCACTCTCGCAATTTTGAAGTCCTTGGGGACGTGTCCCTGTTTTATAGAGAGGTTTATTATGTGTGTGATGACTGGGGTGATGGCGGCTGCTGAGTCTCTGAGGAATTTGGAGGGGATGTTGTCATGGCCAGTGGCCTTGTTAGGTTGGAGGGCGCTCAGTTTTTTGAGTACCTCATCTGTTGTTACCATTTCCAGTTTGAAGTCATCTTTGTGGACCCCTAGGTTTTTGTAGTAAGCTACTATGTGTTCTACCCCATAATGCCCTGAGTGGGAGGGTAGTTTGTTTACCAGTGTTGTGGCTATGTTTGTGAAGAAACTATTTAAGTAATTGGCTACATCCAGCTTTTCTGTGATGAGCGTGTTGTCCGTCTTTATGTTTATGTTTGAGAATCTGGTTTTAAGTTTTTTACTGCAGCCTAGTTGGTTATTGAGTAATTTCCATAGTTCACGCGGTTTGTTTTTGTTTTCCTCGGTTTTGTCATTGATGAATTTTTTCTTTGCTGTTTTGATCATGGAGTTTACATCATTTCTTAGTCTGTTTCTTTCCAGTTTGAGTTCCGTCACGTGGGCTTGGAGTTCACTGCTCGTGCTTATGTTAAGCTTTGACTGACTTTTACGAAACTCAGAGCATTTTTTGTCTCTGGTTTTCATAGCGGTCAGTATTTCAGCGTGCATCCACGGCTCAGCGCGATTTTTTACCCTGGTGGTTCTTAGGGGGGCCATGTTGTTTAGTATCGTTGAAAATTTGGTTTTGAAGCCAAGCCATGTTTCTTCAACCAGTGTACCATTGAGCTCATCTGACCAGTCCAGACCCTCCAGTTCAAGGTTAAAGGCCTCGCTAGAGTAGGTTTTTAGGTCTCTAGATGTGACTGTTTTGTGACAGCCAGCCTTTTGTTTTAGCTTTTTGCGGGTACAGAATATCATATAATGATCACTTAACCCGCATGCTATAACCCCTTTATTGGCGATCTTGGACTTGTCAGAGGTCAGGATGAGGTCAATGGTAGTCTGAGTTGACTCACACACACGTGTGGGTTGTGTGATTAGTTGGCTGAGGCCGTGCAGATCACAAAACCTATTGTAGGATTTGAAGACGGGTGCATCTTTTTGTTGCATATCCGTGTTCCAATCCCCAATAAGAATCATTTCTGTATCCTCAACTCCAGCTAAGCACTCATCCAACACGTCATAAAAGCCATTTTGGTCTGGCGGTCTGTAAATTGTGCCGACTAGAACAGATTTAGCCCTTTCAAATAGAATTTCTACAAAAACAGTTTCAATAGCCTCATGATCTAGGTCTGTACGGTTAATAAATTTGGTGTCTTGATGGATGTACATACAGACACCTCCTCCATGCCTGTTCCTGTCATTGCGGACTAAAGAATAGTTCTCTAATTCAATTTCCGGGTCTGTTACTGATGGGTCCAGTTTGGTTTCTGAGAAACATAGTATGTTTACCTTTCCGCTACTGAAATGATTTCTTATTTCTGCCAGTTTGTGCCTGAGGCTATTTACATTAAGATGAAAGATATGTAGTCCGTTTTTATCTGCTGTGTCGTCAATATCATTGAGATAAAGGTAGGATTCTTCTTCTGTGGGAAGGGGGGGGGGGCTCTGTGATGTCCGGAGGGGGGGTGGGGGATCCTAGTCCGTGTGGTTGATCTTGTGGCGGTAGGTGGGGAGGGGGGGATGGGGTCCTGTGTTCATTGATGTTAGGAGGGGGGGTGGGGATGATCCTTTGTCCTCTGCTGGTGTATTTGGTCGGTGTGAAAACCCGCGACGTGGGGGGGGGGGGGGGCTGGTTGCTGTCCTCAGATGTCTCTGGAGGCCCTCCGTTGTGGGGGAGGGGGGGTGGGTCGGTTAGTCTAGCTGTCCTGGCGGGGCTAGCCGAGTCAACCGGCGGGTCCCTGGTGCTCACGTCCCGCGCTGATATGAGTCCCCTGATTGCAAGCTCTCTCCCTCTTGCATCTCGGCTCCTCTGCTTGGGCTTCGGTGAGGGGATGTCGCCGCCTGCTGGTCGGTTGGTGCATCCGCTGGCCGTTGTGTCCTGGGCCGGCGACGGTGTGGAGATGCATGCTATTGACGGTGTGAGGATGAGCCGTTGATTCTTCGCCTGTTG
Source organism: Notolepis coatsorum (assembly GCF_963971535.1). Lineage (NCBI taxonomy): Eukaryota > Metazoa > Chordata > Actinopteri > Aulopiformes > Paralepididae > Notolepis > Notolepis coatsorum. The sequence continues at coordinate 197,661,473 of NC_140168.1, read as the reverse complement.
GCGCGTTAAAACAGGTCCTGGGTTCTGATGAATGTCTCCAGACAGGAGCAAATACAATAAAAACATCGATTTTCTATCAAACTTGCCTGTCGGGGGTAGTCTCTTTCTTTCGGGATTCACCGTCAACAGTCTGTGAATAGTTGCCGCTCCAATAGCCGGATGTTTACTCTCCGAGCCATTCAACAGGTAAAAGTCACAATGGGACTGTAGATTTGCGCGTTTGTTGCCTTCCACCGCCGTTTCCTGACGATTCTGTGCTGAATTCAGGCACACGTCTGTAATCCAAAGTATGGCGAGCAAGAAATGCATAAATATTCCTGTATATCTTCTTTTTGTTGATTTTTGTTGTTGGTTTCCATGGGAACAGCAAGAGCTGGATATTCTGCGACCGTTCATGTCGAGAGCCGGAAGTGTAATGTAATCATCCGCCCAACGGAACGATATGTCTCCACGTCCGTGAGGCAGGCTCTGGTTTAAAGGATCCTCCACACTGTTGACGCCTGTATCTGTTTCCAGTCCACATCAGACCGTCGCCACGGACTTTACCTTGAACGATACCGTGTGTGATGTGTGTGTGTGTTTGAATGATAGCTAATGCTGTCTCTTTTTCTCTATCAGGTGCCGCCCGTCCCTACACTGAAGAGTGCTGATTGTCTAATGGGTAACAGCTGATGACAATCACTTCAAGAGGGACGGGTGGACAGATATACCAGACAGCACACACTCGTCCGGGCGCCTCTCTGTGTCAGTTACCAGTGACCAGGCTGTTGGAGGTTGCCATTGTTTACCACTGTGGTGTGGAATTATTATAACACTGCCCTTGATTTACCACTGTTTGTGTGGAATAATTGTTATAATACTGCCCTTTGTTTCCACTGTTGTGTGGGACTGGTCTATCGTGTGATCTTGCTGTTCACACCACTTACCTGGTAGGCATTATATTTGTGTTGGTGTAGCTACCAGGTGAGTACATATATATATATATATATATATATATATATATATATATATATATATATATATATATATATATATATATATATTGTGGCCTTCTGCCTTTTTGCCACTGTTTGTGTGGAACTATATTGTGCTGGGCACATTGTGTACAGTTGCTGGGGGATTCCCAGACTTGTCCTGTGACACTAGGTCACTAGGGCTTGTGTTGGCTCTATTATTATATTACTTGTTTGTTCCCCCCTTACCTTTCTCCCTGTTTGTTAATTGTTTGTGGGTTGTTTTTTCCCTTTGTTAAATACTCATATTACAGGTGGAGGTTTGAATTCCTGCCCCAGATAATAAATATAATTTACCTTTTGAAAGCGCGTTTGTGTTGTTTTACTATCTGCCGGGACCTTGCTTTAAAAGCATCTACTGAGGGGGTTGTTTTGTTCATGTGCAGCTTGCCTCAAGTTTCTATTATATGTGGTCATTAGACCTTAGTACATGACATGGGGGCTCATTTCCGGTCTTTCATGTCCTTGTGACATGGGGGCTCAATGCCGGTATTCTGTGTACTTGTGACATGGGGGCTCTATGCTGGTCTTTTGTGTCCTTGTGACATGGGAGCTTGCTGGTTGCACAATTGTATAGTTCCTTGTTGGTACATGACATGGGCATGTGACATGTGGACTTGTCGATTGGAGCGTGTCAGGTAGTTTGCGTCTTTTCATTTGGTAAGTTGTATTATTATATATCCATATTTCCGTGCTGCACACTTGACTGTTGTAAACCATTGTTGTGAGTTATGCTCTTAACCATTCTATTTTTTTCCACATAGGTAAAGGGTGGATCACCTGCTTTGGTTAGGGGGAGGGGGGCACGCGTCGTCTATTCCGGTGGAGTGCGCAATGAAATCGGTAAGCGACTGAAGATATGTGTAGTCCTCATTCCGCTAGGGAAGTAGTTTAGACGGGGTAGTTAGTGTTACCCAGTGTGATCCTAGTTAGGTGTTTAGAACCGACATTTATTATTTTTATGAATGTTAGATGTGGACATTAAATCGAATTGGTCAGGTTGTCATACTGCATAATGTGGCTGTTGAGTGTTGCACAGGGACATTGTTGAGTACTATAGGTGAGTGGCTATTTTGTAGGGCTTATTGAAGTCTGATTGGTGGGGTAGTATTGTGTGTTGCTACGGGAGTGTACTTTCTTTCATAACTGTATTCTGTGGTAGAGGGTAGAGCTATGGAGGTTTGTGATCAGGATATTGGTGTGTCGGATCTTGATGGTGTTGACTCTGCACTAGGTTCGGAACATACCAGTGTTACTTCTGCTGGTGACTTGAGCGCACTGAGCGCTGAGCTGCGTTTAGCTTGTCTAGAAGAGAGGGCGGTTTTGCGCAAGGAGGATAGAGAAGAGAGAAAGGAGGAGAGAGACAGGCAGGACAGAGAGAGAAACAGAGAGAGAGACAGAGAAGAGAGAAGGAGGAGAGAGAATGGGAAGAGAGAAGGGAGACAAGACAAGGAGACAAAGAGGAGAAGGCGGCTGATAGGGAATTTCAATTGGCGATGAGGAAACTAGAATTGGGGTGTGGTGATGCTAGGCGTAGCGCCACTTCCTCTCCAGTACTTTCCGACTCCAGGCACCCTTTGATATTAGCCAGCATATGTCCTTGGTTCCCCTTTTTCATGAGTCTGAAGTGGAGTTGTTTTTTACTGTGTTTGAACGCACCGCGCATGCTCTGTGTTGGCCAGTGGGCATGTGGGCAATTATGTTGCTAGGCAGGCTCACAGGGAAGGCACAAAAAGCCCATGCCGCGTTGTCGGAGGAGAGACTTAGTTTCGATCGGTGGTGTTCTGCGTGTGAGGTAAAAGACTTTGCATCATTGAGTGAATTGGTACTTGTGGAGCCGTTCAAAGCCACCCTGCCAGTCGAAGCTGTGCTCTATTTACATGGGCAGGGGGTGTCAACACTCCGACAGGCTGCTATTTCGGCAGACGAGTTTGAATGTTCACGCAAAGGTGTTTCTGTACGTCCTACTGTATGTAGTGGAGGTGGCTCATTCACTCCTCGTGAGTCAGCATTCCAGCCACGCTCACCGCCGTCTAAGAGACCGGTGGTGTGCAATTATTGTAAAAAGACAGGCCATATGGTAAAAGGATGTCATACGCTGAGGAAGTGACAGGAGAAACAAGGGTCAGCTCAGAAACCAAAAGGTGTGGGGTTGATTGGTACAGTGTCATGTTCTGACCAGAATAGCTCTCTGGAAAGAGAAAGTGATGGCTGTTTTAAACCCTTTCTGTTTGATGGTTATGTGTCACTGTCAGGTGACATCTGTGACCAACGGAAGGTGAGAATACTCCGTGATACAGGTGGTTCTCAGTCATTCATCCTGGCTGATGTCTTACCACTAAATGAAAACTCTTACTGTCAGTCTAGTGCGATGGTAAGAGGTATTGAAATGGGGTGTATGCGCGTGCCGTTGCATAAGGTGCATGTACAGTCAGATCTGATCACAGGTTGTTTTCCTGTCGCCGTTCGCCCATGTTTCCCTGTGGAGGGCATTGAGTTTATCATGGGGAACGATATTGCTGGGGAGAGTGTGATCCCTGTGTTGGAGGTTGAAAATGCTCCATTGACTGACTTGTGTTGTGATGAATTGATTAATAATCACCCCAATGTTTTTTCTGCTTGTGTTGTCACCAAGGCACAGGACAGGAAGCGAACTCAAGCTTTGACGTTGAGTGACGCTGAGGACAGGGGGCCATCTATTGGAAAGATGGAAGAGGTTGCTGTAAGTAGCGTTCAGGGGAAGCTGGTAATTCCCAAGTTTGCTGACGTTTCACTACCACTGACTCGTCAAGCATTGATCGCTGCTCAGCACAGTGATTCCTCCCTATCAAATTGTTTTGCGCCGGTGGCCAGTGCTACTGCTAGTAGGAAACAGACTTTTGTGATAGAGGAGGGGGTGTTGCACACCTAGACAGGGTGTAGCAGATTTGAGGTGTGGAGAAGACTGGAATACTGAGCGTCAAATGGTGTTGCCAATGAGATGTGGACATCACATGTAAATGTTGGCACATGACCATTTAGGTATTGCTAAAACTTGTGATAGTGGGGACGCCAAATCAGGGGGTGCATCCGGCTCCCCTGCGCTCCATTCCGGACATGGGGGAACCTTTTGAACATGTATCTGTCATCTGCCTAAAACGAGAGCAGAAAATCAATACATGTTGACAATTATGTGTGGTTCCACCCGTTTCCCGGAGGCGATGCCTCTGAGGAAGATTACACAAAACAGTTTGGAATATTTCCAATGGTCCAAACTATATGCAAACATGTGATTCTCTAGAGTTCTACACACCATGGGGAATTTTATGTGTGGCTACATTTTCTGTTCCTGAACTGAGAACACTACCAGTCTACCATATGCCAAATACTGTGTTGGTGCAGGTTGTGGTTGGGGTGGGGCTGTGCCATTTGTTCTGTTTGTTATTAGGGGTGCTGAACAGGAGTCAGAATTGTGTTTAGCCCTGCAGGTGTGTTTGCTTTGTCTCCCAGGGTAGGGGGCATTGTGCGTCCTCGTTGGCTAGGGGAGCCCTCGGTTCTGTCCGGGGGTAAACGAGGATATAGATAACCTTTACAATGATCACAGCACAGCAGTCATGTGTCCCTGCTTTGGCGTACACAAAACGTTCTACTTTGTACTTTCATTATCCATTATGTTTTGTTCTATTCTATTCTATCCCAGTCATATTCTACTAGGATCCTGTGGAGGGGAGGGAAGAGTGTCGGGCACTACTTATGTGAGAGGTACATTGTTGGTTTTGGAGTGTGTTGTGTTTCATTGCTGAGAGGAACCGTTTACAACTTGAATCGCAAGTTGCAGTACTGACAGCAATGTAAAGAGCTCTACCGGCCTGCGTGGACCAAATATATATTGTTGGCCACTTTAGATTCATCACACTACACTGTGGGGTATATGGTTGGAGTGGTGTTTCTTTGTTTATCCAGGTGAGCTTGGTGGTGTCTTATGGCACTTATGATTATTTGTGAGTTAGATGGTGAGATGGTTAGATCTCACCATGTTTTGAAAACAGTGTGCATACAGTAGCCAGTATGTACTACATACAGTTTTCACGGTTTGATGAACTCGGCTTTCATCAAGCAGGCCTTGTTTGCCAAGATGAGGTAACCTATAGCCTCCGGTGGTCCTGTGGTTATGCCCAGGGACGGCCCGGTGCGGCTTCTACGTTACTTTGTTTATATGCCTTGGGGACCCGCTGCATGTGGGTGACGTCACTGCACGTCTATTTTACATACATGCATTGTTGTGCATATTGTTGTACATGTGCATAATTCAATTGTTGTGTTGTCTGCTGTGTTTTCCAGAACGACCATCCTGGAGCACGGTGTGCGTGTTGGGAGTGCGGTCTCCCTTAAAGCAATACGCATGTCAGTGTCCGGTGGCGATGGGGAAGGTAGTGAGAGGGGAGGCTCTGTGCACCCTGGACAAGGGGCTAGCTGAGCCTAGCCGTGGTCCCTGGGGCTCTCCTTGCCTTCTGGCTCCCAATGCTAATGTGTCTCTCCGTTTTCTGTACTACAGGAGGGTGAACGTAATAAACGGTGCCTGAATTGTTCCCGTTGTCCAGGATGGGGCCCGTCATGGCCTTCGGGATAAGGAATGCACCGGCCACGTTCCGACGGCTGATGCGTCTGGTGTTGGGTGATGTGCCTAGGGGCATTGTGTGTGTTTTGGGTGAGGTGGTGGTCGACCGTGTGGGCCCAGGGCGGGGCCTGTGTGGTGCTGATGTGGCCCATTTGGTGGGTAATTTTGTAGAGGGGGAATTTTTGTTGTTGTTTCTGTTCTCCCTGGTATGTGGTACTAATCGGATGTTGGGTAATAAGTAATAATGTTTTGCTAACCCTACAGGTTCGCTCTTATGGGGGGAGGTGTGATGTACATGGGTACGTGGGTTGGTCATTACCATTATTACTGTATTGATGACACCATCTGAACATCAGGTTAGTATATGTACATATGTTATGTTTTGGATGTGATGTGTGTGTGTGTTTGAATGATAGCTAATGCTGTCTCTTTTTCTCTATCAGGTGCCGCCCGTCCCTACACTGAAGAGTGCTGATTGTCTAATGGGTAACAGCTGATGACAATCACTTCAAGAGGGACGGGTGGACAGATATACCAGACAGCACACACTCGTCCGGGCGCCTCTCTGTGTCAGTTACCAGTGACCAGGCTGTTGGAGGTTGCCATTGTTTACCACTGTGGTGTGGAATTATTATAACACTGCCCTTGATTTACCACTGTTTGTGTGGAATAATTGTTATAATACTGCCCTTTGTTTCCACTGTTGTGTGGGACTGGTCTATCGTGTGATCTTGCTGTTCACACCACTTACCTGGTAGGCATTATATTTGTGTTGGTGTAGCTACCAGGTGAGTACATATATATATATATATATATATATATATATATATATATATATATATATATATATATATATATATATATATATATATATTGTGGCCTTCTGCCTTTTTGCCACTGTTTGTGTGGAACTATATTGTGCTGGGCACATTGTGTACAGTTGCTGGGGGATTCCCAGACTTGTCCTGTGACACTAGGTCACTAGGGCTTGTGTTGGCTCTATTATTATATTACTTGTTTGTTCCCCCCTTACCTTTCTCCCTGTTTGTTAATTGTTTGTGGGTTGTTTTTTCCCTTTGTTAAATACTCATATTACAGGTGGAGGTTTGAATTCCTGCCCCAGATAATAAATATAATTTACCTTTTGAAAGCGCGTTTGTGTTGTTTTACTATCTGCCGGGACCTTGCTTTAAAAGCATCTACAGAGGGGGTTGTTTTGTTCATGTGCAGCTTGCCTCAAGTTTCTATTATATGTGGTCATTAGACCTTAGTACATGACACTCGGCCAGGTGGCCCTCATCATTGACCCACAGCTTCCTCGGGCACTCTGGCCTGTTGGGAAGGTCACTCAGACGTACCCTGGAACTGATGGGCGCATCCGCACCGCAGCTGTCCAGGTGAAGGACAGAACATACCTGCGCCCTGTGTCAAGGTCGGTGCAGCTCCCAAGTCTCCCGGATACAGAGGACCCCTGAGACTTTCCTGTTTAGTTCAAAAGGTCTAAGTAGACTTTTGGGTGCGGCTGTGTAGGAAAGCCCTGTTAATAAGACTACTTTGTTCTGTAATAGCCCTTTAATATGTTGTTGTTGACAGGAAAGGGTAATTGATTTATGCCAGTGTAATCGTTCAGCGTGATGTGCTCCAGCTAGTGTCGCACTCTAGTCTTCTGATAAGGTTACTGGCCCTTTAAGAGTTTCTCCTTCTAACGTGGGCAAGTTGGTCTCCGTGTTGCTGCCTGATGGTGCGGCAGTAGAAACATCTGTCCCTTTGAGGAACGTGTGCGTAAATGACACGTGAGTACAGTACTTATGTTTAGTTCCTGCCTATTCATTCACTCAGCTTACTCTACACTTACAGTATGTCTACATGGATCCATTCCTGTTGACGTTGTTTCTCTCTGTTCTCGAGATGCTGCGCCATTAGCTTAGCCACATGCTAGCCAGCCTAGGCTGCCTCTGCTAGTGATATGCTGCTGTGCTGCGTGGTTAGCTTAGCCGCACGTTAGCTAGCCTAGGCTATATAACTATAACTCACTCATTACCTCTAGTGAATTGAATGTATCTTTACACCTGGTTTACAGTCCGCCTACCTATATTGTTTACATGCATTGCATGAGTAATTCCCTGCATAGGCTATGTAGGTTATATATATAATAACTCTGGTTAAGCGAAGGTCTTAGTTACTAGTTGCACTATATTACTAATGAATACTATTGTAGCTATAGACCACATGTTTATGACATTATGTTTATGTACGTCACTACTGTGTTTACTAATGTATACTGTATTGTATTCCTTGTAGACAACCACACACATGCAAATTCCCAAATACAACCATTAACTGCAGCACGCCTCTGTGTGATTCTTTAATCGGAGTCACAACCCCATAGTGTCCGCCAGCTCTATCAAACGCACCCTGTGGAGGCCCTAGCCCTCCGTTTCAACTATTGTCAGTGTTTGCCGGTGGGAAGCCGGTGGAGATATGAGTCCTGGTCCTGTTGCAACAGCGACTCCTACTGGTCGGTAGGGGCGCCTGTTCAGTAGGGAGGGGATCTGGGGGAGATAGTGCAAACCTCTGTGCGTGTTATGCTCTCCCAGTGAAACCCATTGCTGTCAGGTGAAAAGAAGCGGCTGACGACTCAGAGCAGGCGTGTGGTAGTCTACACCCTCCCTAGACTGACCGCCGACCAGACGACCAGGACTGTGAGACACAGACTCTAGGATTCTGCGTACCATATACGTTTTGTAACGGGTGCAGGCTCTCGCAGCCACCACTGCACTTTGTATCAGCCTTTAGGATGGTCCTCTCTGTATCAAAGAAGACAATCACACATGTTGATTTTTATCCTGAAGTCATTGCTAGGTAAGCTGCCCTTATATATCTCCAGACTTCTGTCCTTTTATACTTGCTTTTTTAATACCAGACGAGCAGCAAATGGGATGCTTTTAAATGTTCCTGTGATGCATGCAGTCAGAGCTTGGTAAAGCTGCATTCTCCTACTATGCTCCCTTTTTACGGAATACGCTGCAAGTGAAACTTTGTCTAGAGGCACTTGCTACTGTGAATGCTTTTAAAGGTATGCTACGACTAGCCCTTCATGAAACATGTAACTGTTTTACCTGATGCTATTGCTGATCTGATTATGCTTCTTGCCACTGCACAAATGGCCTTCTGTGTTTGTATTGGATTTGTATGTTTTTTGTTGAATGCCCTTGTTGGTCAGGACTCCCTGGAAGAAGAGATATTGTATCTCAATGGGACATTCCTGGATAAATAAAGGATGAATAAATAAATAAAATAGGCATAGCGACCTAAAATTAACACATCCTGCGCCAATCACGTTGTACGACGTGTTTCAAGTTCATGCTAATTCTGCCAGATCACGGCATACAACGTTATTGTGATCATATTTCATATTTTCGCCATGGTATTCATATTTCCCTCACGGAGCCTTGTCTGATGCAGTGGGACTCGGCACAACTCTGCAACGCTTCAATACTGCCCCCTGGTGGATGATCGGCGATCTGCCATACTGGAAATGGCCGGTTGGATATCGGCAGTGATGTACCTGAACGCGTTCAATGAACGATCGTTCATGAACGCGTTCGTATTTTGGGCGAACTTGAACTGAACGTACTGTATATCCGCTAAATGAACATAATTGAGAACGCGTTCATTCTCAGCCCTGTGTAACGGAGTTCAAAAGTGCGTTCATTCTCAGCACTCTATTATAACGGCGTTCAAAGATGTGCCATATTTCATAATGCTTTTTAGCCGAAAACTCAGTTATAACACTGTAAACAGGCTTAAAAACCATGCGTAAAACCACCCGATCTGGCAACCAGCCTGTCACCCCCTGCTACGTCATCAGACTCCTCCTCACAGCAAGCAGTGGAACAGGAATCTGCGCGCAGAAGCCGAGAGCTGCAGCAGCAGCAGCACTCGCTCAGTCGGAGTCAGACTCTAGACGTCACGTCGGCGTATGCATTTAAAAGAGTTTACAATTCAAACTATTTGATAAACTTCTACTTTCAGCCCGGAAATGCATTCTGATAAACTGGATTAAGGATAAGCCTCCATTTTTACAAATGTGGTATAGAGAGATCTTCGGTGTGTGCTCCTACCCCATGAAATACTCTGTGCAATGTATAGAGTCAACAACGCTTCCTTTTAGGATGTGTGGGCCCCACTATTAGACTATTTTCCTGCTGAAATGTATCGGATCCTTCTAAAGGCCCAGTGCCCCATTGTATGGACAGACCTTGGATAGGAAAAAATAAATATATGTATGTCTACATGTGAATGCGCTCGAGGCAAGTGCAATACTGTACAGTGCCTGTCTTGGTCTGCTTTCCTTTTAGCTTGTTTTTCTTTTTGTTTTGTTTTTGCTTGCTTATGGTGTGGATGATGGCATAGAGATGAACTGGAGGACCCCCCCCCCCCCCCCCCCTTGTCCCAATGTGTGTTTTTGTAATGTAAGTAACTGTACGTGAAAAATCTATAATAAAAAAATAATTAAAAAAGAACTAAAAAGAACTAAATTAGTTCATTTTTGAAACCATGAACTTTAGTTCAACATTTTGAATTATGAACTATGAACTGAACTAGTTCATTTAAAAAAAATTTAACTGTGAACTGAACTAGTTCATGTAGAAAGTGAACTTTCCCAACACTGGATATCGGTGCGTCTCCTAAATCCGCCCGGCCACTCGCATATTGTTGCGGGACTCTAGCCACACACCGTGGATATGGATCGCTGCCATAACTCAATAATCAACATGATTTGGGCGTGTATTAGTATTATACAAACCGGAAATGGATCTACTCGATCCCCATCAAACAACTGGCACTTTTTGCTCCAGTCTCATCGCCCAACGGTAAGAGGAGGCTGACGTCATTTTCAGCGTGAGTGTTTATTATTATCCATACAAACTGCTCTGATCTATATATCACCCATACTCCATAAGCATTCTTAATATAGCGTGGATCGGTATCAAACGGCCTTTGATAATCTATATATGCATTTATGCCTATATCTCACATTCTAGGAATTACTGCAGAAAACGATAAAAACATAATTTATATTCTAGACGGTATTTTCGTATGAATGTGTTAATGAAAAAGTAAAACGTTCCTACATCCTGAACGATAGATAATCGATGTTGAATGGGCCATAGTAATGTCAATTTAGCAATACAATTTAAAAAGTTATAGCCCTGCAAAGAAGGTGAACATCTCCATAGACTTACAGTGCTGGCAGAGAATGGTATAAGATGATCAAACTCCGTGGCAGTTAATGTGTTAAGGAGACAATGGGAGAAAAGGGAAAAACAACAACAACAACAACAACAACAACAACAACAACAACAACAACAACAGCAACAGCAACAACAGCAACAACAACAACAACAACAACAACAACAACAACAACAACAACAACAACAACAGCAACAACAGCAACAACAACAACAACAACAACAACAACAACAACAACTGGTGTTTGAGTCCATTCTGTATCGTTTTGAGGCGGGGCATGATGCATAACTCTGTAAATTACCCACAATCACATCAGCTGGTCAAACACTAGAACAGCCAATCAGCCGAGTCTTTGTTTCTAACAATGGCGTGTAGCCTGCAGGGAGAAGGTTAGGCTGCCGCTGCAGTGTTTGTGGGACGTGTTCCTCGTCTGCCTGGCGAGAGCGCGGCGCGGGTTATTAGCCGCACCGTAATGTCACACTGCCAGCCCATAATTAGAGAGGCATGTGAAAACAGGCAATTAGCATGTAAATATTTGCTGATGATAGTGTTGAGTGTGCATAATAATCATGATTCGAGCTGAGCCTAGAGAGGATGAGAGAGAAAGGGAACGTGAGCGGGAGGGAGAGAGAGAGAGAGAGAGAGAGAGAGAGAGAGAGAGAGAGAGAGAGAGAGAGAGAGAGAGAGAGAGAGAGAGACAGAACTTGTGCCTTTTCATGGTGTATGTCCATAGTTAGGATGTCTTCCCATGATGTCCAGGAAGGGTGTAAATATTTCCAAAATATATATTTAGATATATAAAATAATATATATTTTGGCATTCATATTTACCGCATACAGTATATATATATATATCCATATCTGTCTGACTATACCTGCATATAATCCTCCTATATACCTACTTACTGTATACATCTGGATATAACCCATATAACGCTGTATGATAGCATGTACAATAATGCTGTATATACACTGTATATATATATATATATAATCATATTTCAAATTGCATGTGTCCGGATGGCAGAATTCAGTACTGTATCTACAAAACCTTCTGTTTAATCATCTTCCATCTATTAGTTTGCTTAGATTTTTCAGGTCTGGTCTGGAATGAATGAGATAAAAAAAATATATATATAATATATATATATTTTTTTGTAATTAATTTTGAGTTCATTTTCATAACGCGATAATTTGCTGTGTAATTAATTAATCTAATTAACGCGATAAACTGACAGCCCTAATATATATATATATATATATATATATATTCATTCTTCTGTCTACATACCTGCATATACTCCTCTTTACATATCTGTAGATACTAAATCTGTACGTATCCCTTACATACTCTTACTAGTTACGCTGCTGGCCAGTATGACTTACTATAACCCTTCTATATTATACCAACTTAAACACCTGCATATAACCCATATATCTCTGTATGATAGCATGTACAATAATGCTGTATACCGTTTACATAAATGTATTCTTATTCTAATTTTTGGTCTCTGGTTGGATGCCAAACTTGTTTATGTTGTGCAGTACTTGAGCTGTATGATGACAATACATTTTAATCGAATCTAATTAAGCATTTTCAACATGATGCATTCCATATTCTCAATATGAATGGCAATATGTAAAACCTGTATTACATTGTCTAGAATGATTGATCAATAATAACCAGAGCCAGTTATTGTTAATCACTTGTACCGGCCATGGTAACCACCCTCAACGCTGACAAGCTCACCAGCATGTTTTGATTAAAGTTTTATAACCCAGAAGCCACTACGTTCATGTGGGCTCATCTAAGCATCTAAGCATGAAAACAGTGATAGTAAATGTTGTATAACTCACTCATACTGTATAATGATGTCTCAGGTCAATAGATTGTCATAAAACACTAATGAGACGATACATCTGTTACATAACATGTGTAGAAATGAAACCGAGTGGCATTTTTGAGTTATTACACACAATTTGATTAGATTAGATTATAATGTATTGCCATCATACAGCACAAGTACAGTACTACGTAACTAAGTTTGGCATCCAAGCAGAGTGCAAATGTAACAGTAAAGTGCAACAGTAACATACAATGTACAGTTGATTATACTGGCCAGCAGCGTAACTAGTAAGAATATGTAAAGTATATGTACAGAGATATAGATATAGTATCTACAGATATGTAACAAGGATTACTGTATATGCAGTATTAGTATTAATATGTACAGTGATACAGGTGTAAAGACACTATGGTAGTAAGTCATACTAGCCAGCAGCGTAACTAGTAGGAGTAGGTAAGGGATATAGATATAGTATCTACAAAGGATTGTATGCAGGTACAGTATCAGATGTGGATATAAAATACAATAGAATACAGTCGAAAATATACTGTAACCTCTGTTTAATCACTCATCTTTAACCAATCAGGACATGCCCTTTTGCCTTACTATCAAGGAAATAACTGTCCTCAGTCACTATTCACATCACAAAATCATCTCTCAGACTTCCAAAATGTCTAATTTATATTGTCATTTTCAAAATGACAATCGTTGCCAGGCAAAGGCTGCTGGCAGGAAAATCAACTGTGCTGTTGTTGAGATGGCATCAGCCAAACAGATGGTTTACCAACAAGTGGTGATCCCATCGGTGGTTTTAGTGTTTCAATTATGTTTACTAAAGACTCCCACCCCATCAACCTGGACCCCCTGCAATTTGCATACCGCCCCAACAGGTCCACGGAGGACGCCATAGCCCATGTGCTGCACACAGCAGCATCACACCTGGACAAGAGGCAGGGGAACTATGTGATAATCCTGTTCATCGACTACAGCTCAGCATTCAATACCATAGTCCCCTCCAAACTCATAGCCAAGCTCAGGGACCTGGGCTTGAACTATGACCTCTGCCAGTGGGTCTTGGACTTCCTGACGGGCAGACCCCAGGTGGTGAGAGCAGGCAACTGCACCTCCTCATCCATCACTCTCAACATAGGGGCCCCCCAGGGCTGTGTTCTGAGTCCCCTCCTCTACTCCCTGTACACACATGACTGTGTGGCACAGCGGAACAACAACACAATCATCACATTTGCTGACGACACAGTAGTGGTGGGCCTGATCTCTGCAAACAACGAGAGGGCCTACCTGGAGGAGGTCAAGGTTCTGCGGGATGGTGTCAAAAGAACAGCCTCTCCCTGAACGTCAGCTAAACAAAGGAGATGATTGTGGACTTTAGGAGGTCGGGGGTCAGGGACTACAGCAACCTCAGCATCGACGGGGAGAGAGTGAATAGTTTTAAGTACCACGGAGTCCACATATCCGAGGACTTGACATGGACCACACACATTGACAGTGTTGTGAAGAAGGCACGGCAACTCCTCTACTTCCTCAGGCGCCTAAGGAAGTTCCAAGTCAGTCAGAAGAACCTTAAGAACTTCTACTCATGCACAATAGAGAGCATCCTGACTGGCAATATCACCTCCTGGTTTGGGAATAGCACCGCACAAGACCGTAGCAGACTACAGAGAGTGGCCCGTTCAGCCAAACGCACAATTGGAGGGGGGCTTCCCACTCTCCAGGGCATTTACAACAAGCGGTGCATGGGCAAGGCTAAGAGAATTATCAAAGACTCGAGCCACCCAAACAACTGCCTCTTTGAACTGCTGCGGTCAGGCAAGTGATACCGGAGTCTCATGGCAAGCACAGAGAGACTCAGAAGAAGCTTCTATCCCCAGGCCAGCAGGATGCTCAACGAACAATAACACTATGTAACAACCATCAAATGCACTCACAGCACATACACATCGACACGCACACACTCACTTTAAACAAACAACTCACTGCAGCACCCACTTTAACCACTTTAGAACACCTAAGCACACTTTATATTTATTGGTAAAGAATTTGCACTACAACCCATACCTCATTACACCTTACTGTAAATTGTACCTAAATTGTACCTAAATTGTGCCTCATCCTTTGCACTGTATAGTATATTGAATGGTTTTACTTATTGAACTCAGTTACTTCTACTCTACATTGAGCATTGTATATATGTATATACTGAACATTTTTGTCTACGTACTTGACTTCTATTTTATACTTGCTATACTATTTTATACTTATCTATCTTTGCCTAGCACAGTCTCTGGAGCGTAACAGAAAGAAGCATTTTGTATAAAAGTATTCTGTACTTCTGTATGACAACTAATAAAGAAACTTGACCAAAAATCACTTAAGCTTTGCATAGATTATATAGGGGTGACAGTGGCTCAGGAGGTAAATCGTTTGGTCGTCTGATAGAAAAGGTTCCCGGTGTGATTCCGACTCATCCCGGAAGCGCGTCAAAGTGTCCTTGAGCAAGACACTTAACCCCTGACTGCTCCCGGTCACCAGGTTGGCACCTTGCATGGCCGCCTTTGCCGTCTGTGTGTGAATGTGTGAGTGAATCGGTGAATGTGAGGTATAAGCGTAAATCACTTGGGAGAAAATGGATATACAGTATGCAGTCCATTTACTATTTATATAGACACTATATTCAGCATACACAAGACCCACAGGTACAAGCACACACCTATGTGCATACTAATGCCCCTTCTCCACTGCATGGTACCTACTCGACTCTACTCTACTCTACTCTGCCTTTTCGGTTTTCCATTGCCGAAATTTGGGTTTGGTACCTGGTCGCCGGTACTTTTTTAGTGCCTGCTTTCTCGAGGTTCCAAGCGAGTAGAAGTGGTACCAAAAAAGTGACGTGAAACACTGCAGACCACTGATTGGTCAGAAGAGAGAAGCATCACATGTTGGAACGTCTGCACAAAAAAAGAAACCCGCCATCTTTAATGGCTCACGTAGGATTCATTATTTGTTTGCAGCAGGAACAAGTGCAATAAACAAAAAAGGATACATTCACTGTGTATTCTGCCTCATTTATTGATGAAACAAAACCAACATCAACACAATTTACCACCGAGCGGAGAGTTTAGTCTCACAAAAATATCGCTGATTTGTTAGCCTACATGCTAATGTGATTGCGTTTTACTATTATAATAGTTAGCATTGTGGCTAGCGTACATAGCGTGCAAAGATCCAATATAACTCGCTATTGATTGTTTGTACTAGTAACGTTAATGCTAGTCGAATAGACACAACGTGAGGTAATCATCATCATCCATTTTAAACCGGTTATTAACTAATGCTAACGTTAGTAGAATAGACACAAGAGGTAACGTTAACACTAGTAGAATAGACACGAGAGGTAACGTTAACGTTAGTAGAATAGACACGAGAGGTAACGTTAATGTTAGCAGAATAGACACAACGAGAGTCTGGTTAATGTTGTTATTGATTGATTGATTGAAAACTGTGTTTACTCTGGCTTGCTCCAAGCCCATCACGGACATAGCTATGCTCACGGAGCTCTCATGCTGTACGCCAGCGGCCCAGCCTCCCCACACAGAGACAAACGGAGTACTACCTGCAGTGGAAAACGAACGAAGTACCAGGTACCTAAAGCGAGTAGAGTAGAGTAGGGTAGAGTCAAGTAGGTACTATGCAATGGAAAAGAGGCATAAGTGCACTTAAAGGAACACGCCAACATTTAGGGAAATTAGCTTATCATCTTCTCCAGAGAGAGACAAGAAAATAGATACCAGTTTCCTCTCTGTGCGTTCAGTAGAAAGCTATCTGGCTGCATGTTAGCCTAGTTTAGCACAATGAATGGAAGTGGACATGACCAGTTAGCCTTCGGGAGAGGTATTAGTTGGACAATGCCTAGGCTAACCGGTCATGTCTGCATCCATTCATTGTGCTAAGCTAGGCTAACATGCAGCCAGATAGCTTTCTACTGAACGCACAGAAAGGAAACTGGTATCTATCTTCTTGTCTCTCTCTGGCAAAGACGGCAAGCTAATTTCCCCAAATGTTGGCGTGTTCCTTTAACCTCTAAGCCCTCTTATTTTCTGAAAATCCACCTAAAATACATACCTAAGTAAATGGAAGATTGCTCCACTTCTACAAGGTCCATTTGCATGTTCCTGGTATCTAGGGACATCTATGGACCTCAGTTAATGTATTACCAGTGTCCGAAATATTGTGTCTATTACTAAGCTTGCTTAAATTGTGATGAAACAAAGGATAATATGAATTATGATTTTTTTTGGCAGAGTTCAATTTTGATTTAGTATCACCAGGCGTGCATGAAGAACATAATGAAATCTACTGTATGTACAGTAGGTTTTTTATTCTTGCGACAGCTCCGCCATTTTTAAACTGATTTCAAATCGGATGGTTGCTAATTGTTCACAATAGGGGAGACAAACTAACTGTGATCCAATATATGCCAATAATGTTCAGTTTTGTGGTATATAATCCAGAGTAATAAGATAAATAAAAGAAATTCATACACAAGTCATTTGTTTGAAGGCAGCTAGAAGCCATTGGGTAGTGTAGTTCTTCGAAATTCCAACGCTCATTGAGGGCTCTGGATGTCCTCTTCTCAAAATGGTAAATAAAACACATTTCAAAAACTAAAATCTCACTAATAACACACTAACCTATTGGTAAACAAACATATTGCTGAAAATATATACTATGACTGCTGTTGTGACATGGTTAGGATGTTTACTCTTGAATACGTTTGGGGGGAAAAAACAATAATTATGTCAGACAGTAGCCTATAGAGCAGGGGTGGGCAATTATTTTTCCCGGGGGGCCGAATGAGCAACTGAAAATATGTTGGAGGGCCGGGCCAAAATTCCAAACTCAATTATGCATAATATACATTTTATTTCTATATAAAAAGCAGTAAATGGCATTGTTTTGACCCCTGGTAAGAGTGTATGTTATTATTTGGCAATTAAAAGGGGAGGTTAGCTTTCAAAAATATCATTTATTCAAATAGAATTTTTTTCCAAAATGATAAACAAAATGTGAAACATTAATAACAAGGGGCATGTATGAAAAAGTGCTATACAAATAAAGTTATTATTTTGAGTTTCATATACTATTGAAACACGGATTTTCTTAGCTTTCTAAAGACATCACATCATCTTATAGCCAAAATAAACAAGACATGTCACTGAACTGTGTAAAGAAAAGTGTCCCAGTAGCCTTTTTTACTTTACATGCCTATATTAAACATTTAATGTTTTCAGAACTGTGCAAAAAAAAGAAGGAAAAAAAGATCAAGTGTCCCATTTCACGTGTTATATTTCCACATTTTAGTGTTCTTCAGCTCTTTTTTTTTTTCTTTTTCATTCAGTGTGATAAATCCAGTCTCTGTTGAGCTTTAACAAGTCCATCAAAGTCAGGTTGCATGTCTGAGGTGGAGATGCGAAGCACAGCTGCCAGATGTTCATCAGTGAGAGAGGATCTGTACCTGGACTTGGTAAACGTCATGACTGAGAATGTCTGTTCACATATAGGTGGATCCAAAGAGAACCAACATCTTCTGAGCATGTCTCCTCATGTTTGGAAAGTTCTCCTCCTTGAGAGCAGAGTAGAACTCTAGCAGTGATGCTGACTTAAAGTGCTCTTTCAGTAGTGAATCAGACTGCAGGTCAATGAGTTCAAGCTGAACATCAGTGGGTGCACTATCAACACTGCAGGTAAAGGGAGAGGAAACCAGCTGCATTTCATCCTCAACCTTTTTGAAATCTTGAAAACGCCTTGAAAATTCATCATGCAGTGCTCCCAACATGGATGAGTACCTGTGCCGGTGATAAGCTGATGGTTTGACTTCTTTCAGGGTTTTCATGTGTTTGAGGTTGTTGCTGCCTAGTTGCCTTGAAATTAATTGCAACTTTGTCATGAAGGCTTTCACATGGCTATGCATTTCATGAGCAAAAATGCCCTTGCCCTGCAGTTGTGTGTTCAGTAGGGATGGGTACCGTTCACATTTGAACCGATACGGTACCGGTACCTGTGAATCGATACCTTTTTTCTGTACTTTAGTCTCTAAAAATGTAATCTACCTACCTCAGTTGTGAAAAAAGAAATCCAAACTTCAAATAACCACACTTTCTACCGTTTTCGGCTTGCCCCGACTGCTTTGTTGTTGAATCAAGTCAAATCCTAGGTAAGCGTATATTGTGCGTGTGAACGTTGACATGAAAAGAAAAAAGTAAAAAAAAATTATGTAAAAAAAAAAAAAAAAAAAAAATTATTATCATGTAATCTTTCGCGGGCCGTACAATGCCCAGGTCTGCTATAGAGAGAAGGATTTATGACTTGATGTCATTTGCGGTCCGGTACCAGACCGCATGGGTGGAAGAGGTTAAGTGCATACTAACTCATTTAAGTATTTAACCTTTCTATCGTGTTCGGGTCAAATCTGAGCGATTTCCTACTTTCATCCATCATAAATATTGTGTTTTACATGTGATTGTCTTAAAGGGGAACTCCAACATTTGGGAAATTAGCTTATTTAACATCTTCCCTGGAGTTAGACAAGAAGATACATACCTTTTTTGTCTCTGTGCGTGCATTTTAGCTTTGGGAATAGACGCTCCGTTAGCATAGCTTAGCTTCATCACTGGAAGTGAGGCAGGACAGTAGCCTTACAGTGCCTTACAGTGTATTGCAAGGTCTGACATTGACCAAATTTGATATGCATGACCTTGGTGGGCTCTAGGTCAACTCCTGAAAAGGGGGTCAATGTCAGACCTTGCAATCAAAAGTTAGGGGGCGCACTGAAATTATGGCAAGGGTTATTAGCCCCCTAACTTTTGATTGCAAAGTCTGACATTGACCCCCTTTTCAGGAGTTGACCTAGAGCCCAACAAGGTCATGCATATCAAGTCAATGTCAGACCTTGCAATACACTGTAAGGCACTGTAAGGCTACTGTCCTGCCTCACTTCCAGTGATGAAGCTAAGCTATGCTAACGGAGCGTCTATTCCCAAAGCTAAAATGCACACACAGAGACAAAAAAGGTATGTATCTTCTTGTCTAACTCCAGGGAAGATGTTAAATAAGCTAATTTCCCAAAATGTTGGAGTTCCCCTTTAAGGCCTCATGGTATCCTCCACACTAGGCCTCATGGTATCCTCCACACTAGGCCTCATGGTATCCTCCACACTAGGCCTCATGTTATCCTCCACACTAGGCCTCATGCTATCCTCCACACTAGGCTTCATGGTATCCTCCATACTAGGCCTCATGATATCTTCCACACCTCATGGTATCCTCCACACTAGGCCTCATGGTATCCTCCACACTAGGCCTCATGGTATCCTCCACACTAGGCCTCATGGTATCCTCCACACTAGGCCTCATGGTATCCTCCACACTAGGCCTCATGCTATCCTCCACCCGAGGCATTTGACCAGATACTAATAGCTGATCACCACTTTCATTGCATTTTTTGTTGTTTAGTCAACTTTGTAACACCTGTGGTGTTCCCATGAGTCAAAAAGTACCGCCATAGGAAATGAATGGGTGACCCTAGATTGTGTTCTTCCACACAACCACTAATCCACAACCACCAACACCACCACACACACCTACACACACCCACACCTACACACACACACACACACACACACACACACACCTACACACCTACACGCACACGCACACACGCACACACACACACACCTACACACACACACACACACACACACACACACACACACACACACACACACACACACACCTACACACACACTCCACCTCACGTGAACCCCTTTCAGACTGAACAATTAGGCGTCTCCTCTTCCCACCTATTTCCCACGCTTATGTGCCTATCCTGAACCACACCTTCCAGATTAAACGTATAATAACACCTGTTCCACATTTCAAAGTAAACAATATATATTTTTTTATGGAAACCTGTCTCTTTCCCAGGCTTATGTGCCCATCTCCACCCACCTGAGCCACACTTTCCGATAAAAAATGTATCATATCTTCTCACATTTTTACTCTGAACACAATGAGTAGGCACCCGAACAGACGCTTGTTTTTTCCAGAGAGGCTATTGACCTTTTTTTCCAACCCGATGAAGCAGGGATTGAAGTTGAACCAGAAATAGAGGAGGATGTCTCAGAAATAGAAGACAACATCGATCCTGAGGAAGACACACCTGAGGAAGAGGCCCCTGCGCCAAGATATTTATGAACTCATATTTAGCTAATAACAATTAAAATCATTGGTAAACAAACATAGTGCTAAAAATATACACTTTGTCTGCGGTTTTGATAGGGTTAGGGTCTTTACTCTTGGATACATATGAAAAAGAAATGCAACATTCGTTAATACGGACTGTATTGAACTATTCATGACGTGATATTAATTTTGTACCGGTACCGGAATGCTCGGGCTTAAGGGGTTAAAGGAGTAAGCCGTGTGCAGGACCCCTCTTACTAATGGTGCAGTTTTAATTTTCTGATGGACCACATCGGTAAACTGTAAAGTAATTAACACAGACAGCTCTTTACAGGAAGTGAGGAATGGCCAGGAACACCGGGGGCCGGCTGGGGAAAGTAATGGAGAGGTCGGATACTTGCGATCGCTTAGGTCTCCAGTACCAGGGATTAACAACCGGGTTTGGATTGAGTCAGTGCAGGGTATTGGCTCAAGGTCGCATTTCTGATGCCTTTTCAAATAAATGCATGTTCAAATGAGCATATTTTCATATAGTAATTGAATATGTAGGTATCACTTCACATAATGTTAGCTAATTTATAGATTTGTTTCAGATGGTTTTTCAGTCCAGTTACTTTTGTATAATGTCCATAGCTCCGCCATTCTTTTGTGACACGGTTTTTTCTCTAGATATTTTTATAAACAACCCATAAATAAAGCAGAGCGTTGCACGACAGACCAGGATCAATTCTTCTGACAGTTCCGTGCTACAAGACAACGCCTGCCCTTCAGAATTCTCTTTTCGCCTCAGCTGGCATTTGCAATCAAACTATTACATTTTTGTAATTTCTTCATTGATGTCACTGTCCACCGTTAAAACAGCCATATCTTCAATCGATCTCATGGTTGATTCCGTTGAATAGCCTGGTGCAACTGCCCCGCTAACAATAGTAAACCATGTGCCCATGTTATTTATTTATTTATTTATAGGGCAATCGTGTGATTTGCACGATTTGACCGTGGGCAACTTGCGGTCGTAAGCGCTGGGTGCGGTCACAGGAGTTTAATATTTTTTTTGGTTTGTACCTTTCCAATGTAGACAAAAAAAAAACATCTTAACCCTTTCACTACCACACTACCGAAGGTTAACCTTTCCCTACCACACTACAGACGGTTAACCAGGGTTAACCTTTGGTAGTGTGGTAGTGAAAGGGTTAACGTTAACCTTATATAGTGAAAGGGTTAACCTCCTGTAGTGTGGTAGTGAAAGGTTAACCTTCTGTAGTGTGGTAGTGAAAGGGTTAACATTATGTAGTGTTGTAGTGACACGTTAACCGTCTGTAGTGTGGTAGTGAAAGGTTAACCTTCTGTAGTGTGGTAGTGAAAGGTTAACCTTCTGTAGCGCGGTAGTGAAAGGTTAACCTTCTGTAGTGTGGTAGTGAAAGAGTTAACCTTATGTAGTCTGGTAGTGAAAGGTTAACGTTAGGTTATGACTATAACCAAGTTCTGTTAATTAGGGGTGACGCTTGGCATCACTCTGCACTTTCTCGCGTACGTGCACGCGCACTGAATAAATTCCACAAATGTACCTTTAATACCAGTATTAGTCTGACCACACCCCTCATCAGCTTACCTTCATAAGCAGGTGTGTGGTCACCTGCTCTCCTCCTTCCCAAGCTTTCACCACAAGGTGAGGTCAAGGGCTGCAGCGGCCGTCGGATGCCAAGCGTCACCCCTAATTAACAGAACTTGGTTATAGTCATAACCTAACGTTCTGTCTCATTAGGGGCTCTGCTTGGCATCACTCTGCACAAAGGGAGGCCAAGCGGAGCCACTGGCCGACAAATACACCCCGCTGAAGGCCCCCCATAACCAACAGAACAGGGAGGGCCGAGCCCCCCCGACCCCCCCTAATGGAGGGCACCCCCCCTATTAGAGGTTTACCGGGAGGGCGACGGACCCGACCGTGCGAAGAGGCACTCAAGCAACTCAACGCACAGGGTGAGCAGACCGTGGCTTGACCCCATGACTACACACACGCACAACCCGCATGCCACCTGGGAACGAACGGAGGGAAACAACCTCGTTACTGCCCCCAGAATCACGGGATCAAGGGCAAACCCAACCCCGTGGCAAGGCCGTAGCAGCGGAGCGCGAAGGAAGACCCAGACCCACCAAAAGGACTGGACTCCCTGGAATGGGGGCCCGGAGAAGTCCATGATGCCAGCATCAAGACCCCACCAGGCGGGCACTTAGTGACCCCGCCCCCCACATCGCCAGCGTATTCGGACAAAGGCCCCTCATCCGAGCGGGCCCTGTCCTCCCCAATAGTACACCGTCTGGCACACTGGCCCTGCAACAGGCAGACAGCATGGCCGTAACACACAAAAGTTACCAACGGAAGCAGGCAGTGCACCGGGAAAAAAGACCAGGCAACAGGCTGTTAACCATAGCCTGGAGACTGCGGACGAGACAGGCGCCAGAAAGGACAGCTGAACACAGCCGCCCCGGCGGAAGGGGCGTATGCTGGCGTTGTCGCATAACCAAGCCTCCACAGAGAAGGCTGACACGATCGGCAGACGTCATGAACGTGCAGGGGCACCCTCAACCGGTGAACCCGGGAGTTGACACTGCAGCAACACACCAGAGAACCAACCACCCAGGCGTTACCCTATGCAATGGTTGGTCCCATAACCCCTCAGGGAAAAAAACCCAAAACACACCTGCGGCACTGCCGCAGCCCGTGTTCCAGTTTCCAACAGGGTTATCCCGGGCCTACGGGTCAACGAAATATTACCCCGGAGCGGGCCCGGTGATACGGGGAGCACAGGGTCCCCCGAGGAGGCTAAAACCACCCCAACAGGCCCCTCTTCGCCATGCGTAAGAGAAGAGCGTAAAAATGGAAGACCAGCCCCAGCACCCCGCACTCGGTATTCCCAGGAGGTCACCCAACCAAGGACCAACCAAGACCAACCTGCATGGCGGCCGAGATCCGACGAGATCGGGCGCGTACAGGTTGGCACGGCCGTAAGCCATTACGACAGTGTAGAATACAATGTACCCAACAAGGGTTCCATAACGCTCAACCCTGTGACACCCGGACCGACCTAGCATATTTTCCCCCTGAAAAAAGCCCAAGTCCCTCAGGGTACTAGAACAGCAGATCTGCATCCCCGGCGGACAACGGGTGTAACTGATCTGGACCAGCGTGACCAGAACCAGTCCCGTGCCCTAACCACGCCGACCTGCCAACCCCAGGAGAAGGGGCAGATATGGATCTGTACCTGGGGAGAAGGGGCGTTGATCCTAAAACATAAAAAGAAGGCGCCACCCAGATGTTTCGGTACGAACCGCGCCCGGCGGCCCACCCCCAGGGCGTGAGACCCTTCCCCATATGTTCAGATCTATTCCGTTATCATCCCCTGATATGAACGGGAACCCATCGACAACCACACAGGGTGTCGGAAGAGGAAAAAAAACCCATCCCAATTGCTTCATAAAAACGCTGTTTTAACCCCAAGCAATCAAGGCGCGCCAGTCAGCCAATGTCCAACAGAACATCCTGAGCTAGCACTATGTGTGCGTTTTGACATACCCACATCAACAATAGGCTGTTTAGACCATCTTATTGAATCCCCAAGACACCCAGGGGAACGACAAGAGGGGCGAGATGCAAACAACTCCATGAATGAATGAACAAAAACTTTACCGATTGCAGAAAGGGTACAACCCAGTACGGTGCAATACACACAATTGGTTAAGGGGAGGCAGACCTGAGAAAGACGTTAGTCTTGTTTCCATCAGGGACCCTCATTTCCAATCCATATAGACACATCCAACTCTTTATAATAATAAAGAAAAAGCATCACCCGTATGAACCAACTGCACAGCTGGGAGTAAAAAACCTGTTTTCACATGATCTTAATCCAGTCACTCTTTTTAATCAGAGTGTAAGACCAGACCCTCCCAGAAACACCTTCCCACATGAGTTTATAGTCATGAAAAAAGATATGCCAACTGTGAGTCACGTGACCAACCGACTCAAGTTTACACATAAATCGGGCGCAGCAGAACTGTGAGCCCTACGCCCTAACTCGACACCTTTAAGACACCTCAACTCATGGAAGGCGTCGCCATAGCAACACCGCTACAACGGGCGGGGAATCCTGCCGGCTCCTGTCTTGTAATAGGAGTCGGCAGAATAACCCCCCCCCCCTGCCAAGACGTCCCACCGGCTTGGCCCTGACTGGCTCAGCAGAAAAGATCAAAAATCCCCTAAACCAATCAAGTGGGAAAGGAGGGGTTTATTCGACACCCCCTCACGAAAACACACTTCGTTCCCTACACACAGAAAAAACAACCGTAGCCATATTGAAAACCTCCGGTAGAATGCAATGCATAGCATAAGCTAATACAATGCCCGCTACCCACAAAAATGTGAAGAGGATTTTACAACAAAACACAAGTCGTATGTGTGTGAATCCTACACCTGTTGACTATGTCGTACATAGCAAAAAACGCTGACCGAGAGTAAGGGCTAGGCCGTGGAATGTGCGTGTACGAGTATTACTGCAACTAAACAACACAGCATTGTGAGACACATACTTAGTTCAAGCAATGGAATAACACCAGTTTCTACCTGCATGTGGAGCATCAAGCTAATAGAACCTATTACTGAGTGTATGTTGCAGACCTTGCTTAACCTCGTAACACAACACGACTCATCTCACAACGTAAAAGTGCAGATTCATATATACACAACCCCACCATATGAATTGTTGAAGAAACACACAGTTTGTTCGGCCAAAACACAGTCCCCCTTATATCGGGGAACTTTTTTTATTTATAAAGTGTTCTAAGGCACAGAAACATAGAGGGGCCGGGGAGGGTGTAAAAGAGAGAGGGGATACAGAGGGGAAAAGTCACTCAGCGGCGTCTGCCACCTCGCGCCGCTCGAGTCTTGCCACCCCGAGGAGCCCCGGAGGGACGGTAGGTTACTGTCTGCTGGACACGATGTTCCCTACCGTCTCCTCCGGTCGTGGATGGGCCGGCGGTGGCAGAAGCGCCGTCTCTTCCCCTGGCCCTCTTGGAAGGGCCAGCAGCGGCGGCGGAGGCAGTGGTAGCGGCGACGGAGACAGCTCGACGTCGCGGAAGCCTTCTGACTCCACCGGCAAAGACGGGAGGCGGAAAATGGGGTTGGAGGATGGATCTCTCCTCTGCCATCTCTCTGCATGTTGAGGTCATCAACCGCAGGGCCTTCCCGAACAGACCAGCGTCGGAGAGGGCGGCCGTCAGAAGAGGAGCTCTCTTCTTCTCTGGCACACGGGCCTGCACCAGCCAAAGATGACGCTGGCCCAGGGTGGCCAGGGCGCGCACTTTCCCCATGGCTATGGCCAGCACCTGGGAAAGGTGCAGGACAGCTCCCGCAGCCTGGGTGATCTGATCGCATTTTACCTCGTTCAGATCCGTGCCGCCCGTCATGATCCCCGATACAAATCTAGCCAGGTGGGCGATGTTAGACGCCGCAGCCAGCGATTGTGTACCAGCGATGAATGACTGGTCACCCCAATAAGCCAATCGCCTAGCCAATTTCCCCTGGAGGACCGGCTTGCATAGGGGTTCCCACACCATATCCGGACAGAGGAGAGCCGCCATCGGACTGTCAAGCCGAGGCACGCCCTCCCCCATACCTTTGACTAACCCCGACACCCGCGTAACTGGTACGTAGGCGGGAGTTAGTCCCATGATGTTGGACACCGCCTGACCCCGACGAACATAGGCCCCCATCGAGGGGAAAAATGGGTAGACAGCGTCCACACCTCTCACTGGGGGACGCTGCCAGGGATGACCTATGAGATCATCAGGGACAGGTGCAGGCAATGGCAGCGGCAGCGGCACGCTGTTTGCGGCGGCGGCTACCGCCATGAGCTCGGGAAACAAAGCCTGCAGTTCCCCCTGCGGACCTTCCTCCACCGACCCCGCATCCCTCACATGCAGCAGGCTGCGACTGGTTAAGGAGCCACAGTCTGATGTGGCCGACAGTAGGGCATCCTGCTGATGAGGCCAAGGTGGTTCCTCGACATCCTCGAACAGGGAGCCCCATGGAGCCATTTCCCCCCCCTCCGGGGTCTCCTGAAGAGGGATACTCTCCTCCACGGGACCATCATACAAGAATCCGTCCGCCTCTTCCATGAAGTCCTCAGTTTCCATCGGAAATCCAGAGCCGGACGCATCCTCGCTGGTCTCCAGCAGTTCCCCAAACCCAGGCCGTTCGCGTCTGCACGCTACCATCTTGCGACGTGAAAGGGCAGACGCGAAAAGTTTGTGTCGCAAATCCTCTGGCTCCAAAACAACCCCCCGTTCACCAACGGGCGATTCCCCGGAACCAGAAGAACCAGAGTCGAGATCAGGCCATCGCCGGAGCGACGGCACCGACTCCTCGGCTCTTCGGAGAGGCAAACTATCCATCGGCTGACTCCTGGGCTGGGTCGGCAACCACGAAAGTGGCAACAGCCCAGCACCAAGGCGCACGACGGAGGCGGGAATGGAGAACCGCTGGTGAAGAGTAGGTCTAGCGGGTCTACTCTCCGCGGAATACATTATGACCCAAACTTTTTCTTTACAACAGATGTGAGAGAAGAAAAAATTAAGCACAATGTAAACTCGTCACAACTCTTTTCAACTAACAACACGTCAAGTGGGGTACTACCAGGCACTTCCTTGTGGTGAAAGCGAGAAGGAGGAGAGCAGGTGACCACACACCTGCTTATGAAGGTAAGCTGATGAGGGGTGTGGTCAGACTAATACTGGTATTAAAGGTACATTTGTGGAATTTATTCAGTGCGCGTGCACGTACGCGAGAGAGTGCAGAGTGATGCCAAGCAGAGCCCCTAATGAGACAGAACCTTCTGTAGTGTGGTAGTGAAAGGTTAACCTTCTGTATTGTGGTAGTGAAAGGTTAACCTTATGTAGTGTGGTAGTGAAAGGTTAACCTTCTGTAGTGTGGTAGTGAAAGGTTAACCTTCTGTGGTGTGGTAGTGAAAGGTTAACCTTCTATAGTGTGGTAGTGAAATGTTAAGCTTCTGTAGTGTGGTAGTGAAAGGTTAACCTTCTGCAGTGTGGTAGTGAAAGGTTAACCTTCTGTAGTGTGGTAGTGAAAGGTTAACCTTCTGTAGTGTGGTAGTGAAAGGTTAACCATCTGTAGTGTGGTAGTGAAAGGGTTAACCTTCAGTAGTGTGATAGTGAAAGGTTAACCTTCTGTAGTGTGGTAGTGAAAGGTTAAACCTTCTGTATTGTGGTAGTGAAAGGTTAACCTTCTGTAGTGTGGTAGTGAAAGGTTAAACCTTCTGTAGTGTGGTAGTGAAAGGTTAACCGTATGTAGTGTGGTAGTGAAAGGTTAAACCTTCTGTATTGTGGTAGTGAAAGGTTAACCTTCTGTAGTGTTGTAGTGAGAGGGTTAACCTTCTGTAGTGTGGTAGTGAAAGGTTAACCCTCTGTAGTGTGGTAGTGAAAGGGTTAACCTTCTGTAGTGTGGCAGTGAAAGGTTAACCGTCTGTAGTGTGGTAGTGAAAGGTTAAACATTCTGTATTGTGGTAGTGAAAGGTTAACCTTATGTAGTGTGGTAGTGAAAGGTTAAACCTTCTGTAGTGTGGTAGTGAAAGGTTAACCGTCTGTAGTGTGGTAGTGAACGGTTAAACCTTCTGTATTGTGGTAGTGAAAGGTTAACCTTCTGTAGTGTTGTAGTGAGGGGGTTAACCTTCTGTAGTGTGGTAGTGAAAGGTTCACCTTCTGTAGTGTGGTAGTGAAAGGTTAAGCTTCTGTAGTGTGGTAGTGAAAGGTTAACCTTCTGTAGTGGTAGTGAAAGGTTAACCTTCTGTAGTGTGGTAGTGAAAGGTTAACCTTATGTAGTGTGGTAGTGAAATGTTAACCTTCTGTAGTGTTGTAGTGAGAGGGTTAACCTTCTGTAGTGTGGTAGTGAAAGGTTAACCTTCTGTAGTGTGGTAGTGAAAGGTTAACCTTCTGTAGTGTGGTAGTGAAAGGTTAAACCTTCTGTAGTGTGGTAGTGAAAGGTTAACCTTCTGTTGTGTGGTAGTGAAATGTTAACCTTCTGTAGTGTGGTAGTGAAAGGTTAACCTTCTGTAATGTGGTAGTGAAAGGTTAAACCTTCTGTATTGTGGTAGTGAAAGGTTAACCGTCTGTAGTGTGGTAGTGAAAGGTTAAGCTTCCTTAGTATGGTAGTGAAAGGTTAACCTTCTGCAGTGTGGTAGTGAAAGGTTAACCTTCTGTAGTGTGGTAGTGAAAGGTTAACCTTCTGTAGTGTTGTAGTGAGAGGGTTAACCTTCTGTAGTGTGGTAGTGAAAGGTTAACCCTTCTGTAGTGTTGTAGTGAGAGGGTTAACCTTCTGTAGTGTGGTAGTGAAAGGTTAACCCTCTGTAGTGTGGTAGTGAAAGGGTTAACCTTCTGTAGTGTGGTAGTGAAAGGTTAACCGTCTGTAGTGTGGTAGTGAAAGGTTAAACCTTCTGTATTGTGGTAGTGAAAGGTTAACCTTCTGTAGTGTGGTAGTGAAAGGTTAAACCTTCTGTAGTGTGGTAGTGAAAGGTTAAACCGTCTGTAGTGTGGTAGTGAAAGGTTAAACCTTCTGTATTGTGGTAGTGAAATGGTTAATGAAGTTATTATCTTTACTAGAAAATGTGCAATTAATAAATGTAAAAAATTAAATAAAAATGTGTATCTAATTGCTGATGTTGGTTATCGCCAAGCAATATATCTGTTGGTTGTTACAGAGTAATAGGATTATGCCGTTGGCCCATCTGACTGCTTCATGTAGTTTATGTAGCAATAGACCTTCCCTCGGATGGTGGAAACACAGGTGGTTAAACGGTGCGTGAGCAGCAGCCGCACCGTCCCCACGCCATGCTTAGACCGTGATGGATCCCCACGAGGCGGGATAAATCTCAGAGTCGTTAAAAGATTGGGTTTGTATAAAAATCTATTAAACAGCGTAAGTGCTTTTATTGCCTTTTTATATACGTGTCAGTGTCACCTAGCACGTCGTAACGTTTGATTCCCCCTCCGCAGCAGCGCTCCAATTTCAACAACTCCCTGATCTACGGCCTTTTGTCCACTCGGCAATGAAATGTAATTGCGTAATGAAAGAAGAAAAAAAAGAAATCTCCCCCAAGGCTCAAGATTACTGTTGCTACCTCTTGCATTAGACATCGTTTTATTAGCCACAGTGCATCAGCGTCACGATCAGAGCCTGTGTGGAGGATCCCCCCTGGGGGTGGGAGGGTGGCAGCGGTGGTGGGTCTCCGGGGACCCAGAGCATCTCCCTCCGAGATGAGGTGAACAGAAGCGGGTTCAGTGAGATGTTAGACTATAGAGGTAACGGGAGTTCCTGTTCACTGTCGCAGCGATGCAGCAAAGTGGAATGATAATGGGCTTAGCTCTTCCCTCGTCCCCCGGAGAGTTTAGAGAACGGTTATGATTCGCATGAGGACAAGAGGGAGCGTTTCGGGGTCACCTACCCACCCCTTCCTCGTGTGACGCCACAGAAGACAATGTAGATCGTAGTAGCGGGGGGAGGAGGACCCCTGTGATTGTGGTGTTTGACAGCTGTTTATATCTCAGTTATTGTGTTTGACAGCCGTTTATATTTCAGTTATTGTGTTTGACAGCTGTTTATATTTCAGTTATTTAGTTATTAGCTGCTGGTGCCGCATAGGCAGTGATGTACAGTAGTAGTAGTAGTAGTAGTAGTAAATATAAGGTAAAAGGTGAGCAAACTGTGAACCTCAGTCAATGATTCATCGCCAGGATGTGAGCAACCGCCAATCGAAAAACACAAATATTATTTTTATTCAATTTACAATTTGTTATATTTTATTGAAGATATTGAAGGTATTTAGTTTGACTTAGTCAGACAAGAAGATAGATACCAATGTCCTCTCTGTGCGTTCAGTAGAAAGCTATCGGCTTAGCTTAGCACAAATCAATGGGAGCGGGTAAGGACCACTAGCTTAGATGTTGTCAAAAAAAACACCTCTCCCGGGGTTTTAAGCTAGGCTAGTGGTTCGTATCCACTTCCATTCATTTGTGCTAAGCTAGGCGGATAGCTTTCTACTGAACGCACAGAGGGGAAATTGGTATCTATATTTTCGTCTGACTCTGGAGAAGAGGGTAAGGGCAAGTCCCATAATGGTGTCAGTCTCCCAGCAGAGCTCCAGTAGTAGTAATAGTAGTAGTAGTAGTAGTAGTAGTAGTAGTAGTAGTAGTAGTAGTAGTAGTAGTAGTAGTAGTAGTAGTAGCAGGGACGTGCACAGGACTTTAGAGGGGCAGGTGCTCAAAGGCTGAAAAGGGCACTACACTTGTGTGTATATATTAACCGAGCGCGCGTAGCGTGCGAGCACGATTTTTAAGGGCCCTTTTCTGGCGGGGGGGGGCCCCCTTTTTATGCTTTTTGGGGGGTTTTGGTGATCAAATATTGAATATTGAACTATAATAATCAGTGCAGGAGCTCACTTATCCTTGAAAGACACTTTTATCACTGACTTAAAAGGCCCATACATCTCCATAAATGTTCAGGGGGGAGGGAATAAGTGCTTACCCTACAGACCCCAAGAAGTGCTGTATATTCTGTATTTTTTTATATAAATGCATTTTTTATTCCAATCCCGATTTGTATTTGAGATTCCCAAATCCCATCGGACTTGACTTCTTCGTGTCCCTCAATGAGTGTAATACCAGCATTCAACTGTATGCGCCACAGCGGTTTCTATCATCATCATCATCACCACCCACGCTATGCATAAAATATATAGGTCCGTGGAGAGGCACACTGAGGAGGCCGTGCAAACTGCAATGGAATATGGGGCATCTCTCTCTCTTTACCTAATATTTTTATTCTATCCTGACATTTTTCAGTTGGAAGGGCAGTCTATATGCGTAACGGTAAAAAAAAAAAAATCAAAAAGGGCACTTTTTTGATGAGGCTCAAAAAGGCAGGTGCTCAAGCACCCCTTGGCCTCTATGTGTGCACGTGCCTGAGTAGTAGTAGTAGTAGTAGTAGTAGTAGTAGTAGTAGTAGTTGTAGTAGTAGTAGTAGTAGTAGTAGTAGTAGTAGTAGTAGTAGTAGTAGTAGTAGTAGTAGTAGTAGTAGTAGTAGTAGTAGTAGTAGTAGTAGTAGTAGTAGTAGTAGTAGTAGTAGTAGTAGTAGTAGTAGTAGTAGTAGTAGTAGTAGTAGTAGTAGTAGTATTAGTAGTAGTAGTTTGATTGATTGATTGATTGATTGAAAACTTTATTAACAGATTGCAGAATGGGTACAGTACAGTACAGCTGCAGAGAAAGACTTTCGACTTGTTTACATCAGGGTCCCCCATTTTCAATTCATGATATATGACACACACAACATACAGATAGACAGTACTGTACATTTATGACATACCAGATTTGCAAATACAGTACTGTTTGTGATACAAAAAGAGTCCAGAAAAAAGAGTATATACATTTGACGTAGAAACTGTACATTGGAGGAGGTTGGGTAGGTGGGGTGGGGGGGGGGGACTGTACATTGGAGGTGGTTGGGTGGGTGGGGTGTGGGGGTTGGGTAGGTTGGGTAGGAGGGGTGGGTGGGGGACACTGTACAACTGTAAAAGCGAAACTGTACATTGGAATATTGACAAAACCATACTTGGTATTGTACTGTACATTGGAGGGGGTTGGGTTAGGACATTTACGGGGGCCAGTTTCGAATTGCAGTTTCCCGTAGGTGTTCTTTGAGAGTGGTTTTGAAAGTGGGTAGTGATTCACATTCCTTTACAGCTTTGGGTAGGGTGTTCCACATTGATGTGGCATAATTGCGAAACGTGTTTAGTCCCTTGTTTGAGCCGAATCTGGGTTTAACATGATTTGTGGAGCTCGCTCTGGTGTTGTGATCGTGGTATTCACTGACCTTTGGGAAGTATTGTGACATGTACATGGGTACCTTAGTGGTGTAGTGTATCTTGTAGACCAGGCCCATTGCAAGTTGCTGTACTCTGTCGTCTACTCTAAGCCATCCTAGGTTGTCAAAGTGGGCAGGGGTGAGGTGGGTTTTTGGAGTAAGGTCAAGCAGTAGTCTGACCAGTTTGTTTTGTGATGTTTGTAATCTTGTTTTTAGGGCCTTTGAGGTGCTTTGGTACCATGAGGTGCAAGCATAGTCATAGTACCCTTGAATGAGTGCTCCTGTTAGAGTCTTCAGGGTATTGTTGTTTACCAGAGAGGAGATCCGGTAAAAAAAACGTTTATTTTTAATTATTATTTTTCTCCCATCCCAATTTAGTCGTTATGCCAATTCCTTTCCTGGTCGTTGCGTGCATTGTCCCACTGCCGGCCTAGGGAGGGTGTAGAACTACCACATGCCTCCTCTGATACATGTGGAGTCAGCCAGCCGCTTCTTTTCACCTGACAGCGAGGACTCTCACTGGGGGAACGTAACGCGTGCGGAGGTTCACGCTATTTCCCCCCGATCAGGACACATACCCCGCCGGCTTCCCACCAGCTAACACTGCCAATTGTGTTAGTAGGGACGACTGACCAAGCCGGAGGTACCGGTGACAGCTGGATTCGATCCCAGAGTCTCTGCGGTGGTAGGCAAGTGCATTCTCCACTGCGCTACCCAGCCGCACCCGGTACAAGAATCTAGTTCGTTGGTTGACTTTTTTGATTACATTGGTTGCCATTTTGTCACAGGAGAGATATGCGTCTAGGATGGAACCCAGGTATGTAATTTCATCTTTCCTTGTGACAATATTGTCACCCACTGTAACAGAGAAGCCGTCGGTCTTGCTGAGTTTGTTATTTGATCCGAAGATAATGGACTCTGTTTTACCCAGGTGTAATGCTAGTTTGTTATCAGCGAGCCAGGTGCAGATTCTGCCAAGTTCAGAGCTGAGGGATTTTTCAATCTTTAACTTGTTCTTGTCAGAGACCAGCAGGGCTGAGTCGTCCGCGAACAGGAACAAGTTGCATCACAAGCTGATGACATGTCATTTGCATATTTTAGGAAGAGTAGCGGTCCTAGTATGCTTCCTTGTGGAACACCACAGCTCACTGTAAGGGGGGGGGATAGAGTACCGTTTACCTCCACCATCTGTTCTCTCCCCTCAAGGTAGGATTGCATCCAGCTCACTGATAGACTATCAAAACCAATTGCTTTTAGTTTGTCAATCAGAGCTGGCTCCACTGTATTTAGCTGAGCTCCTGCACCACAACACCCCATCCAGAGCCCTAAGGTCTGCTGACCAGCTGCTGCTGGAGGTGCCTAGGACCAGGCTCAAAACTAGGGGAGATAGAGCCTTCGCTGCTGCTGCCCCTCGGCTCTGGAACAGCCTCCCCCACATAAGATCTGCCCAGAGCCTAGAGGCTTTTAAATCACTGCTCAAAACGCACCTGTTCCCTGGCCTTTGACCAGAGTTAGCCTGCCACTTGTACATGACGGCCGCTGTTACTCTGGACTTTTTATCTAATTTCTTGTCTCTTTTATATTGCACCTTGCTCTTGCTTTCTTAAATGTTTGTGTATTTTTACTTGTTACTGCATTGTATGTGTTTTTTTTTTAACCCTAACCCTTTGGCTTTTAGTCATTTGTAAATGTGCTATACAAATAAAGCTGACTTGACTTGTCGAAAGCCTGTCAAGGTGAGTACTGTGTTTGCAGCGCGGGAGGCAAGGTATGGTAAAACTTCATTGTGTGTTTTGTATTTTCTTCCACCCAGTTACAATGAAATCCTCTGAAAGACACAGTGGGCAACGTTTCCAAGAAAGAGTGGCTTGTTTGGTCCTTGGGTGAATAATATCCCTGCATATTAGAGATAGGGGGGGTGGAGGAGTTGGGGAAGATGGCATAATAACTGGAGAGAGAGAGATAGAGAGGGAGAGAGAGAGAGAGGGAGAGGGGGGAGAGAGAGAGGTCTGGCCACATAGAGGTATCATTGTAATGTTCTGAACATATGGGTCCTGGCTTAACTCACCCTCACTCTACCCCTGATTACTTCTCGACTCTTACTCCTACAACCTTACTCTCTCTCCCTTGGGCTTTCTCTCTCTCTCTCTCTCTCTCTTCTCTCTCTCTCTCTCTCTCTCTCTCTCTCTCTCTCTCTCTCTCTCTCTCTCTCTCTCTCCAGTTCTATGCCATCTTCCCGTCCTCCTCCGCCCCCTCCCTATCTCTAATATGCAGGGATATTCACCCAAGGACCAATGCTCCCCTCAATTACGCTGGCTTTCACAGGGGCCAATCGCAGACTGACATTTGGTGTCTCACAGTTCAGCGCCTGCTATTCCCAAAGGGGTCTATTAAGTCATGGCGCTCTGCAGAGCCGGCGGCCCGGAGGAGAGCCAGGTTTCCGAGTGGATTAGTTAATCGATAATGTGGGGAAGCATTAAAACAGATGCATTGGTACGCGGGCCGCGACCAGACCAGGTGTGAGTTGGGACATCTAGCTTCCTACTTGTCCCTGCGGTATTGATCCGGACCAGCAGAGGGTGGCCACCATCACCCCCGCGGATTACTGGGACGATGCTGAGTTAGAGACTGACCTTCGACCGGTGACTGGATCTCTGCTGGTTAGACCGGCGCCATTATGGGACATGCCCTCCCCTTACCCTCTTCTCCAGAGTCAGACGAAAATATAGATACCAATTTCCCCTTTGTTAATAACGTTTTCAATCAATCAAAGTGATAGTCTAGTGACGTTAGCTAGATAGCTACGTCAGTGATAAGTTTAGTAACGTTAGCTAGCTAGCTGGACACTAAACTGTATCGTCATGTTTATCAACGAAGAGACAATGTTCACGTTTAGCTACTCACCTCAGACAAATGCAGAGCCGTTCAGCAGGGCTGATGGTCTCCCTGTAACGTTAGTTGTTGGTCTGCATTTTGGCGATGCAACACGCTTGTGGTCCGAACTTCTGGAGTAGCTCCTGCTAATGACGCAGATGACGCGATGATCGTGATGCAGATGATGCAACAATAAGCGCTCCCTGCGCTCTGGTAAACGATCTGGGCATTCATATTTTTAATATCCAAAGCGGTCCGCCTTGAACAAAAGGCTGGCAGTGTACACGGCCCCTAATAGTCGACTGTAGAGACTGGAGACTGACCTTCGGCCGGCGACTGGAGCTCTGCTGGTCAGACTGACCTTCCACCGGTGACTTAAGAAAATGGTTTGTAAAGCTATTTTTGAAAACTACAAAGGTGAATAATACTGTTTATTGCTATTTTGTTTTAGAATACTGTTTTGGAGTCTTAATTCTGTTAAGAATATAGGACAGGCATTATAAGCAAGCATTATGCTTCAGTCTGTACCTTTTCAGTCACTGTAAAATCAAATATTGTTAAATGATTGTGCATATTGTATTGTGTGAGTGAGATGATGACTGAATAAACTACTACTACTACTACTACTACTACTACTACTACTACTACTACTACTACTACTACTACTACTACTACTACTACTACTACTACTACTACTACTACCACTACTACTAATACTACTTGTTACGAAGGATCAGATTAAACCGAATATATATATTTATTGATTGATATATATTGCATAATATTTGTATATCGTCTGATATCCCTTGTGTATTCTTTGTACATATACACGGAATATCCCTTTAACCTAGTACAGACCATAATATTTCGTTCTCCTATTGGACAGCGGTCCCTTAGGCGCCATTGCCATACCCCCAAGGTCTGGTTCAAAGTCACCGCTAAGACATGTCTGTACATGCCCGGCTTTGCCCAGGAATACGAGACAGAAATAAGGTTGGCACTAGATTATTCACCGTACGTATAAATACGTCGCAGGTGGATACAGCAGTAGTCTTGTCTTATCCTAATACGTTCGTTCAACGTATCGTTCGTTCCTTACTAGTGGAGCCTTCATCACGAGTCAACGACCAAGTGAAGTGAGCAACCGTGCATCTAAATAGAGCACTTATAACCGAGTGCGAATAGGATAGTAAAGTGTCAGAGCTTAGTGGAATAACGTCAAGTTCGACCTAGTTAATGTGAAGTACCGCGCACCGGAGAATCTACACCGGTGAATGCAGAGCCCTTTTCCGGCTGGATTATTATTATTATTGCTTTGGTCCTGTGGATGTTGGAGCGGAGGAGAATCGTCTACCCACTACTGTGTGGGATTTACCCGTGAGGAACATCACTCGAGCCCGTCTCTTGGAGAGGCTGGCCGGCTTTCACCTATGCTGCACGCATAATTGGATTACAGCTGCTGCTTTCGTCTGCTGATCAAGGAGTAATGTACCGTCTCCCGTAGCTGGAGTTTATTGATTCCCCGTTGATCCAGAGCTTGCATTCGAACATTTCCCCTCCCCCTGCTGGCTTACAACCGGAGGGACCCTACCAGTATCTCCCGCTGCCTTTATTAGTGTACCATAGATATAATTCCTAAGATACAGGTTGTATTTATTATCTCCTGCGTAATATGAGAATGGACATACGTTATTGATTTGCTTACGCACATTCCTTTGCCTTATAAGCGCACCCTACGTAAAGTATATTATATACTATCATTGCTGCTAATAAATATTCTTAAACCCAGTTTTGTGTGGAACCGTGTCATTGTGGAGGTGTTCTCATCATATACCTGTGTACTGTATGGCCAGTAGTAATGTACATAAGACGGTAGTGGTTTAATGATACCATACTTATTAATACAGTCAGGGAATTGTACCCCTCAGTTACACTACTACTAATAATTTATTACTACTACTACTAATACTACCAAAGCACCTCAAAGGCGCTAAAACAAAATTACAAACATCTCAAAACAAACTGGTCAGACTACTGCTTGACCTTACTCCTAGAACCCACCTCACCCCTGCCCACTTCGACAACCTAGGATGGCTTAGAGTAGACGACAGAGTACAGCAACTTGCAATGGGCCTGGTCCAAAATACTTCCCAAAGGTCAGTGAATACCACGATCACAACACCAGAGGGAGCTCCACAAATCATATTAAACCCAGATTCGGCTCAAACAAGGGACTAAACACGTTTCGCAATTATGCCACATCAATGTGGAACGCCCTACCCAAAGCTGTAAAGGAATGTGAATCACTACCCACTTTCAAAACCTGGAAAGGCTGTTCCAGAGCCGAGGGGCAGCAGCAGCGAAGGCTCTATCTCCCCTAGTTTTGAGCCTGGTCCTAGGCACCTCCAGCAGCAGCTGGTCAGCAGACCTTAGGGCTCTGGATGGGGTGTGGTGGTGCAGGAGCTCAGCTAAATACAGTGGAGCCAGCTCTGATTGACAAACTAAAAGCAATTGGTTTTGATAGTCTATCAGTGAGCTGGATGCAATCCTACCTTGAGGGGAGAGAACAGATGGTGGAGGTAAACGGTACTCTACCCCCCCCCCCACCCCTTACAGTGAGCTGTGGTGTTCCACAAGGAAGCATACTAGGACCGCTACTCTTCCTAAAATATGCAAATGACATGTCATCAGCTTGTGACTGCAACTTGTTCCTGTTCGCGGACGACTCAGCCCTGCTGGTCTCTGACAAGAACAAGTTAAAGATTGAGAAAAGCCCTCAGCTCTGAACTTGGCAGAATCTGCACCTGGCTCGCTGATAACAAACTAGCATTACACCTGGGTAAAACAGAGTCCATTCTCTTCGGATCAAATAACAAACTCAGCAAGACCGACGGCTTCTCTGTTACAGTGGGTGACAATATTGTCACAAGGAAAGATGAAATTACATACCTGGGTTCCATCCTAGACGCATATCTCTCCTGTGACAAAATGGCAACCAATGTAATCAAAAAAGTCAACCAACGAACTAGATTCTTGTACCGGGTGCGGCTGGGTAGCGCAGTGGAGAATTCACTCGCCTACCACCGCAGAGACTCTGGGATCGAATCCAGCTGTCACCGGTACCTCCGGCTTGGTCAGTCGTCCCTACTAACACAATTGGCAGTGTTAGCTGGTGGGAAGCCGGCGGGGTATGTGTCCTGGTTAGGGCTGTCAGTTTATCGCGTTAATTAGATTAATTAATTACACAGCAAATTATCGCATTATGAAAATTAACTAAAAATGTATAAAAAAAAAATATATATATATGTGAATAACACCATGCTAAAATTGACCAGACCTGAAAAATCGAAGCAAAATAATAAATGGAAGATGATTAAACAGAAGGTTTTGTAGATACAGTACTGAATTCTGCCATCCGGACACATGCAATTTGAAATATGATTATAGAATATAGAATATCAGGCCTAAAATGGTTATGCGATTAAAATGCAATTAATTGGATTAATTAATTACAAATGTCAGCACTAGTCCTGGTCGTTGTAAACTGCGGTTCCTACTGGTCGGTCGGGGTGCCTGTTCAGCAGGGAGGGGATCGGGGGGAAATAGCATGAACCTCCGCACGCGTTACGTTCCCCCAGTGAGAGTCCTCGCTGTCAGGTGAAAAGAAGTGGCTGGCTGACTCCACATGTATCGGAGGAGGCATGTGGTAGTTCTACACCCTCCCTAGGCCGGCAGTGGGACAATGCACGCAACGACCAGGAAAGGAATTGGCATAACGACTAAATTGGGATGGGAGAAAAATAATAATTAAAAATAAAAGTTTTTTTTACCGGATCTCCTCTCTGGTAAACAACAATACCCTGAAGACTCTAACAGGAGCACTCATTCAAGGGTACTATGACTATGCTTGCACCTCATGGTACCAAAGCACCTCAAAGGCCCTAAAAACAAGATTACAAACATCACAAAACAAACTGGTCAGACTACTGCTTGACCTTACTCCGAAAACCCACCTCACCCCTGCCCACTTTGACAACCTAGGATGGCTTAGAGTAGACAACAGAGTACAGCAACTTGCAATGGGCCTGGTCTACAAGATACACTACACCACTAAGGTACCCATGTTAGTGTTGTCAAAAATATCGAAAAATCGGTACATATCGATTCTGAATATTTAAAACGGTTTCAATACTCATTTCCCGAAATATCGATACTTTCTGCAGTATCGATACCAGCTAGCTTGCTCGCAGTGTTCTACCGCAAGTTGTTGACAGACAGACGCACGCTGTTGCAGAGCACGCTTGCCCCTCCTTGCCCAGATTTTTGCTCCGAAGATGGCTAATGCAGAGCCTCCGCAACTTGTGCTTGTGGATAAAGAAAACAGCAGAAGTGCTGTTTGGAAGTACTTCGGATTTGAAGTAAACGACGGAGGAAAAGCTAAAGCCCATTTGCAAGCGTTGTTACAGAGTCGTTCCTCCGTTAGCTTATGCTAGCTAGCTGGCCACCTTTATAATTACTTCATGGAAACGGAGTAACGTTAAGTCGAGTTCATTCATACTACACTAGTACACGTACACGTATGAACTCGACATAACGTTACCGCGTTTCCATGAAGTGTTTAATTAGCAGTAATCTTGTTGAAAATGTAAAGTTAATAAATGCTCAGTGTAACTGAGGGGTTACAAAACCCTGACTGTATTAAATATTGTGATAGATTAAACCACTGCTAGTTATGTACTTTAATTACTGGCCAGACAGTACATCAAATATAGATGGTGAACACCCACAAGAACACGGCATTGACAAAGAAATAGTATTTGAGGGTATTTTATTATTATTATGCAACATTAGGTTACAGAATGAGAATTAGGGTCGCGCTTGTATGGCGAAGAATATGCGTAAAGTCAGTCAATAGCATGAGCCACTAGGAATAGCAGGAATCCTACGATGGGTCTAAGTTGACACCACCTGTCGTATAATAGCAACTATATAAGGCAACACTGGTACCGCCTGGAGACAATGGGTTCCCTCCGGGGGTGTAAGGCCTGGAGGGTAGAGGAATGTTCGGATAATCAGTCTGATTCAATGAGGAATAAAGAGACTCCAGGTACAGGAGTCGGTCCTTGTAAATCCCTTGATCAGCAGCAAAGCAATAATTGTAATCCAAATGCTCGATAGCATTGATGACAGTTAGCCAGCCTCCGTCCACAAGGCCAGCCCGAGTTGTAATACTCACGAGGTTGAATCCCAAACGATAGTGGAAATCAACGATGCTCTTCTCCGGGTAACACGTTCCAAATCAATATAATCCAACAGTAATGGTTCTGCAATCGCCAACGCCGATTCTCCTGTGTACATGTCCAACGGTTCTCCGCCTAGGACTCCTCGGGTGTGGGCGACGTATTTAGGCCACACACCCTGGCTAAGTACACTAGCTAAAGACAAGACGAACCGCTGGGTAATGCTACACACGAACGAACTGTGGCCGCACGATATACAATAAATGAACGACTATTTACTTCACATTAGATTAGGTCAAACTCGACGTTACTGCATTAAACTCTGACACTTTACCACTCCATTCGTACATGGTTCTCAACGCTCTGTTAGACGCACGGTTGCTCACTTCGAAACAGACTGAGGTCCAAACGACACAGAACCACATTGCCCAGCATATTGTTGGCCAATGTGCAATCGATAGGAAACAAACTGGACGACATCAGAGCACGGATCCAATTCCAGAGGGACATTCGGGATTGTAACGTCCTCTGTTTCACAGAAACTTGGCTGAGTCCAGATGTCCCGAATCTCGCAATAGAACCGGCAGACCACTTCTTCGTTCTCCGCAAGGACCGGACGGCAGAAGAGTCACTAAAGAAGAAAGGAGGCGGCATTGCCTTCATGATAAACAAGGAGTGGTGCGATTTAGGCAACACAAAGGAACTGTCTAACCACTGCTCCCCAGACCTGGAGTTTATCACGATAAAATGTCGACCCTTCTTCCTCCCAAGAGAGTTAACGTCCATCATCCTCATCGGAGTGTACATTCCACCACACGCGAACACTGGGGTCGCACTTTCAAAACTTCACGACGAGGTAAACAAACTCCAGACAGCTAATGTTGACGCTGCCATTTTGGTTCTGGGTGATTTCAACAGCGCGCGTCTTAAAAAGGTGTTGCCGAATTTCTATCAGCATGTGACCTGTCCCACCAGAGGCGAGAACATATTAGACCATGTATACTCGCAATTTAAGAATGGGTACAAGTCACAGGCTCTTAGTCCATTCGGTAAAAGCGATCACGCCGCCATATTTCTTTTGCCAAAGTACAAACAAAGTCTCAAGCGAACGCCGGTGGTCTCGCGAGAGGTTAAGCGTTGGGCCGTGACGTCAGAGGAGTCACTCCAAGCTGCACTTGGATGCACAGACTGGAGTGTATTCCGTGATAACACAGCCAATATTAACGAATACACCGAAACGGTGATTGACTATGTCTGTACTCTGGTAGAAGAAACAATCCCTCTCACCAAAATTCAAATCTACCCAAATCAAAAGCCCTGGGTAGACAAATCCGTCCGTGAGGCTCTGAAAGTGCGCACATCAGCATACAACATCGGGCTGGTGACAGGCAACATGGAAGAACACAAGATGGCAAGATACAACGTCAGGAGAGCAGTAATAGAGGCAAAACGGCGTTACAGGGATAAAGTTGAACTTCAGTTTGAACAGGCTGACTCTAGAGGCATGTGGCAGGGCCTCAGAACAATGACAGACTACAAAGGCACCCCCCTCAAACTGAACAGTGACATCTCCTTAGCAAATGATCTCAATTCCTTCTATGCGAGGTTTGAGGCTGTGAATAACAACACCAGCCTACAAACCACGGCAATGGGGGGGGGGGGGTCTGCTGATGGAGACTCAGTGTTCAGGGTAACAGAGCATGAGGTGAGACGGATCTTTAAAAAAGTGAATATCAGGAAGGCAGCAGGACCGGACGGCATCCCCGGCCGCGTCCTAAAAGTCTGTGCCGACCAACTGGCCCCGGTATTCACTGACATCTTCAACCTGTCCTTGGAACAGGCTGTCATCCCCACCTGTCTGAAGAAGTCCACCATCATCCCTGTACCCAAAAAATCTACGCCCGCTTGCCTCAACGACTACCGCCCTGTAGCCCTCACCTCCATAGCCATGAAGTGCTTTGAGAAGCTAGTGAAGGGCTACATCTGTTCCTCCCTCCCCATCAACCTGGACCCTCTGCAATTTGCATATCGCCCCAACAGGTCCACGGAGGACGCCATAGCCCATGTGCTGCACACAGCAGCATCACACCTGGACAAGAGGCAGGGGAACTATGTGAGAATGCTGTTCATCGACTACAGCTCAGCATTCAATACCATAGTCCCCTCCAAACTCATAGCCAAGCTCAGGGACCTGGGCTTGAACTATGACCTCTGCCAGTGGGTCTTGGACTTCCTGACAGGCAGACCCCAGGTGGTAAGAGCCGGCAACTGCACCTCCTCATCCATCACGCTCAACATAGGGGCCCCCCAGGGCTGTGTTCTGAGCCCCCTCCTCTACTCCCTGTACACACATGACTGCGTAGCACAGCGGAACAACAACACCATCATCAAATTTGCTGATGACACAGTAGTGGTGGGCCTGATCTCTGCCAACGACGAAAGGGCCTACCTGGAAGAGGTAGAGAACCTGTCACAGTGGTGTCAGGAGAACTGCCTCTCCCTGAACGTCAGCAAAACAAAAGAGATGATTGTGGACTTCAGGAGGTCGGGGGTCAAGGACTACAGCCCCCTCAGCATCGACGGGGCACCGGTTGAGAGAGTGAACAGTTTCAAGTACCTCGGAGCCCACATATCCGAGGACTTGACATGGACCACACACATTGACAGTGTTGTGAAGAAGGCACGACAACGCCTCTACTTCCTCAGGCGCCTAAGGAAGTTCCAAGTCAGTCAGAAGATCCTTAGGAACTTCTACTCATGTACAATAGAGAGCATCCTGACCGGCAACATCACCTCCTGGTTTGGGAATAGCACTGCACAAGACCGTAGCAGACTACAAAGAGTGACACGTTCAGCCGAACGCACAATTGGAGGGGGGCTTCCCACCCTCCAGAACATTTACAACAAGCGGTGCAAGGGAAGGCTAAGAGAATTATTAAGGACTCGAGCCACCCGAACAACTGCCTCTTTGAACTGCTGCAGTCAGGCAAGCGATACCGGAGTCTTAAGGCGAGCACAGAAAGACTCAGAAGAAGCTTCTATCCCCAGGCCATCAGGCTGCTAAACGAACAATAATCACTATGCAACAACCATCAAATGCACACAGCACACACACCCACACGCACACACTCACTCAAACAAACAACACACTGCAGCACCCACTCTCCACACTTTAGATCACACAAACACACTTACACTTTATATTTATTGATAAAGGATTTGCACTACAACTCGTACACCTACTGTGAATTGTACCTAAATTGCACATCGTCCCATTTCTCCATTTCTGCCTTGCACTATATAGTATTGTATATTAGTACACTGCACAGTATTGTATATTGTATGGTAACTACGTCTATTCTGCATCGAACATTGTACATATGTCTAAACTGAACACTGTGACCTCATTTTTTTACTTCTAATTTTACTATGTTATTTTATTTCATACTTATCTTGTCTTGCACAGTCTCTGGAGCGCAACAGTAAGAAGCATTTTGTATAAAAGTATTCTGTACTTCTGTATGACAACTATTAAAGAAACTTGAACTTGAAACTTGAAACTTCACTGCACATTGACTCGGGATGAACTTGATGAACAAACACGAAGTGCTGCTGGGCGCACCTGCGCCGTATTTATACTTAAGTGACAATCTAGTCCCAAACCGCAGTCTTTGTCTGGTATCAATACGCTGTCTCCGGGCATGTCCTGACATGCCTGAACTTGTCTTTGAACCTGCCGTTGGGGGCCTGCGCGCTGGCGCCTAGGGGCGCTGTCCAATAAGGAGAGCGAATATTACTCTGGTTTGAACGCAGGTAAAGGGATATTCCGTGTATATATATAAATGATATACAAAGTATATCAAACAATAAAGCTAGATTCTCAGTTTAATCTGGCCCTTCACAACACTCAG
Source organism: Notolepis coatsorum (assembly GCF_963971535.1). Lineage (NCBI taxonomy): Eukaryota > Metazoa > Chordata > Actinopteri > Aulopiformes > Paralepididae > Notolepis > Notolepis coatsorum. The sequence goes on along the minus strand of NC_140168.1, from coordinate 197,616,556 downwards.
AGTATAGCTCCGGAGAAATCTCTCTCTCTCTCTCTCTCTCTCTCTCTCTCTCTCTCTCTCTCTCTCTCTCTCTCTCTCTCTCGCTCTCTCTCGCTCTCTCTCTCGCCGTCATGAAAATTGTTGTAGTTGTTTTAACCAAATAAAAAGCAGCAGCACTATTGCATAACTGAGTCATGTTTGCTATGTATTTCTTTCTTTAGGGGAGTTTGTTTCACAGTTTTAGCATGATGTTTTATAGATGGCTAGGTTAAACAGGTTTTTGTTTTTAAGAGGGGTTTGATTTACATTAGATAATTTAGTTATTTTTAAATGTCTGATCTAAAGATAAACAAAGGGTTTTAAAAGTGTTATATTTATCTTCTCTTATAGTACCAGAGAGAAGCTGAGGAGAATCAACCAGCAACAAAAGCAAAATTTGTTAAAAAAAATATATACATATTTTTTTTTGGTATCGAAAATGGTATCGAATATCGATACTTTTCAAGGTATCGTATCGAAGTCGAAATTCCAGTATCGTGACAACACTAACCCATGTACAGTTAGGGTGACCAGATGCAAAAAGTCCAAAAGTGGGACAACAGTAAGATTTTGGTGGGACAAAGTGGGACAACAGTAAGATTTTGGTGGGACAAAGTGGGACAGATAGATAATGTAAATTTTTTTATTAGAATAACTGCCATGGTCTTCACTGAATAGATTTAAATCAAAGGTTAAAGGTTAAATCAAAATAAATACAAATTAAATACCACCTAACATCTGTTTTAAATATTCAAACGTCATCACTTGACAGGAATGTCTTGTGTTTGATATTCCCTGTTAACACAGAACTAGGGAAAACAGTATGAATGGGAGTTTTGTACTGTGTGATAGACACTTGTTATCTCAGCTGCAGTGACCTTGTCCGTCTGGCTATCATTGTTTGGTTTAAAAAGAAACTTATCCATAGATCTGGATGTTTCTTTTTGGTGAGCCACTTTCAAGTGAGACTCACGTCCACTGTGGCGCTTCAAGTCGTATTCTCCTCCATGCGCAATTGAAAACGAACTATGACACAAAACACAGAAAGCCTGCTGCGGATTGCCTGCCATCTGCCTCACCCAGTCATGTGTCGTTTGCCAGTCTTGGTTGTAACTGCAGGTCCGTTTCTTTTTACTGCTTTCCATCTTGAACTAGTTCGCTTGTAATGTTGTTGTGTTTTTTTTGACCAATCAGATTTGCGATATGAGGGAGCGTCACAAGTTCAACTCTCACGAGCAGAGCAGTGCGCTAAATTACTATAACCAATCAGATCTGCGATATGAGGTAGCGTCACGACTCAGTCTCAGTCACGTCACAAGCAGGCAAGCAGCGCGCTGAAGTACTATAACTAATCAGAACAATGTGTGTGGACAAGAGGCGGGTTGCTACGTTTACTGTCTGTAGGGAGGGGCTTTTAGACGCATGTTTTTTTTTGGCTTCGAAAAGAGGGACATCCTATCAATATGAGGGACGCGGGACATTTGGTCAAATGGTGACCAGTACAACCAAAAGGGGGACACCTGGTCACCCTATGTACAGTACATGTCAGGATACTTCCCAAAGGTCAGTGAATACCACGACCACAACACCAGAGGGAGCTCCACAAATCATGTTAAACCCAGATTCGGCTCAAACAAGGGACTAAACACGTTTCACAATTATGCCACAACAATGTGGAACGCCCTACCCACAGCCGTAAAATAATGTGAATCCCTACCCACATTCAAAACCGCTCTAAAAAATCTCCTACGGGAGGCCGCTATTCAAAACTGGCCCCGGTAAATGTCCAAACAATCCCCCCACCCCCCCTCCCAACCCCCCCGATGTACAGTTTCCTCCCCCTCAAATGTATATATTATCTTTTAGAAACTGTCTGTAAATAAACAGTACTGTATATGTGTATATCTTGTATGTCATGAAGGTCTGGATGTAACAGTACTGTATATCTGTATGTCATGTATGTCATGAATGTTATGAATTGAAAATGGGGGACCCTGATGTAAACAAGACGAAAGTCTTTCTCTGGGCCCTGTTTCTTGTACCTGGATAACTGAGTTAGCCGGATAACTTTAACTGGATAACTGAGTTAGCCGGACTTTCCGGTTCCATGTACGTGGATTTTCCAAATCACCATGACAACAGATCCAAAAGTTTGAGCCTGGTCGAAAGCAGAGTTCAAGTTCAAGTTAGCCGGATCACGCAGAGCCACGCCCCCGCAAAGAAAGTGACAGCTTGTTTCCTGAAACTATTCCCACAGTCTACGATCTGCATTATACCATTCTGAATTACGTTTTTGTGCTCCATTCTTCCAGAGGGGGCTTTTGAAATGTAAAATAGACCCAAAATGCTGATACTAAATTCACTTTGTCCTAAATAATGCACGTTATATATACCGTGGCGACGGTGGCGCTCGCTCGTGCGATGTACACATTATGTGGTTATTTTAATTGTAACTGGTCTGATGAGATGCGCTGTTTGACGGATTTGAGAAATTGAATGAGCCGTTGACGTCACATTAATGAATGAGGATAAAGAGATAAACTTCATTCAAAACAAAGGATATTCTAAACACGGGTCTCTCGTTCATTAATGTATAAACAATGAATTTATCCCATCTGGCACAGTGGTGCAGCGGTAGTGCTCAAGCCTGCCAACCCAGTGACCGGGGTTCCAAATCCGGTGTTTCCAATATGATTTTTTTGAATATAATATTAATGATTATACGCCAAAGTAGCCTGGTTTTAAGTTAAAATATTATAAATCTACATGCATTGAGGATGTCATTCTTTATATAGCTCTCAACGTGCACCGAATTGAATTATTCCTATATTGCAAAAAGAAGGAGACGACTAGGGTCTCGAACCCCGGTCGGCTGTGTGAAAGTCAAAAGAACAACCCGTTATACCACATTGGAGATAAGTTAAAGATTGACTATACATCAATCAATGGGTAAGAGAGCCGTATCGTAATTCTGTATAACAGTTAACTAATTATTTTCGCTAGCAAGATCTCATTTGATTATTCAATCCAGCAGGCAAGTTTAAAGAAATATAATCTGATTGATTGAGGTAATGAGGGACTTAAAATTAGCCTATAGATAACGCATTTAACTTGTCGGCGAGGCGATTGAGCCATATTGCAATCTGTCAATAAAGTCTTAAATCAATTAATCAATCAATGCCGTTAGAGAATCAGGATCTCTGCCATCGATACGTGCTGGCTTTTCACCTAAAGCGGCCGCGCGCACTTAGCCTGGGTCTCAAGTCTGGCTTGAGTTAACGAGACTGAATCCACCTTCGTGGAACAGGAAAATCCCGGCTTCAAACATCGGGTTAACTGAAGCTGGATAATGACATCTTGATCGACTTAGTTGAACCACGTACAAGAAACAGGGCCCTGGTCTGCATCCCCTTAACAATTGTGTGTATTGAGCCGTACTGCAAACACAGTACTCACCTTGCCTCACCGCCCCCTCCCCCTCCGTCCCCCGCTGCAAACACTTGCCTCACCTTGCCTCGATGAGAGAGAGAGAGAGAGAGAGAGAGAGAGAGAGAGAGAGAGAGAGAGAGAGAGAGAGAGAGAGAGAGAGAGAGAGAGAGAGAGAGAGAGAGAGAGAGAGAGAGAGAGAGAGAGAGAGAGAGAGAGCACTGAATGATGCTGAAGGTCTTCATAAATTCAGTGAGAGCCAGGGGCGGACTGGGACACAAATTCAGCCCGGGACATTCAGATGCACCAGCCCACGCACCGGCCCCGAAACTGGCCCACACAATGACCGTTATGAAACACTCGTCCCAGTATTAAACGACCCAAGGCTGTGGCTAAGGAGTCAACATCAGGGAGACCAAATCTACACCTCGCTCCTAGATGTGCACTCGTGCACAGTGCACACACACAAACACACGCACACATGCACACACACGTATATACCGTTACTTCATTGGCATACGTTTTCTTTTTTTTACTAACATCTTAGTGCCTCATTAGCCTAGGGATTATGGATATGTGAAGTATTAACTACACCATAATAATATTGAGGTTTTGATCCATATAAATGTCTGTGCTACACAATTTCAGTTAGATTCGATTTATTGTCCTTTAATTTTGCTTGCCGTTTAATCACCATCGAAAGACCCCCCACTTCCTCCCAGACACCCATTCCAAGAGCCTGTTCGCTTTCCAAGTCTCTCTCTCTCTCTCTCTCTCTCTCTCTCTCTCTCTCTCTCTGTCTGTCTGTCTGTCTGTCTGTCTGTCTGTCTGTCTGTCTGTCTGTCTGTCTGTCTGTCTGTCTGTCTGTCTGTCTGTCTGTCTGTCTGTCTGTCTGTCTGTCTGTCTGTCTGTCTGTCTGTCTGTCTGTCTGTCTGTCTGTCTGTCTGTCTGTCTGTCTGTCTGTCTGTTTGTCTGTCGTCTGTCGTCTGTCGTTTGTCGGTCTGTCTGTCTGTCTGTCTGTCTGTCTGTCTGTCTATTTGTCTGTCTGTCTGTCTGTCTGTCTGTCTGTCTGTCTGTCTGTCTGTCTGTCTGTCTGTCTGTCTGTCTGTCTGTCTGTCTGTCTGTCTGTCTGTCTGTCTGTCTGTCTGTCTGTCTGTCTGTCTGTCTGTCTGTCTGTCTGTCTGTCTGTCTGTCTGTCTGTCTGTCTGTCTGTCTGTCTGTCACTCTCTCTGTCTCTCCCCCAATTAAACTGTCCTACTCTACATCACCAGCAGGTTTCGCAGCAAGTCACTTGTACCTTCCTCTACTAAACAGGTCTGTAATTTTCAAATATTGTTCTGCATCTTTTACTAGCAATTTTAGTTTTTTAATTCTAGCTTTTTCAGCTCCACCATTTCTTTTTTTACAGGGGCCAATTTCGAATTGCATATCATGGTTGACACTGAAGTTAGTAAAATGCCATCCGTATTATGAAGAAGCTTTCTTGATGGAGAAACAGTGTATCAAAAATCTGAAAGAAATTCTCCCAGTTGTTAGATTACTGCTTCCCTCTGCTGATCAGCTCTTCCACCTTAGAGCTATATCTCCAGGCAGCCTCACGTTGTTCACTAAGCACAACATTTTACGACACAGAAGTGAATCTTCATTCAAACAGCAATGTCAGGCAGCTCGCACAGTAGAAGCAATCGTCCGTGTTATCTGATTTGGAGAGTATTCCTTCATTAAAAGGACAACAAAAAACATCTCTGAAGGCTTATATTGTCAGAGAATAGGCTACGGTGTCAGAGAATTTGGAGAATTAGGCTACGCGGTATGCTCCAAATGGCATTGAGTTTCTCTCGTTCGATAGGCTAGGGGACACAAATTCAGCCTGAGACGTTCAGAGTCGCTCCGGCCCGCACGTACACACGCACGCACACTATTATCACATGTGTGTCGTTGCGCTCTGGGTAGTGTATCTGTAGTAGAGCGCTGTGTAGGCTACATCATCTGGATGGACTGTTTCTGTGCGAGCGAGCATGCGTACTATGGAATTTAATCCTGCCGGCGCCACTGCCGGCCCACACACCGGCCCACACACCGGCCCACACACCGGCCCACACACCAGCCCACACACCGGCCCACACTCTGGCCCACACACCGGCCCACACACTGGCCCACACACTGGGCCACACACCAGCCCACATCTGGCCCACACACTGGCCCAAACACCGGCCCACACACCGGCCCACACACCGGCCCACATACCGGCCCACATTAGTGGCCCACACACCGACTCACACACTGGCCCACCGACTCACACACTGGCCCACATACCGGTGTTGTTTCAGTAACAGCCAAGGTATGGCAATTAGGGAGGGTGGGGGGGTGAAGGGGTAATTTCCCCCCCTTGGTGGATTTTTTTGTCAAATCAGTTGCGCAATAGTCACTTTTGGTGAGTTGTTTCTATACAATTCACTTATATGACATTTAGGTATGACACAGGACTACACAAGCATTTTTTGTATAGAAATGTGTCAACAGACTAAAGCAGGGAACCACAATATTTTGCATACAAATTATGCAAAATGTCATATTATGCAATTTTCCTTAGGTACGGTTTTGAGGTGTGTGTTCAACAGAATGTAGTATCAAAAACACATTCACAAAAAGTATGGGTTACTGAATGCTGAACTGCACTGTTATAATCACTAAGCCATTGTAAGACCTTACCTGTGTCCCTGTATCACTTGTCTCTGCTGCCCTTTGATTAAAAAACGTCTGTATGTCCATTTTCCTTTTTTGTGTGGAATAGTAAAAGTCACCTAGTAAAACTGAGATAATTGACAATATCAAAACATGCTAGGGCTGTACCGAATAGTTCGAAGCTTCGTTCATAATGTTGACATTCGAATTCTAAATCAACATAAAAAATTTGTAATAAAAAAATTAAATATTTATTTATTTATTTTTGCCAAGGTATGGCGAGTGCCATACCTTGCCATACCAAAATAACGCCTGTGGCCCACATACCGGCCCACATTAGTGGCCCACGCACCGACTCACACTGGCCCACACCGGCCCGCCGTACAGACCATGTAGCCTGGGAGATGACTGAAATCACTGCAAGAGCTAGTAGGCTATTTTTAAGCATCTATCTGTGGCAATTAAAATTTTTACATCTAACTTTTTCAGCCCTACCCTACCAAAGTGGGCCGATCGGAGTGGACTAAATGGGCCAGTCGAACCTGGTGAGAGCCATGGGAGATCTGAGACTGTTGCCAGCTACCTACTGATCATCTCCTTGGCTCACTCTCTGCCGGTAGCTACACACAAGATTATCCATCTGAAAGAGATTAACAATCCAAATGGTTTGTTTTTGTTTCTGAGAAACAATGTTCAAGTTCAAGTTCAAGTTCTTTAATAGTTGTCATACAGAAGTACAGAATACTTTCATACAAAATGCTTCTTACTGTTACGCTCCAGAGACTGTGCTAGACAAGATAGTATCAAATAACATAATAACATAATATAGCATGAATTTAGAAGAAGAGAATGAGGTCACAGTGTTCGGTATAGACATATGTACAATGTTCTGAGTTACCATATAATATACAATACACAATACTATGCAGTGTACTAATGTACAGTACTATCTAGTGCAAAGCAGAAATGGGATGAGGTACAATTTTAGGTACAATTTACAGTAAGGTGTACGAGTTGTAGTGCAATCCTTCATCCATAAATATAAAGTGTGGGGAGTGGGTGCTACAGTGTGTTTGTTTAAAGTGGGTGTGTGCTATAAAGTGTGTGGAGTGGGTGCTACAGTGTGTTTGTTTAAAGTGAGTGTGTGCGTGTGGATGTGTGTGCTATGTGCGTTTGGTGGTTGTTGTTGTGTAGTGTTCATTCATTGTTCGTTTAGCAGCCTGATGGCCTGGGGATAGAAGCTACTTCTGAGTCTTTCTGTGCTCGCCTTGAGACTCCGGTATCGCTTGCCTGACCGCAGCAGTTCAAAGAGGCAGTTGTTCGGGTGACTGGAGTCTTTAATGATTCTCTTAGCCTTGCCCTTGCAACGCTTGTAGTAAATGTTCTGGAGGGTGGGGAGCCCCCCTCCAATTGTGCGTTCGGCTGCACGTGTCACTCTTTGTAGTCTGCTTCGGTCTTTTGCAGTGCTATTCCCAAACCAGGAGGTGATGTTGCCGGTCAAGATGCTCTCTATTGTACATGAGTAGAAGTTCTTAAGGATCTTCTGGCTGACTTGGAACTTCCTTAGGCGCCTGAGGAAGTAGAGGCGTTGTCGTGCCTTCTTCACCACACTGTTAATGTGTGTGGTCCATGTCAAGTCCTCGGATATGTAGGCTCCGAGGTACTTGAAGCTGTTGACTCTCTCAACCGGTGCCCCGTCGATGCTGAGGGGGCTGTAGTCCTTGACCCCCGACCTCCTGAAGTCCACAATCATCTCCTTTGTTTTGCTGACGTTCAGGGAGAGGCTGTTTTCCTGGCACCATCCCGCCAGGACCTTGACCTCTTCCAGGTAGGCCCTCTCGTCGTTGGCAGAGATCAGGCCCACCACCACTGTGTCGTCAGCAAATTTGACGATTGTATTGCTACTCCGCTGAGCCACACAGTCGTGTGTGTACAGGGAGTAGAGGAGGGGACTCAGAACACAGCCCTGGGGGGCCCCTATGTTGAGGGTGATGGATGAGGAGGTGCAGTTGCCTGCTCTCACCACCTGGGGTCTGCCAGTAGCCAAAGCAATGTTCTGAGATTCCATTAGATTCGATTAGATTCAAATGTATTGTCATCATCATACAAATGTATTGTCATCATCATACAGCAGAAGCACAGTACAAAGAAAAGAGGTTCAGCATCCAACCAGACTGCAAATGTAACACTGAAGTGCGATAGTAATATACAAAGTACAGGTGATTAAAATATATCACCATATTACACACTATTGCACTATACACAATATTACAATGTTGCACACTGGTACACTATTGCACTGGCACATTATTACACACTATTGCACTAGCATACTATTACAATGTTGCACACTATTACACAATTTCACACTATTGCACTAGCACAATATTTCACACTATTAAAGTAACACACTATTACCCTATTACACACTATTACACTATTGCACACTATTACAATTTTGCACACTGTTACACTATTGCACATTGTTATAATGTTGCACACTATTACACACTATTGCACACTATTACACTAGTGTACACTATTACCCTAGTACAATGTTGCACACTATTACACTATTGCACACTATTATTACACTATATTACACTAGCACACTATTACCCTAGTGCACACTATTACACGATTGCACTATATTACACGATCACACTATTTCACAGTATTAAATACTATTACACTACTGCACACTATTACACACTCAAGAATGAGGGCAATGAAAATAGCAGTCTGACTTCACGTCCCATACTGTATGTAAGGGATAATGTATAGCTACGAGGTCATTGTCGCAAAATAATTGACCGACACGGAGTTTAAAATACCGAGGCGCCTCGCCGAGGTGTTTTAAATGTCAGTGAAGGTCAATTATTTTGCGACAATGACAGAGTATAGGCTATACTGTACATTATCCCGCTTATTACATGGCTAACTTACTAACAATATACCTAATTCATTTTACACCATCGACAAGACGAGATCAAATGCAGACGCAGCTCTGTTCTGTCGCTCCCGCTGTCATCGCCGGGGCGGCAGCCGGCAGGTCTGTGGTCTGATTGCACTGATGACAGTGGGCTTGATTGCTACAGCTCCGCACAGCGGTCATTATTGTTCGGCAGAGGTCTGTTATCGAGTAATAACGGACCTCTGACGAGCGCTATTGACCAATCACAAGCAAGCATTTCGGCAAATGTGAAAACGCCATGTAATAAGTCTCTATAACAAACGGTTCATGAGATATTAAAGGGGGCAGGGCTTCTGTCAATGGACAATTGTGGAAATTAATTCAAAAATGTTTTTAATGCATAGGTACAGTATATCAATGGCAATAGGCTCACTATGTTATGTCCATGTTGTAAACATGAGAGCTGTTTACCCAAAGCTCTGAGCTGCCCTCCTGTGTACCTGGATATCTATTTCAATTGACAATGATGGAAATTAATTAAAATAAAATACTTGTCATTGACTCAATAAAGGAATAACTTATGTTACAAAAATCCTGACTTTTCCGCTCTGAAGTCTGAGTCCGGTGGCCATTCAAAGGGTGGTTTTCCGACATAGAAGTCAGAAGAAGTCCTGGTATTCCTGGCCCAGGTGGGTGGCAGGTACTCGCAGCGTCCCCGGTTGGAATCCAGCCCTTGACTTATTGAATACACCCCCCCTCTTCTCCCCCATGCTTCCCGTCACTCTACACCGTAATGCCAAATAAAGCAGGAATACCCTCAAAAAAAAAAAAAAAAAAAAAAAAAAACTTCCCATTTCCGACTTCTCATGAATGTCATTATACTTGACATCACATTATGAACGTAATGACCGACACGTCATTAAGGGGGAACTGAGCAGCAGCCAGGGGTCAAATGGTTGAAACCTAATCTGCAGCGTTCACACGCGCCATTAATCCCAACGTCAGATCCGCAAACCCAGAGTCAAACTTATTCTTCACTGACAGTTGAACTGAGCATGGGATGTTTTCTCTCTCAGTCCAAGTCTGACACACACACGCGCACGCACGCACGCACGCACGCACGCACACACACACACACACACACACACACACACACACACACACACACACACACACACACACACACAGAATACAGAATATAATAGAATATACTTTATTGTCATTATACTTGCGTACAATGAGATTACCAACTGTTTCGCCTGTTTTATTGCAACAGTGTTTTATTGCAACATTACTATCACCGACATCTAACGGTCCCCGTCTCCCTGTGAGAGGTTGTCTCGTGGTGACGAACGGAGTGGTTGACGTCCTGTGATGATGGCCGGGAGGATGCAATCCCCTCTAAGCCGCCCCCATACCTCAAGTGGATCAGTAATCAGCTCTATTTTCAATCTCTCAAAATGTTCTTATTATACCCTAGTTGCTATTGCATGCACTTATTTGTGTCTAGATATATTAGACGTATATGTGTATACTTACCAACTGTTTCACCTGTTTTATTGCAACACTACTATCACCGACTTCTAAGAAGGGAGATCCCCCCTTGAATGGCCCTTCTAAGGTTTCTCTCCTCCACATTGCCTGTGGTGCATTTTTCCTATTGCTAGGTTTTTAGTGAGTCTTTCCTTACCTTCACGTGGGGTATGTCTGGGAGTGTTGCATATTTATTAAAACATTTCTTGATTTATTGTGATGTTTCTTCTTGACCTGTTTAAAGAAGACGTGTCCGGCCCATGGGGACATTAGCGTGTGTTGTCGGGCCTTACAAATACATTTGATTTGATTTGTATTTGATTAGGGACTCGAATTTAAGGTGCGTAAAAAAGAAACATAATATCACAATACTATACAATATGATACTATACACACAAGTCATATAAAATAAACATAATATCACAATACTATACGCAAGGGATAATGTATAGCTACGACACAGAGTTTAAAATACCGAGCCGCCTCGGCGAGGTGTTTTAAACGTCAGTGAAGGTCAATTATTTTGCGACAATGATCGAGTATAGCTATACATTATCCCGCTTATTACATGGCTAACTTACTAACAATATACCTAATTAATTTTACATCTACTCGCAACACTGGTTCTGGCTCCGCTCGTCGCTCCGCCCCCTGTCATCGCCGGCAGCTTCGCCGGCAGCAGAACACCGGCAGTGTCTAATTGCACTGAAACAGTGTGTGTCAGTGGGCTTGATTGCGAACAGCTGCGCACAGCGGTCATTATTGTCCCACAGCGGTCATTATTGTCTGACCCCTGCCGCGCGCTATTGACCAATCACAAGCAAGCATTTCGGCGAATGTGAAAACGCCATGTAATAAAATATGATAATATACACACAAGTCATATAAAATAAACATAATATCACAATACTATACAATATGATACTATACACACAAGTAATAGAAAATAAACATAATATCACAATACTATACAATATGATACTATACACACAAGTATAAAGTAATAGAAAATAAACATAATATCACAATACTACAGTATACAATATGATACTATACACACACGTATTAAAAAAGAAACAATGTTATGATACTATACAATATAAAGAATATCTGTGGGTCTCGGCGGCCGAAAAAGTTAAAGCCACTATCTATCTAAACAATATATACAGAATATACAACAATAGTGTCAAAGCAACTTACTGTGAAGTTTTCTACTGTTATTTCCAGAGGTGGAGGCTCAGGTCACACCAGGCCTCCCTGCCCAGCGCTCCAGAGGTGGAGGCTCAGGTCACACCAGGCCTCCCTGCCCAGCGCTCCAGAGGTGGAGGCTCAGGTCACACCAGGCCTCCCTGCCCAGCGCTCCAGAGGTGGAGGCTCAGGTCACACCAGGCCTCCCTGCCCAGCGCTCCAGAGGTGGAGGCTCAGGTCACACCAGGCCTCCCTGCCCAGCGCTCCAGAGGTGGAGGCTCAGGTCACACCAGGCCTCCCTGCCCAGCAGGAGGGTCAGGGTCTGTCAGGCTGCAGCTTTAGAGGGAAGGTGAGTTCTGATTCTGAGCTGTTTCAAAACACTGTCAGCTAGATTTTACCACCGCAATGACAACAAAAACAACTGTTTATTATTCATCAACTTTATTTATAGCACTTTTCAACCCAGTTACAAGTGCTCAACACTTTAATTATTTAATTAATTCTTCTTATTTCCCCCCCAATTTTAATTGGACTGATGAATGTTGACACATCACCAGTTATGAAAGAGAATTGTTTTTAACCTGAGAGTGTCGCCCATGAATAATAAAAGAATATCACACAAACAGCAAAACTTCACTTAGCAAGAGAGAAATATAATACTGATTTAGACCCATATAACTCAGTGTATATATATATATATATATATATATATATATATCCATCCATGTGTGTCTGTACATACCTGCATGTAATCCTTTTTACACATTCTGGAGATATGTATACTATATTTATATCTGTACATATGCCTTACCTACTCTTACTAGTTATATGCTGCTGGCCAGTTGGATTTACTACCATAGTGTCTTTATACCTGTATCACTGTACATATTAATACTACAACTCTGTACATACATCTGATTAGCACTATTACTCAGTAGTACTCATTTATATATTGTATACCCAGTTTAATCACCTGTACATTGTATATTACTATTGCACTTTACTGTTACATTTGCACTGGATGTCAAACTTCAATACATTTGGATCTAATCTGATCTAATCTTATTTTGGCAAACCTCAACCTAAGGCCTTGTTCAGACTGACAGGCCTTTTTTTTGCATATCCAGATTGTATCCAGATTGATTTTAGAAAGTTTGGACAGAAAAACATGAACACAGTAGGCTATATGTATTCTCTGTAGGCTCCAGTCGTGTAGCAAAGCTAAAGCCAACGTTGGCAAATCTCAGTGGAAAATGGCGATTAGTAGGCGTTTATGTAATGCTAAGAAGTCTAACACAATACGACAATAAGGCAGAGACTTGATAACGCCAGTATTTTTCCTTTCATACATCTAGGGCCCGCCACATTCACATTTTTAGTCAATATACGATCCGCACCCCAAAGCTAGAATCCAAATATCTGAGACTGCCATGTCCGTGGTGGTGATGTGATATAGTGTCGCCACCCCCCTGGGACGTAATGTCCTGGAGTGGCTTCGAGTGAAAATGAACGGGAATCAGATTGTATATGTGTAACAGACGTGATTCAGCGTTGTGTAATTTCAGAGATTTAAACTCCACGGATTCTCAGCTCATGTACAAGTAGCCTTATTCTGGTGATCTGGTGATAATACTGTGAGTAGATTCACAAAACACAACCAGGTGGGCTCCACACCAAAGTAGTTGTCATGAGCTACAATTATAAAATAAATAGAAATACGCTCATTAGGGGCGCCAGGGTGGCGCACCACGTAACACACTTCAATGCAACGCGGCCGTCCCGGGTGCCTGTAGCTGTTCCGCAACCGTTGCTATTTCCGGGGTAGGCCTGATTGGCCCCGACAGGCACGTGACCCGCCGCGGCCACGCCCCGCGGCAGCCTCAGGACGCGGCAACGAGGCTGCTGTGGTTCACAGGCGCTTTCCGCCTTCAACGCCGCCCGCAGCATTAGGAAGGAGTTCGCGCCGCCCTTCACATCGCAGTCATCAGTCATAATAATCGCGCCGCAGTCGGCAGTCATGCAATCATTTATCATTTAACATTTGAAAGGCATACATTGTTGTATGAAATAAAATAGTATAGAGACATATGTACAGCGTCGCGCCGCAGTCGGCAGTCATGCAATCATTTATCATTTAACATTTGAAAGGCATACATTGTTGTATGAAATAAAATAGTATAGAGACATATGTACAGCGTCGCGCCGCAGTCGGCAGTCATGCAATCATTTATCATTTAACATTTGAAAGGCATACATTGTTGTATGAAATAAAATAGTATAGAGACATATGTACAGCATCGCGCCGCAGTCGGCAGTCATGCAATCATTTATCATTTAACATTTGAAAGGCATACATTGTTGTATGAAATAAAATAGCGGGGAGAATATGCTCACGCGAGCGGCATCGCTGAGCTCTGGTGACGGTCTTATTGGGGCTTATGCCGAGAACAGCAGTAACACAACATTGCAACTGTTGTGTTACTGCTTTCTGACCGAATTGGTCATTCATTTGTAGCTATAAAGACATATTCATAATCCAACATATGTGTAAAGAAACAACATATTCCGATTGGAAGGACTCCCAGCTCCTTTCTGCTCGCGTCTCACAGGGCTGAGCTGTGCACGGCTTTAGTCTCACTCGAGTGAGGAGGAGCGGAACTTCGGAAGACCGCTGGTTCTCCAACATACAGCGGTGTGCTCTTCACAATGTACCGGGAGAAACGTTTACTGTACCCCGCAGACATAATAAGCATATAAGCAGTGCTTACTAACGTTATTAGTTACGTTATTTCGTTATTTCTGACCGAATTAGTCATTCATTTGTCTAGCACAGTCTCTAACAGTGTAACAGTAAGAAGCATTTTGGATAAAAGTATTCTGTACTTCTGTATGACAACAATGTATGCCTTTCAAATGTTAAATGATTAAATGATACACAGCGAAATCTACGCTCTCGCCTCTCATCCTGCTTTCGCCAACGGCAGCGATGTGAAAGGCGAAGCGAACTCCAGCAGTAGCGCGCTTGCCGCTGGGGCTGCTGCGGGGCGTGGCCGCGGCGGGTCACGTGCCTGTCGGGGCCAATCAGGCCTACCCCGGAAATAGCAACGGTTGCGGAACAGCTACAGGCGTCCCGGGTTCGACTCCCATCCTTCCAAAGGTATCTTCTCCCATCCTTCCTCTCTGTCTATCCAATAAAGCAATACAAATGCAAAACAATAAATAAAAAATAAAATACGCTCATTAGCCATTAGCTACATGAAGCAGAATTATATTAAAACAGTAGCACAACATGCTAAGTAGACAGCTGACAATCTACTCATACAGTACAACTTTTATACAGCTCAAACACACCAGTGTCCTGTTTTCCTGTAGTTTAAAAACGAACTTACAAAACGAACCCTGTTACATCTGGACCCATGACCTGTTTGGTTAAAGACACATACAAGAGTCCGACATTTCCATTTCGTTACGTGCGTGTTGCTTTAAGCTTTTAGCCCCAAATCAACGTTATTTCATGGCAGCTGAACAAAAAGAGAACAAAATGTTCCCACACTCAAAGAGGATCATGCTGAGAGTACCTTCAGAGCCCACAGTGCTCCAGAAAGTATAAGCAAAATGAAACTTTCCAGGGTCTTGTCCTTTTATACTATTCGTTTGAGTATAAAATACTATTTCAATTCAACCCATAGGTTCATCTTTAGAAGAAATTAATTGGGGTATGCTGACACAAACTTCACCTTTCACTTTATACATATGAATAGAATCAACAGTTAAATTGAAACATAGTTTCTTATTCTCTAACAAATAGAAGGTCACTTATATTTCTCTGACAGGGAGGTCAGTGGTGACTTCATCAAATGCAAAGTCGCCTTGTGAGAAAGCTATTACCTTGGTAACTGTAACTGTACAATGCATGATATGAAGCACACGTACACATGTATGTTTTATATTACCCAGGTACAAGAAATACCAGAAAGATAAACCGTGTAAACAAAAATAAACAGTGTAAACAGTTATATTATATGTTATAATTAACATAGGCAATAAATGTATCTATACTACGAGTAAGAGTAAATGTAAACAGTATACACAAGGTGTAGTATACTGCCCTGTCAAGGGAGACCGCAGTAACTTCCAAACAGTGAAACTGAGAAAAATGGCTTTAAAGTTTTTTGACTTGCCATCCAAAATGTGTTATAGGTAGATAGATGATAGTACCCAGATTTAACATGTATTAATGAAGTAATCTTTAGGCATACAAAAATATGACGTAGTTATTTTAATTAACCCCAAAATAGCAGATACTGCACTCTGCTGCACGATTTCCTTAAATAATTATACAGGTAATGTACAGGCAAAGTGCAGTAACTTCAAATACAATGTTGTTTTTCCTCCAGCTTTCATAACTTAACCTAGCCATTTTATTTGGATCATCATCATTCCAATATATTCAGGTATTACATTTTATTTTCAAAATGGCTAGGTTAAGTTATGAAAGCTGGAGGGAAAACAACATTGTATTTGAAGTTACTGCACTTTGCCTGTACATTACCTGTATAATTATTTAAGGAAATCGTGCAGCAGAGTGCAGTATCTGCTTTTTGGGGGTTAATTAAAATAATTATGTCATATTTTTGTATGCCTAAAGATTACTTCATTAATACATGTTAAATCTGGGTACTATCATCTATCTACCTATAACACATTTTGGATGGCAAGTCAAAACACTTTAAAGCCATTTTTCACTGTTTGGAAGTTACTGCGGTCTGCCTGGGTTTTGAGTGTGATTTTGTAGTTACTGCAGTTTTTAAAACCCCATATCTCCAAAACTGAGCCACATTAACATCTGAAACTTGGTCACAAGATAAAACATTTATTGACAAGGTCAATTTCACTCATAACAAAATTTTGACTTTTTTCAAGTTACTGCGGTTAGCCTTGACAGGGCAGTATACACAAGGTACCCTAACTGGCATGATATACGTCATACGTTGTAGTCCGTGCAGGTGGTTAAGAGTCAGACACACTTAGTGGTCAGACATTCCTAATAGTTCTCGAGTTCTGCAACTGTTAGTTCTCCAGCTGCTGGCAGCGGTCCCTGCCCACGGTTGTGGAGTCTGATGGCCGCTGGTTGGTGGAGT
The DNA here is from genome assembly GCF_963971535.1 of Notolepis coatsorum. NCBI lineage: Eukaryota > Metazoa > Chordata > Actinopteri > Aulopiformes > Paralepididae > Notolepis > Notolepis coatsorum. The sequence goes on along the minus strand of NC_140168.1, from coordinate 197,599,651 downwards.
GTCAGGGGGTGTGTATGAGTCTGTGGCTGAACGTGCTCCTCATCTTGGCTAGCTCCTCATAGAGAGGGTGGGAGGGGTTCTCCAGGATAGCGGCCAGCTTCCATCTCATCCTCCTCTCTGCCACCACCTCTATAGTCTGACCAGCTCGACTCGCATGACAGAGCTAGAATTCCTCACCAGCTTGTTCAGTTTGTTGGTGTCCCCCCCAGCATACAGCAAAGAAAAGGACGCTGGCTACTACAGACTGGTAAAATGCTTTAAACTGTATGCTTTCAAAAAGAAGCTAAGTGTACACAGTAGACCTGTATGTGTTGGGGAGTAGTTAATGCATAGCTCCCCTCAGGGCCGCCTCAGGGGGTGTGTTATGTTAACAATCACTTTCCATCACAGACCTAAAATCTAGTTTTGCTTACATGCTTATATATTTCACATTAGACACATTTGTAGAATGTGTCTGACTTGTTCAGGGCTCTGCGGCTCTGCAGATATACTATTGGAGCTCTGCGGCTATGCAGATACACTATTGGAGCTCTGCGGCTCTGCAGATATACTATTGGTTTCAAGGAGGGGAGGGGTTACAGGTACGGCCGGGGTCTGACTATTTCCACGGGAGCGCTGTGCAGCATCGCAGCAGAAGAAATAACGGTGCGTGCTGTAAGCTTATCAATACAAGTATAGTGATTAGGTTATGCCAAGACGAAGAGGACGTTCGGCAGATGGACTGAAGATGAAAGTTGTTGCGTGTTAGAAGCTTCAGTCAGACTATAGCTATGTTGGCTAGTAGCTTAGCTAAAGGCAGGGACAGCTAACTAGCGTTAGCCACGTGAATGAGTGCTAACGTGTGGCAGATAAACTAGGAACAGACTCCCAAGTTCATCCCAACAATATCACAATATCATCATGGGACTGGTGAACTTTCTCCACGGTCGTCTCCTTCCTCTTGGACCTGACTCTGCGTTAGGGTGAGTTTTTAATGCTATCTACTCTGTTCCCGCCGTGGATCTCTCTCTCTCTCTCTCGCTCGCTCGCTCTCTCTCTCGCTCGCTCGCTCTCTCGCTCGCTCTCTCGCTCTCTCGCTCGCTCTCTCTTGCTCTCTCGCTCTCTCTCTCTCTTGCTCTCTCTCTCTCTCTCTCTCTGTCTCTCTGTCTCTCTCTCACTCTGTGTGTTGCATCGTGCAGTTTGTGACGTGTGTACTAAGCTTATAGAGTTCGATTCAAATAAGGCAAAACTGCAAATCTGCATGTCGTGCTTGAAAAATTAACCTGGCTTTAAGCTTGTTTATCCGGTTCCAGGGGTGTTTTTTGCATTTTCCCTGTTACTGCCAGGTGTACTTGGTCAAACCGGGTTCTTATCTAAATTGTTGACCCCTCTTCTCATCCAAAATGAGCTGCTCCAAATCACACGTATTACAAAGGTTTCTTTGATAAACAGGTTTTAACAATACTGGTCTTGTGATCAGTGGTGGGTCAGGGCCCCACCCTGGGTTTCTGTGTGTGTGTGTGGGTGTCACCTGAGTATGTGTGTGTGGCTATATGTGTTTGTGTGATCCACTTAGAGAGAGAGTCTAGTGTGTGTCTATTATGAGAGTCTAGTGTGTGTGTATGAGAGTCTAGTGTATATGTGTCTATGAGAGAGTCTAGTGTGTCTATGAGAGTCTAGTGTATGTATGTGTGTGTGTGTGTGTGTGTGTGTGTGTGTGTGTGTGTGTGTGTGTGTGTGTGTGAGAGTCTAGTGTGTATGTGTGTATGTGAGAGTCTAGTGTGTATGTGGGTGTATCATGTGAGAGTCTAGTGTGTGTGTGAGAATCTAGTGTGTGTGTGTCTATGCTAGTGTGTGGGTGTGTGTGTGTGTGTGTGTGTGTATGTGAGAGTCTAGTGTGTGTATGTGAGAGTCTAGTGTGTGTCTATGAGAATCTAGTGTGTGTGTGTGTCTGTGTGTCTGTGTGTCTGTGTGTGTGTATGTGTGTGTGTGTGTGTGTGTGTGTGTGTGTGTGTGTGTGTGTGTGTGTATGTGTGTATGTGTGTATGTGTGTACGTGTGTATGTGTGTATGCGTTGATCAAATTATCCTGAAACCAGTTTGTCCTGTTTTAGATGAATTTGTGGTCTCAAAATGTCCTGGTGGGTGAGTTAGCGGGGGAGTGTCACATGAGTGAATATGTGAGTGTGTCGTGTGGCAGTGGGTGTTTGTGTGTGTGTGAGGTTAATCTGGTTACACCAAAACCAAGGGCCCCTAGCCTTCAGCCCCACAGATATCTCAAATACACATAATCAATATTATTTATCTAGCTAGTTTTAACTTAATCTTAACTTGATTGGCAATATGAATTAATTGTTACTTCATTAGCGAGCTCCCTAACATCTTGCTGGGGGTTATCCCTATGTTCCCCGGGTCCCATGTTCCCCAGGTCCTATGTTCCCCGATTGATTGATTGATTGATTGATTGAAAATTGTATACATTTTTATTATTTTATTAATTATTAATGTCTGCCTTGTTTCGAACTGGTTAAGGTTAGCCCCTCTTTCGAAGTTGGTTAAAGTTAGAGTTTGGAATCAGGGCTTGTGGTCTGTCTATATATCGCTACCGGGGAACATAGGACCCGGGGAACATAGACATGCTCCCTCTTGCTGCTAGTTAGCTAACTCCCCTAACATTTTGTTACTACCCAGGTGGCCAGCATACTCTGCCCAATTCCGGCTACCGGTTGGCACACTCGGCATATGTCCGGCACGGCACGCCAACGATGAGCCGGATCTGGCTCGGTAATGGTTGCCGGGGCACGGCGGGGCAGAGCCGACTCGGGCTCGCCAAAGATAAAGTGTTATTATGTTAGCTACTGAGCTGCTGGTTAAAGGCCTTAACTACAGTGTTGTTATGTTAGCTACTGAGCTGCTGGTTAAAGGCCTTAACACTTTGAGTGCCACTCACAAGATTTCTCTGGTTTTTAATAGTGACATAGAATGCCACTCACGATATTTCTCTGATTTTTTTTTTTTTTTTTTTTTTGCGATCTGAAAAATTAATGCATCACCCGAGCCTACCCGAGTATAGCCGAGGGGCGCCGGCGATCACTGTGGAAAAAAGCGCCTCTATAGTTAGCAGCTCATAGCTAACATAATACTGTGGTTAAGGCCTGCAGCAGCTCAGTAGCTAACATAACAACACTGTAGTTAAGGCCTTTAACCAGCAGCTCAGTAGCTAACATAACAACACTGTAGTTAAGGCCTTTAACCGCAGCTCAGTAGCTAACATAACAACACTGTAGTTAAGGCCTTTAACCGCAGCTCAGTAGCTAACATAACAACACTGTGGTTAAGGCCTTTAACCAGCAGCTCAGTAGCTAACATAACAACACTGTAGTTAAGGCCTTTAACCGCAGCTCAGTAGCTAACATAACAACACTGTAGTTAAGGCCTTTAACCAGCAGCTCAGTAGCTAACATAACAACACTGTAGTTAAGGCCTTTAACCAGCAGCTCAGTAGCTAACATAACAACACTGTAGTTAAGGCCTTTAACCAGCAGCTCAGTAGCTAACATAACAACACTGTAGTTAAGGCCTTTAACCAGCAGCTCAGTAGCTAACATAACAACACTGTAGTTAAGGCCTTTAACCAGCAGCTCAGTAGCTAACATAACAACACTGTAGCTAAGGCCTTTAACCAGCAGCTCAGTAGCTAACATAACAACACTGTAGTTAAGGCCTTTAACCGCAGCTCAGTAGCTAACATAACAACACTGTGGTTAAGGCCTTTAACCAGCAGCTCAGTAGCTAACATAACAACACTGTGGTTAAGGCCTTTAACCAGCAGCTCAGTAGCTAACATGACAACACTGTAGTTAAGGCCTTTAACCGCAGCTCAGTAGCTAACATAACAACACTGTAGTTAAGGCATTTAACCAGCAGCTCAGTAGCTAACATAACAACACTGTAGTTAAGGCCTTTAACCAGCAGCTCAGTAGCTAACATAACAACACTGTAGTTAAGGCCTTTAACCAGCAGCTCAGTAGCTAACATAACAACACTGTAGTTAAGGCCTTTAACCAGCAGCTCAGTAGCTAACATACTGTAACAACACTGTAGTTAAGGCCTTTAACCAGCAGCTCAACAGGGGAGCTAACAGGGGAGCTAACAGCCGCAGCTAAAGAGTCTAACAGGGGAGCTAACAGGGGAGCTAACAGCTGCAGCTAAAGAGGCTAACAGGGGAGCTAACAGGGGAGCTAAAGAGGCTAACAGGAGAGCTAACAGGGGAGCTAAAGAGGCTAACAGGGGAGCTAACAGGGGAGCTAACAGCCGCAGCTAAAGAGGCTAACAGGGGAGCTAACAGGGGAGCTAAAGAGGCTAACAGGGGAGCTAACAGGGGAGCTAAAGAGGCTAACAGGAGAGCTAACAGGGGAGCTAAAGAGGCTAACAGGGGAGCTAACAGGGGAGCTAAAGAGGCTAACAGGGGAGCTAACAGGGGAGCTAACATGGGAGCTAAAGAGGCTAACAGGAGAGCTAACAGGGGAGCTAAAGAGGCTAACCGGGGAGCTAACAGGGGAGCTAACAGCCGCAGCTAAAGAGGCTAACAGGGGAGCTAACAGGGGAGCTAACAGCCGCAGCTAAAGATGCTAACAGGGGAGCTAACATGGGAGCTAAAGAGGCTAACAGGAGAGCTAACAGGGGAGCTAAAGAGGCTAACAGGAGAGATAACAGGGGAGCTAAAGAGGCTAACAGGGGAGCTAACAGGGGAGCTAAAGAGGCTAACAGGAGAGCTAACAGGGGAGCTAAAGAGGCTAACGGGTATTGCACTACCTCCCCTGCAGGTTCTATACAACAAGAGGTGCAAATCCAGAGCCTGCAGGATAATGAAAGACCCTCACCACCCCAATAACAGCCTGTTCCAGCTGCTGAGGTCAGGCAGACGCCTGCGAACCCCAGCTACTAGGACAGAGCGGCTTAGGCTCAGCTTCTTCCCCCAGGCCATCAGAGCCCTGAACAATGAACATTGAGTGCCACAGAACACTGAACTATCCACACACAAGCACACATGAACACACACACGACACGCACGCTACGCTGTGCACGCTCACACACTAGCAGCCACTTAACACTTTAACATGAGCGGGCACACACCCATGTCGCACACTTATGGCCAAAAGGAAAGGCCACTTTAAATTAGAATAACAGGAACAGTGTATTGCACTACCAAAGCCACCTAACATGTCCTATATGCCCTGTAAATAATATGTACAGATACCGAGATGTCACACCATGTTACCTGTTACCTGTTTATTGCACAATGTTGTTTTTTTATTGGATTCTATTATATGTTGTACCACTGTATTGCACATCGTTGCGGGCAAGACCACCCGCATTTCATTGTATACTTGTATGCCGTGACAATTAAAACTCTTGACTTGACCCTGCTACACAATTCATCTCAAAACAAACTGGTCAGACTACTGCTTGACCTTACTCCTAGAACCCACCTCGCCCCTGCCCACGTGACAACGGCTTAGAGTAGACGACAGAGTACAGCAACTTGCAATGGGCCTGTCTACAAGATACACTATACACGATCAAGGTACCCATATGTGTACATGTCAAAATACTTCCCAAAGGTCAGTGAATACCACAACCACAACACCATGGGAGCTCCACAAATCATGTTAAACCCAGTGGTTAAGGCCTGCAGCAGCTCAGTAGCTAACATAACAACACTGTAGTTAAGGCCTTTAACCAGCAGCTCAGTAGCTAACATAACAACTGTGGTTAAGGCCTTTAAATAGCTGCACTCATAGGAGCCTGCATGTTGATGTAGCCTCATAAAGCTAACATTATAGCTGCACTCATAGGATGTTGATGTAGCCTCATAAAGCTGTATATGCTGCACTCATAGGAGCGTGTTGATGTAGCCTCATAAAGCTAACAAGAGTATATGTAATACTGTGGTTATGGCCTCTATAGTTAGCAGCTCATAGCTAACATAATACTGTGGTTAAGGCCTGCAGCAGCTCAGTAGCTAACATAACAACACTGTAGTTAAGGCCTTTAACCAGCAGCTCAGTAGCTAACATAACAACTGTGGTTAAGGCCTTTAACCTGTGGTTAAGGCCTTTAACCGCAGCTCAGTACGCTAACATAACAATACTGGTTACTGATTTATTATTTACATTGAAAAGATACAGAGATAATTTGTTAAAGCTGGACCAGCACACTACACCTAGGCCTAGGTTAGTAAATCCTAGGCCCCAGATTCAGATTCAGATTCAGATTCCTTTATTTAGCCATTTGTGTAAAACACATTGGTAATTGTTGCAGCAATACAGTGTATGCATTTCCTTTCTTTTTTCACAGAAAACAACACCAACACAGACAAGAAACGAAACAGTGCAGTGGGGGATTAATCAATAAATACATATATATATATATATATATATATATATATAAGTGAAGAGTGCAGGGATCCAGTACGGACTAGTGCAGTGCAGTCAGTGTCATTGTGCCAGTGTCACTTGGGGGCAGAGGGGGGAGGGGGGGTGGGGGTACCGAGGGGGGGGGGGGGGGGGGGGGGGGGGGGACCTGAGGTATTGATCAGCCTGGCGGCTGAGGGGAAGAAGCTCAGTCTGTGTCGAGCTTTCACAGCCTTTGGGATCCTCAGCCTTCTCCCAGAGGGGAGCAGGGTGAAGAGGCTGTGACCCTCTGCTAAAGCTCCACTCCTGCACTAAAGTCGGGGATTCAGTTGGACTCAGATCTGCTGCGTTCCCCCCTACCTGGTGACAGTGTACATCTCATAAAGTAGGGATAATCCACCCTGCTACACAAACATCTCAAAACAAACTGGTCAGACTACTGCTTGACCTTACTTCTAGAACCCACCTCGCCCCTGCCCACGTGACAACCTAGGATGGCTTAGAGTAGACGACAGAGTACAGCAACTTGCAATGGGCCTGTCTACAAGATACATACACGACCAAGGTATATGTGTACATGTCAAAATACTTCCCAAAGGTCAGTGAATACCACGACCACAACACCATGGGAGCTCCACAAATCATGTTAAACCCAGATTCGGCTCAAACAGGGACTAAACACGTTTCGCAATTATGCCACATCAATGTGGAACGCCCTACCCAAATATGTAAAGGAATGTGAATCACTACCCACTTTCAAAACACTCTCAAAGAACACCTACGGGAGACTGCAATTCGAAACTGGCCCCTGTAAATGTCCTAACCCAACCCCCTCCAATGTACAGTAAAGTACCAAACATGGTTTTGTCAATATTCCAATGTACAGTTGTGCTTGTGCAGTTGTACAGTGTCCCCCACCCACCCCTCCTACCCCCCCCACCTATAATGTACGGTTCAACGTCAAATATATACTCTCTTTTCTAGACTCTTTTTGTATCACAAACAGTAGGCCTACTGTATTTGCAAATCTGGTATGTCATAAATGTATAGAAGTGTCTATCTGTATGTCACATGTCATGTTATGATGAATTGAAAATGGGGGTCCCTGATGTAAACAAGACGAACGTCTTTCTCTGGTCTGCATGCCCTTAACAATTGTATGTATTGAGTTGAGCTGTACTGTATTGTACCCATTCTGCAATCTGTTAACAAAGTTTTCAATCAATCAATCAAAACCGTGGCCAGTCTGTGCGGAGAACCAAGGAAGAGCATGGTTGCCAGATCGGATTAACAATATCTGAACCGCCCATTATTATCAAAGGTTTGTCAGATGAGGGCAGACTCTCAAATCTGGCAACACTGATGCGTTGCATTGTGGGGGATCCCGGTTTGAAATTTGAATTGAAGCGCGACAGACAGAGCCTGCACCACATCGTGAGCAATGTTGCATCTTCTCCTCAGGTAATTGTGCAACACATATATTTTATTATTTATAAGTAATGCGTGCCGCTGATATAAATGAGTGCTGTTTAGTCTGTGTTTTCAGTGACTACTGTAACGTTATTAGCTCGATATTATGAAACTGGTGGGATCTGTAAACTACCGGAGCTGCTAACTGGCTAACGGTATGACTAGCTAACGTTGGTACCTATACTGTACCCGGAGCTGCTAACTGGCTAACGTTATGACTATGAGAGCTAACTTTTGGTACCTACTGTACCCGGAGCTGCTAACTGGCTAACGTTATGACTATGAGAGCTAACTTTTGGTACCTACTGTACCCGGAGCTGCTAACTGGCTAACGTTATGAGAGCTAACGTTGGGGTACATACTGTACCCGGAGCTGCTAACTGGCTATCATTCAGGTGGGGCTTATAGTGTGAAAAGTATGCTAACCCTACTGTCATGCACTAATAAACTAACCTACGCTGTAACACGCAACACACTGATGAATATTGTTACTCAGCTGATAGAGTTGTAATAAAATATATAATTTCATTGTTGCAAATATACTGTTACAGTGCTGGATCTCATCAATGAGATGAACGCAGAAGACGGCTCAAGAACAACTACTTCAAGTGGTCGTAAGTGATGTATAAATTTTTTTATTGTGTGTGTGACTGTGTATATATAATATATACTTTTTAATCTGGGACATCATTTCAAAGAGTCATCCTGTAATGCTCTCTCTCTCTCTCTCTCTCTCTCTCTCTCTCTCTCTCTCTCTCTCTCTCTCTCTATGGGTAACGCATGTATTCCCGGTAACCTGCCCCATTTCTAAGCCATATAACCCAGGACGTTATACGAACAACATTAAAATCTTTTCTCATGTCAAGAATGATTGTTATAGATGCCAAATAATTCACCTTTAAAAAAAAACATCATGTAATGAGGGATGGCGGACCTCTAAAGTTGACCTAAGTTACCGGGAATACCAATTCACTATCTCCTCCAATTTAAGAGAGAATTAAAATGTTTTGGTTGTTTTGTAGGGATGTCATCATCATGTAACATAATACCATAGTTCTCCCAGAGTTATCTCAAGAGAATTCAAATTTAGCTGAATCTGAAGGAAAAATCCGGGTATGGGATATGAGTCAACATAGTTCATGGCCTTCAATTGATAACAAACATAAAAGGCTTAATTTTCATGGCAGATGCATGATATGTTTTGGGCATGATCTTGGCACCCCAATGAACAACCAAAATGAGTTTCGTCTTTTGTGGCCAATTATTTTAGGAGATAATTACGTTTCACATATTGATCTCAGGTTACCGCGAATACCTATCCTCACAATTCCAGATAAACACTTAAATCTCCTATTTTACTAAAGATTGGTGAGATTTTATTTTTGGAAATCATAACAGCAATAATAAGGCTTAGGTGTAAACCAGAATTACTAGAATGTGTTGTGTTTTGTCTGTTAAAATGAGCAAAAACAAGGAAAGGGTATTCCCAGTAACTTAACAAACAAGTGCAAAAAATACAGTTCTAGAACAAGTATTTTAATTTTTTCTATATTCAAGAAAGTGGAAAGGAACCCAACATTTTCAATTGTCTGCACACAATCGTTGTTTTGTTATTCCAAGATGGCATTTGAACTGAATTTTGGAAAAAACTGGTATTCCTGGTCACCTGAGTAAGGGTTCACCACCATGCCCCTAGTCAGTCTACACCAACCTGCGCCTAGTCAGTCTACACCACCACCATGCCCCTAGTCAGTCTACACCACCACCATGCCCCTAGTCAGTATACACCACCATGCCCCTACACCACCATGCCCCTAGTCAGTCTACACCACCATGCCCCTAGTCAGTCTACACCAACCTGCCCCTAGTCAGTCTACACCACCACCATGCCCCTAGTCAGTCTACACCACCACCATGCCCCTAGTCAGTCTACACCACCACCATGCCCCTAGTCAGTCTACACCACCACCATGCCCCTAGTCAGTCTACACCACCACCATGCCCCGAGTCAGTCTACACCACCACCATGCCCCTAGTCAGTCTACACCACCATGCCCCTAGTCAGTCTACACCACCATGCCCCTAGTCAGTCTACACCACCACCATGCCCCTAGTCAGTATACACCACCATGCCCCTAGTCAGTCTACACCACCACCATGCCCCTAGTCAGTCTACACCAACCTGCCCCTAGTCAGTCTACACCACCATGCTCCTAGTCAGTCTACACCACCACCATGCCCTTAGTCAGTCTACACCACCACCATGCCCCTAGTCAGTCTACACCACTACCATGCCCCTAGTCAGTCTACACCACCATGCCCCTAGTCAGTCTACACCACCATGCCCCTAGTCAGTCTACACCACCACCATGCCCCTAGTCAGTCTACACCACCACCATGCCCCTAGTCAGTCTACACCACCATGCCCCTAGTCAGTCTACAACACCACCATGCCCCTAGTCAGTCTACACCACCATGCCCCTAGTCAGTTTTTTTTTTTTTTTTTTGCTAAATCAACTCTTCCTCTCCTTGTTAACTACAACAAGCAATGCTGTTTGTTATTTAAGATGAGGTCGGACTCGGCACTGACAGATTTGTGTTCATTATGCTGCTTTTATAAAGCCTCAAATGACGGCTTACAATATACAATTTTGGCTGGTAGCTCTCGGGCTAGGTGGTAAATAAAAAAGTAGATCTTGGTTCAAAAAAGGTTGGCCACCCCTGCCCTAGTCAGTCTACACCACCTGCCCCTAGTCAGATATGCTTACTTTTGGTTAGACAAACCTGTCAGATTTTCTGATTTATATGTAGACCGGTTTGAGTTTATTGTAGTGATGTTACTGTGTTTCCAAATCTCCGATATTAACTTGTTAAGTGTTTGTTTTTTACAGCTATTCTCCGTGAGATTTTAACTACTGTGGCAACGACTAATCAAATGATAAAGGAAATGCACACCTTACTTCAAAAAAATGGTGCAGCAGCAGCAACACTTGTCCCAGATGGCCTTCCATTTACGATGTTACCACTTTCCACCCTGGATGACCTGAGAACCCTTGATGAGCGCATTGCACAGGAGGATGTTTATAAGCAAAAATTGGTAGGTGAAAATGTATATTTGAGGAATTGACATTTGCTGAGACTTTTGACCTATGGCCCCCTTTTTTTGTATCTACTTTCTTTCTCCCATTCTATTTATTATTATATATTTGGTTACTTGATCATGATTAGGGCTACTTCTACGTACTAGGCCTTATGCTTTTTCTTCTTTTTTTTTGCTATCATGAATATGATCAGTTTCCAATTGTCTACCTATGGTGGTAATGTTCTTATGTTGGTCCACCACTCCTGAATGAAGTGTAGAGGAAACTAAACAATTTTGTCTTTCAGATCCTTTACTTGGCGATGGCTGTGGGATTGACTGTTAAAGAAACTGTTTGGAGGACTATGGCGAAACTAGTGACAAACCAGCTGGCCAAGAAAATTAACTGGCGTGGGGCAAATGGCAAGCAGGCCTTCGAGCCACTTGCAATTAAAGATGTTTTCCTGAGTAAGTTTTGCTTTATTATTATATGGTTTCTTAATCTTCTAAAGGAATAGTTCAACATTTTGGGTAATATGCTTATTTGCTTTCTTGACCAGAGTTGAGGAGATTGATACCATTCATGTCTGTATACTTTAAATAGGAATTAGCACGGAAATGTACGTGGATTCACGTGGATCACATTTGCAGGCCGGAAAAATCACATCCTTGATTTATTTGAGCTCTGAGCAGATGTAAATCGAATGCCTTTCATCACTCTGACCGACTCTCAAAACACTTATAGTTGGATGAGTATCAAGAAAGCATTAAAAAAAAAGTTAATGGAAGTTTCTTTGTCTTTTTTTAGGGTCCGTGAGACTCAATGCGGGCACTAAACGTGCATCTGATGCAGATGTAGAGCGCTATACTAAAAGGTGGCTTCAGCTCTCAGCAGATAGAGATGGAGGAAGGAGAGAGCGGGCCTTGAGACAAGTTCATTCTTAGTAAGTTGTGGTCTGTCTGTCTATGTTTACATACTTACTGAATGTTGAAGTCATTAAAACTACATTTTAACCACTCCACAGATTTCATGTTGGCAAACTAGTGTTTGCAAGTCAGGACATCTACTTTGTGCATGACACAAATAATCTTTCCAATAATTGTTTACAGACAGATTATTTCACTTATAATAGCCTACACTATCACAATTTATTGATTCATCACAGTGAAGACTGTATTGAAAACTCCACCCTGGTGACACCAGTGTACCGCTCTGTAGAAACATCAAACTCTCAAGCATGAGGTACAGAAGCCAACCTAGACATAACCAAGAAGCAGATGGAGAAATGTCACCACCTTCATTCTCAAAATCGACTTGAGAGCGAAAGAGTCCATTAGTCCAACTGCAGCCCTTCACAGTAGGCAAGACTAGAGGAGGCGGTTACAGGTGTTGCACAATCTGGTTGCAAAGAAGAAAAGATAAGGTCCTACCGTTAGTGTTTGAGCCAGGATGACTTGGGAGGGGTCCGATGACCCCCTTTACATTTTTTAGGGGGACACTGAGATATTTGATGCATTTTCTTTGTCCCTTTCCTCTCCCACCTTCCTCTTCCCTGGGAACAGTTCAATCTATACAAATAAAATGTGTTCATTCATTCAAATGGAGTGTTTATAATATATATATATCATTTAGAAGATTTTCATGTTTTTTTCTTAAGGCACAATCACATCCCTGAACTAACTATCTGTCCCCTCCCCCTACTTTTCTCTATCTATCTTTCTATCTATCCAGGAGCGGGAATCAAACCGGGAACCTCCGGATAAAGACGACTGCTCTACCGACCAAACCACTGTCGTATACACATGCAAACACAGTAAATCCCCCAGCCATCCCTAAGTAAAGGATCTGAAAGACAAAATTGTTTAGTTTCCTCTACACTTTATTCAGGAGTGGTGGACCAACATAAGAACATTACCACCATAGGTAGACAACATTTTGAACTGATCATATTCATGCTTACAGTCTTCTCCAGAGAGAGACAAGAAGATGTATACCAGTCTCGTATCTGCATTGAGTAGAAATCTATCTGGCTTAGCACAATGAATGGAAGCGGACATGACTGTGTATAGCCTTCGGGAGAGGTGTTAGTTGGACAATGCCTAGGCTAACCAGTCATGCCCGCTTCCATTCATTGTGCTAGGCTAACATGCAGCCAGATAGCTTTCTACTCGACGCACAGAGAGGAGACTGGTATCCATCTTCTTCTCTCTCTCTGGAGAAGACTGTAAGCTAATTTCACAAAATGTTGGTAGTTTTAAGTGAAAGTATGGGTACCGTCTCAAAATTGTACTCAAGTAAAACACACAAGTAAAAGTCTACTAAAGTTTCTACTTTTAAATGTACTTAGTTAAAAGTACAATTTTTTTTTCTGACTGTCTATTCTTCTGATAGCAGTGTTTAATCAAAGATCCCCGCCTTCTATAGTCTTGCACAAGGACCAATCCGCAAACCTAATACTACTCAAGTAAAGTACAAATGTACTTTTGACTAATTGCACTTTGTTCTTTACACCCATGTTGGGTGTATGGACTATTTTATTTTGTTACATGTTTTGTTAATTATCTCAAGGCCTGTTGTATGGTAATAAATGTTTACTAATGTTCACAGAGAGAGAGAGAGAGAGAGAGAGAGAGAGAGAGAGAGAGAGAGAGAGAGAGAGAGAGAGAGAGAGAATACATTATTCTATATGTATGTTGGTGTAGGTATATTTACATAATGAGCAATAATGGTTATTCAAATGTTTTTTTTTGAAGGTAATGTAATTACCACCATAGGTAGAAAAAATTTGAAACTGATCATTCATGCTTACGGTCATCTCCAGAGAGAGAGGAGGAGATATATACCAGTCTCCTTATGTGCATTTGAGTAATCTATCTGTACTATGATTTATTGTGATGTTGATTTGATTAAACCTCATTTTGGGTGTAATGGCCCAGTAAAGTCATTAATGTGATTAATGTGATATTTCTTTGTTAATAAATGTTTAAATATCTATTCAAGTTGTCATTTTTAACTGGAAAAAAGTAGCATTGTTACTTTACTTGATATTTGAGCTTCACTGCAGAATGATGTATATTGTGTACAATATGCACATACATTGAGAATATATTTCAGTGAGGTAGGAGACAGCATGTAAACTTCTGAATTTTTCAATGAGGGACATGCCAATACTGAATTGGTAAAGGGAAGGGTCCTTAAATATGTGGCATTGTATTACTAATCAACCATTTCCTACTGTATTTCCGGTAATGTACGGTCATAGGCAGATAGTGGAGTAGCTCTGGCAGAATACTGGGTATACAGTAAATTCCGCTGACTCAAACTGAGTACATTTCACTCAAACTGAGTAAAATTTCTTTACTCAGTTTGAGTCAAATGTACTCTGCAGAATTTACTGTGTAGTACCATTGCATTGGCAGTGTCGGCTAGGCTTCGGGCAACCAGACCTGGCCCAGTGTGTTTGGGCCGCATCTGGGCTGCTTTAGGCAACCGGACGTTCACAGCTTCCGGCAACCCCGGACATGGCCCAGTGTACTCGGGCCGCAATCGGCCAGTCAGTCATTGCCGCCTACTGGGCCGATTCCGCCAATTCCGGACGTTCACTGCTTCCGGCAACCCGGACCTGCCCCAGTGTACTCGGGCTGGAATCGGCCAGTCAGTCATTGCCGCCTACTTGGCCGACTCTGGCAACCGGACTTGGGCCGATTAATTTCTTCCGGCCTGCCCGATACAGGCCATTAATGGGCCGGAACTTTTTGGCCACCTGGGTAGTTAGCTAGCTCCCTAACATCTTGCTGCTAGTTAGCTACTGTAGCTCCCCTAACATCTATAGTTTGCTACTTTTTCACTGTTGCCACATTTGTCCCAAATGTTGACACTGTCCCGGCCTGGTCTTGTCATTCCTGGGCCGTGATTCACTAAAGACACGTCTGAGACAATATGGATCTTATCTGTGACTACCCTCAGAACGTCTCCCCCGGCTTTGGAGGTGAAATGGAGGAAGGGAGATAGCTGCTAATTAAAGGTATCAGTCATGAGAGATGCGTGTCACTTTATACGGCATGGATGCTGACAGGGGCCTCATTTGTGACTGCCCAGATTTATATCCAATAAGAATTCAATTGGCTGGCATAAATGCTGAGTTTGATGTATGGTCCGTGTCTGTTAGGAGGAGGGACAGGGGAGGGGGAGATTGTGTAGGTGTGTGTGTGTGTGTGTGTGTGTGTGTGTGTGTGTGTGTGTGTGTGTGTGTGTGTGTGTGTGTGTGTGTGTGTGTGTGTGTGTGTGTGTGTGTGTGTGTGTGTGTGTGTGTGTGTCTGTGCGCTGCATCTGAGCAAAATAGTAGAGAATGAAGACATCCTATGTCTGTGTATGTATTACTTATGTTAATCTGCGAGAAATACAGGACAATAACTGCTTCAGCTTCAGTGCTGACCCGAGTGACCCCTGGAGAAACTAGACGTGTACCAAGGTTGAACCCTCAGGTCCCCCCCGAGTTGAAACACCCCCGCCCCCATTTCGCTATCCGAATTTACCTATCTCTGCCTATCCATCCCCCTCAACAGTTGGCGATTGGATGGGAAGGCACGGAGAGAGGTGACTTTTGGAGAACGCAGAAGTTTTAGTATTAGGACCGATTCTTACAGGGCCGCGCGAAAACACATCCCGACGGCGGGTGATAAACACTTATTATTTTCCCTGTCTGAGAGCCTGACAGGGGGCATCCGCTAACAACCACCTGACAAGGTGACGACTGTGTGGGTGGTCTGGCTGGTATTTTCTCTCTCTCTCTCTCTCTCTCTCTCTCTCTCTCTCTCTCTCTCTCTCTCTCTCTCTCTCTCTCTCTCTCTCTCTCTCTCTCTCTCTCTCTCTCTCTCTCTCTCTCTCTCTCTCTACATGTGTCTACTTTTCCATGTTTGGAACGTGTTCTTCTCTCTCTATCTCTGTCTCTGTATCTCCAAACTGTAAAAGAAGGAAGGTTGTCATGTCAGAATACCATCGTTCTATAACAAGGAGACTATAAGAAGGAAAGGTCATCACGACAATGCATGTCAAGGAAATATATATCAACCAATATATCATTAGCTAGTAACAATGCAACAAATTGCAGATGATTCTGACATCCGAGGTAATAACCTGTTTAAATTCACAGGTCCTAAATGAGGAGATTCTCGAAGACATTCTGACGTCACGAGACCGCCGCCATCTTGGTATTGGGGAAACAAACAAAAAAATTCTACCATCAAATGTATGCGTTGAGCTCCGTTTCTATTACATATTTGATCACATTCTTGTTAATTTCTTAACCTTTTCATATAATTAGTTTTGAGAATATTGAGGCCAACATGGCATTTCACTATTTCGAAAGCCTTTCTGGTGATTCAAACTTTATTCAAACTTCAGACAGCTAATGTTGACGCTGCTATTTTGGTTTTGGGCGATTTCAACAGCGCAAGTCTTAAAAAGGTGTTGCCGAATTTCTATCAGCATGTGACCTGTCCCACCAGAGGCGAGAACATATTAGATCATTGTTACTCGCAATTTAAGAATGTGTACAAGTCACAGGCTCTTAGTCCATTCGGCAAATCGAACCACGCCGCCATCTTTCTTTTGCCAAAGTATAAACAAAGTCTCAAGCGCGCGCCGGTATTATCGCAAGATGTGCAGCGCTGGTCTGTAGAATCAGAGGAGACGCTCCAAGCTGCACTTGAATGCACAGTCTGGAGTGTGTTCCGTGATAACACAGCCAATATTAATGACTAAACTGAAACGGTGCTTGACTTTGTCTGTACTCTGGTAGAAGAAACAATCCCCTCTACCACAATTAGAGTTTACCCAAATCAAAAGCCCTGGGTAGATAAATCCGTCCGTGAGGCTCTGAAAGTGCGCACCTCAGCCTACAATGCCGGGCTTGTGACAGGCAACATGAATGACCACAAGGCGGCGAGATACAACGTAAGGAGGACAGTAATAGAGGCAAAACGGTGCTACAGGGATAAAGTTGAACTTCAGTTTGAACAGGCTGACTCTAGAGGTATGTGGTAGGGCCTCAGAACGATGACAGATTACAAAGGCACCTCCCTCAAGCGGAACAGTGACATCTCCTTAGCAAATGATCTCAATACCTTCTATGCGAGGTTTGGGGCTGTGAATAACAACACCAGCCTACAAACCACTGCAATAGAGGGGGGGGGGGACTGCTGATGGAGACTCAGTGTTCAGGATAATAGAACATGAGGTGAGGAGGACCCAAAAGTGAATATAAAGAAGGCAGCAGGACCGGACGGCAACCCCCGCCACGTCCTAAAAGTCTATGCCGACCAACTGGCCCCGGTATTCACTGACATATTTAACCTGTCCTTAGAACAAGCTGTCATCCCCACCTGTCTGAAGAAGTCCACCATTATCCCTGTACCCAAACAATCTACACGCCTGCTTGCCTCAACAACTACCGCCATGTAGCTCTCACCTCCATAGCCATGAAGTGCTTTGAGAATCTAGTGAAGGGCTACATCTGTTCCTCCCTCCCCATCAACATGGCCCCCCTGCAATTTGCATATCGCCCCAACAGGTCCACGGAGGACGCCATAGCCCATGTGCTGCACACAGCAGCATCACACCTGGACAAGAGGCAGGGGAACTATGTGAGAATGCTGTTCATCGACTACAGCATTCAATACCATAGTCCCCTCCAAACTCATAGCCAAGCTCAGGGACCTGGGCTTGAACTATGACTTGGACTTCCTGACGGGTACATTTACATTTACATTTAGTCATTTAGCTGACGCTTTTATCCAAAGCGACTTACAAGTTCTGTACGACAAGCCATCAGGAAGGGCACAACTCTATCAGCTGAGTAACAATGTTCATCAAAGTGTTGAGTGCTACAGTGTAGGTTAGTTTATTAGGACAAGTGCATGACAGTATGGTTAGTTAGGGTTAGATAATTTTTCTTTTTTCTTTTCTTTTTTTAATTCAGATAATGGTTGAAGAAGTGCGTCTTTAGTCGACGGCGAAAGATTGTACGTGTTTCGGCTGTCCTAACTGGGGTGGGTAGTTCATTCCACCATTGTGGGGCAAGGATTGAGAATAGGCGACTTCTCTTTGATGACCCTCCCGGAGCTTGGATAGGAGTAGGTCTGAGGCGGCCAGAAGATGCAGAGAGTAGGGGTCTTGAGGGTGTGTAGTTAGAGACCATTGACCGGAGGTAGGCGGGAGCAGTTCCCTTTGCCGCACGGTATACTAGCTCGAGGGCCTGGGAGCGGATTCGTGCAGCAATGGGGAGCCAGTGCAGGTCCCTAAGAAGTGGGGTGACATGGGCCGACTTCGGTAGGTTTGAGATCAGGCGGGCCGCTGCGTTCTGAATGAGTTGAAGAGGCTTAGTGGCATTGGCCGGGAGGCCAGCGAGCAGTGCGTTGCAGTAGTCGAGGCGGGAGATGACTGTTGATTGGACGAGGAGTTGGGTGGCTTCTTTTGTCAGGAAGGGGCGGATCCTTTTGACGTTGCTCAGGAGGAATCGGCAGGTTCTGGTTGTCGCTGCGATGTGAGCAGAGAAGTTCAACTGGTCGTCGAGGACAACACCAAGGTTCTTGGCGGTCGGGGACGCGGTCACAGCTGCATTCTCGACTGTGATGGAAAGGTCGGTCAGGGGGGAGGATTTGGCCGGCAGGTGGAGCAATTCTGTTTTGCTTAGGTTCAGTTTGAGGTGGTTGGTCGTCATCCAGGCAGAGATGTCGGACAGACAGGCCGAGATCCGCTCAGAGACGTGGATATCTGAGGGAGGGAAGGAGAGGAAGAGTTGAGTATCTTCGGCATAACAGTGGTAGGAGAAGCCATGAGACGTGATAATGTTACCCAGTGATTTAGTATAGAGGGAGAAGAGAAGGGGTCCTAAAACCGAGCCCTGGGGGACACCCGTCCGCAGGGGGCGGGTGGCCGACAGGGTCCCTCTCCATGACACTTGGTAGGAGCGGTCATTGAGGTATGATGACAACCATGTCAGCGCAGAGCCAGCCACTCCCATTCCTGCGAGGGCCGCAAGGAGGATCTGGTGGTTGACTGTGTCGAAGGCTGCAGATAGATCTAGGAGAATCAGGACAGAGGAGAGGCCTTTCGCTTTTGCTAAGTGAAGTGCCTCTGTGACCGCAATGAGGGCTGTCTCTGTGGAGTGACCAGTCCTGAAGCCTGACTGATTAGGGTCTAGGAGGTCATTCTGTAAGAGATAAGCAGTAAGTTGGTTGGATACAGCACGTTCAAGTGTTTTAGAAAGGAAGGAGAGAAGAGAGACAGGACGGTAGTTGCCTATGACGGTAGGGTTCAGGGATGTTTTTTTTATGAGGGGCGTGACTCTGGCTTGTTTTAGGGAGGTGGGGACCACCCCCGAGTTGAGTGAGGAGTTGATGGTTGCAGTTAGGAATGGGAGGATGTCTGGTGCTATGGTCTGGAGCAGTGGTTCCCAAAGTCGGGGTCGCGACCCAAAGGTGGGCCGCGAGCAGCCACGGGTGGGCCGCGAGATGATGTAAAAAAAATAAAAAATAAATTAAATTTTTTTTTTTTTTTTTTTTTTTGTCAGGCCACTGAACTTAGAAGCAGGCCAGGACAGTGTTTCTAGTTGTATTTTAAAATTCTATTCTATTGTATTCTAAAATGTGACTATATGGTTTTATATTAACTTAATAAATAAACAAAAACGAAAAATCTACTTATTTCAACGAACATTTCAAACTAAATAACAGATTATGCACATAAAACGCTGAAAACAACCAAAGCAACAATAGTATTTTAATGAGGCTATTATTATTATCATTATTATTTTGCAACAAGTTAACCCTCTCATAAATAGCACATATAAATGAATAACTAACTTGAACTAACTTAATAGGCTTGAAGTGATATTTGGCTTAAAAAATCGGTCGCATGGCAAAAAAAAAAAAAAAAAAGCCAGACGATGTGCATTGGGCCGCGGCTCTCTGACGCCTTATTTTCTGGGCCCTGGCCTGAAAAGTTTGGGAACCCCTGGTCTGGAGGAGTGGGGAAGGTAGCCGGTCCAGCTGGCATGTTGTCGGACGGTTCGACGTTACCAGTGTCAGGGTCTCGGCTTCTGTAATGGGAGAGAAAGATGACAGAGTGAAGGATGAGGTTCTCGATTCAGCATTTGGAATGGGTGGGGGTTGGGAGAAGGAGCTGCGGATGTTCTCCACTTTTTCCTCTAAGAAGATCGCAAAGTCTTCGGCAGAGAAAGATGAGGGAGGGGGGGGTGGGGGGGGAGTGAGGAGGGAGGACATGGTAGCATGCAGTTTGCGAAGATTCTTGGCAGAGGCCTCGATCCTATGGTGAAAGAAAGAAGCTTTGGCATTAGTAATGGTTTTGGAGAATGTTAACAAGAGGTTGTGATATGTGTCGATGTCAGCAGTGAGGCGTGACTTTCTATACTTCCTTTCAGCTGACCCCAGGTGGTGAGAGCAGGCAACTGCACCTCCTCATCCATCACGCTCAACATAGGGGCCCCCCAGGGCTGTGTTCTGCGTCCCCTCCTCTACTCCCTGTACACACATGACTGTGTGGCACAGCGGAACAACAACACAATGATCAAATTTGCTGATGACACAGTAGTGTTGGGCCTGATCTCTGCCAACGACGAGAGGGCCTACCTGGAAGAGGTAGAGAATCTGTCGCAGTGGTGTCAGGAGAACTGCCTCTCCCTGAACGTCAGCAAAACAAAAGAGATGATTGTGGACTTCAGGAGGTCGGGGGTCAGGGACTACAGCCCCCTCAGCATTGACGGGGCACCGGTTGAGAGAGTGAACAGTTTCAAGTACCTCAGAGTCCACATATCCGAGGACTTGACATGGACCACACACACAGTGTTGTGAAGAAGGCACGACAACGCCTCTACTTCCTCAGGCGCCTAAGGAAGTTCCAAGTCAGTCAGAAGATCCTTAAGAACTTCTACTCATGCACAATAGAGAGCATCCTGACTGGCAATATCACCTCCTGGTTTGGGAATAGCACCGCACAAGACCGTATCAGACTACAGAGAGTGGCCCGTTCAGCCGAACGCACAATTGGAGGGGGGCTTCCCACTCCCCAGGACATTTACAACAAGCGGTGCATGGGTAAGGCTAAGAGAATTATCAAAGACTCCAGCAACCCAAACAACTGCCTCTTTGAACTGCTGCGGTCAGGCAAGCGATACCGGAGTCTCATGGCAAGCACAGAGAGACTCAGAAGAAGCTTCTATCCCCAGGCCATCAGAATGCTAAATGACAATAACACTATGTAACAACCATCAAATGCACTCACAGCACACACATCCACACGCACACACTCACTTTAAACAAACAACTCACTGCAGCACCCACTTTACCCACTTTAGAACACCTAAACACACTTTATATTTATTGGTAAAGAATTTGCACTACAACCCATACCTCATTACACCTTACTGTAAATTTTACCTAAATTGTACCTCATCCCATTTCTGCTTTGTACTGTATAGTATATTGTATTGTAACTCAGTTACTTCTACTCTGCATTGTACATTGTATATTTTTATATACTGAACCCTTTTGTCTACGTACTTGACTTCTATTTTACTATACTTATTTTATACTTATCTATACTTATCTTATCTAGCACAATCTCTGGAGCAAAACAGAAAGAAGCATTTTATATAAAAGTATTCTGTACTTCTGTATGACAACTAATAAAGAAACTTGAGAAACTTGAACTTCTAAGGCGAGATATGAGTCAGAGAAGCTTGCCCTGATTGACTTGACATCATGTCCATACAAGACACCTGCAGACATGGCCATCTCTCGAATACCCAAATTGAAGCTGCTGTGTTACGTTGTGTTGTAATAACAAAAACAGAAATCCAAATCGCAAGTTTTATATAATACCAGCCGAGGCATCACGGAGGGAAAAGTGGCTGGCGGCTAACATTCGGCTAACTCACTCGTGTTGTGGTTGGTAGCTACATGCTAAGCTAACGTCAATTACATCATATCGAACCGATATGAGCTTATCTTATCTAATCTTACGTGGATGTTTGATCAGTTAGTGGTATCACGTGTATGTATTATACTACCCGATCAAACATCCACGTAAGATTAGATAAGATAAGCTCCTATCGGTTCGATATGATATAATTAACGTTAGCTTAGCATGTAGCTATTTGTCTGGGTTAACGTAGCTAACGTTAGCTGCCAGCCACTTTTTCCTCCGTGATGGTATAAAACTTGCGATTTGGATTTCTGTTTTTGTTATTTTTTTTGTTATTCTTTTGCTGCTGTGATGCACTGAAGAAAATTACCCTTGATTGTGTTTAATTTGCCGCTTTTCCGATCAGTTTCTGCACTAAATGAAGCGTTCACAATGTACCCGGGGGGGGCATGTTTCCCCCCTGCTGTAGTTGCGTGGCAACAACAGACAGGAAATTGACTTTGAGAATGGCATTCAACTCAATGCCGGCTGAACTGTAAGGTTTTCCACACTTCAGTTGCATCAATGGTCCTCATTCTCGAACATGTTCGTAAGTACCTTTGTAAATATCTTAGTAAAAATGTTGTATATATAATATTATATATTATATTATATTTGTAATAATATTCTGAAATATTACTGAAGTGATGCCTTTAGTTCTTGAGAGAAATGGTAAACTATCGAATAATAGTGACAACATCAAGTAAATCAAATTAATGTTTAAAGGCTTTATTTACGGAAGCGTATTGCTGCCACACGCCAGATACAGAAACAAATAATCAGTATCACGTTATAACGTGAAACATTTATTGTTATAACAAGATGTTTTTCACGTTATAACGTAAGGTTATGTATATAACCAAGTTCTATGAGTTATGGAGCGCTCAGCACCAGTTGCATAATATCTTGCTTCAGTGGATATGCACTGAATAAATTTCAAAATGTACCTTTACATACCAACATCCGTCTGACCACACCCCCATCTGCTGCCTACATAAGCAGTGGTGGGGCCACACACTCATCTCCTTCCCAACAAATTTCACCACAATGAAAGATCAAGGGCCGCAGCGGCGTCCTGGTGCTGAGCGCACCATAACTCATAGAACTTGGTTATATACATAACCTTACATTCTATTTCGTTATGGCTTCGCTCAGCACCAGTTGCATAACAGGAGCTGAGCGGGAGCCATAGCTCGACAAATGTACCCCGCTGAGGCCCCCCACAACCATCAGACGGGGGAGGACCGAGCCCCCCGACCCTCCCTAATGGAGGATACCCCCCTTATTGGAGGCTTACGGGAGGGAGACGGATCCGACCGTGCGAAGAGGAACTCAAGCAACTCAACGCACAGGGTGAGCAGACCGTGGCTTGACCCCACGACTACACACACGCACAACCCGCATGCCACCCGGGAACGAACGGAAGGAACAAACCTTGTTACTGCCCCCAAAAACACGGGGTCAAGAGCAACCCAACCCCATGGCAAGGCTGTAGCAGCGGAGCGCGAAGGAAGACCCAGACCCACCGAAGGGACTGGATCCCCTGGAAAAAGGGGGCCTGGAGAGGTCAATGACGCTAGGCATCAAGACCCCACCAGGCAGTCACTTAGTGACACCGCCCCCCACATCGCCAGCGTATTCGGATAAGGCCCCTCCAAGAGCGGGCCCTTTCCCCCCAATAGCACACCGCCTGGCACACTGACTCTGAAACACAGTCAGTCAGCATGGCCGTAAGCACTCAAAAAGATTAACCAACGGAAGCAGGCAGCGCACCGGGGAAACCAGGCAGCAGGCTGTAACCTGAGCCTGGAGCACTGCGGACGAGCCAGGCGCCAAAGGAGTAAGCTGAAAACAGCCCCCCCGGCGGAAGGGGCGTATGCTGGCGTTGTTGATCACCATGACAAAGCCTCCATTAAAAAAAAACCACCCAGAGGGGTCGAGGCAGAGAAGGCTGACATGATTGGCAGACGTCATGAACGTGCAGGGGCACACTCAACCCAGAGCAGAGTTGACTCTGCTCCAACATACCAGGGAATCAACTACCCTCTCTGTACAGACGGTGGTTGTTCCTATAACCCCTCAAGAAAAAACTCCAAAACACACCTGCGGGTATACACTGGCTATACCGCAGTACAAGTGTTTCAGTTTTCAAAAAAGGGTTATTCCAGTCCAAGACCACCCCAACAGCCCCCTATTCGCCACGCGTGAGAGAGGAGCGAAAAGAATGGAGAACCAGCCCTAAGCACACCGCACTTGGTATTCCCAGGCGGTCTCCCAACCAAGTACTAACCAGGACCGAACCTGCTTAGCTTCCGAGATCGGACGAGATCGGGCGTGTACAGGTTGGTATGGCCGTAAGCATAGTGCAGAGTACAACATGTACCCAACAAAGGGTCTCCATAACGCCTAACCCTGTGACACCCGGGCCGACCCGGCATTTTTCCCACCGAAAAAAGCACAAGTCCCTCAGGGTACCAGAACAGCAGATCTGCATCCCCGGCGGACAACGGGTTAACTGACCTGGACCAGCGCGACCAGACCAGTCCTGTGTCCTAACCACGCCGACATGCCCACTCCAGAAGAGGGGGTAGGTATGCGTGTCGATCTAAAACATGAAAAGAGGGCGCCACCCAGACGGTCCCATTTGGACCGTGCTCAGTGGCCCACCCCAAGGGCGTGAAACCCCTCTACCTATGTTCTGATCTATTCCGTTAACATCCCCCAGATATGAACGAGAATTCATCGAGACAACCTAGTAAACTGGCGCTCGGAAGAGACAAAACTCCATCCCAGTTGCCCTATAAAAACGCTGTTTTAATAACAAGCAACCAAGTCGCACTTAGCCCCTGCGTGATTCTTTAACAGAAACACACCGAGCCAGTACTATGTATGCGTCGAGACCCAAACACATCAATGGATAGTCTAGCAAGACACCAAACATTGTTCCTCCAAGTCGCCTGGGAGAACGACACGGAGCCGTCGTGCTTCATGTTCCTTCCTCTTTTTATTTAAAAAAGAAAGAAACACAGACTGACATGAATCCCACGTGACGCAGCTGAGGGTAAAATTGTTTACATTTTTACATCCCACCACCCTCGCCATAGGGAGGAGACGGAAATCCCCAGAGAGACTTCCCACGCGAGCCGTATAGATTGAAAAGAATATATTGCAACATTGAGCTACGTAATACTTGGGTTAGGGCTCTCCGAGGAAGAGGCACTGAACCAATACACAATCAATAATCGAATTGAATCGAATACACACACAATAGAGCAGAACTCCTTTTTGAAGTTCTACTCACCTTGACAATCTGAGGAGGAGGCTCTGAACTTTGAGGAGGCTCCCTCACAGGGAACGAGAGTCCGAACTCACAGAAGGCCCGAGGAGGAGCTTCGTGAGGAGGAGCTCTGACAACTCCCTGAAACGGATCCATAACATGGACCTGAACAACCCACGGAAGTCTTACCAACAGAGATACACTCAGTGACGTACTCTATGGCGGGGAATTTCTGCGGTGCACACGCCCAATCTTCCAGGGCGTGGGACCAGGAAAATCCCCCCCCCCCCTCTTACCCTGTAACGTGCCGAACAGCAACGTGACAGGAACCTTGAAGGACAGGAGGTTTTAACCCCTGACCAATCAGAAAAGGGGAGGAACAGATTACCAGTTCACCCCTTTACGACCCCACACCCATGATACGATGTAATGACAAATAGAGCATGACACAGTCATAGTCTGCTACATGAAGTATCTAACAGCTTCACATAGCTCATGTGCTAACCTGCTATCTGATTTTTACACAGAATAGAGAGGGCCCCCTTTAAGAGCCCCGGTACCAGACTTACACATGTGCTTCTTTGGCCAAACCTAACCCAGTTGTAGATCACAAGACACACACAACCCTTCATCACAACAAAAAATGGCAAAAGTACACTCTTGCTACAGAGTAACGCCGTTTTTCATAACGAGAGAATACAGAATCCTCGATTATGTATTAATAATAATAATAATGCAGGACCTGTTGCAGAGGTCTTTATTCGGCATGCAACGACACTCAATGTTTTAGTGGTACACACAGCGGTTAGTTTAGCACACACACCGGAACACACACGCATGCATTGTCTCTTTAGGATCGCAGATGCGATTTGTCTCTGCGATTAACCCATCCCGTCGTCCTTCCCCCCCAAGGGCAGCCGGGAGCAGACAGGCGTCAACGTGAGCCGTGCCAGGGGACCAATCCAAGTGCTCCTGTCCGTCTTCGTCAAGGATCTGTTGTTGTGCATGTTTTTCCATTGGGTTTATCTTATCGGGGGGGGAACCCTTGCGAGCACGGGGAGAACATGCAAACTCCACACAGAAAGGCCTGGGAGATATCCCACCTGGGTACCTGGCATCATGGAAACCTGGTCCCCAAGCGGGAATCGAACCCTGGACCTTCTTGCTGTGAGGCGACAGTGTTAACCACTACACCACCGTGCCGCCTGGTCACAGGCCTTGCTAAGCACACATGATAAGTGACCAAACAATCTTTTCTTTAGGAAAATATAGTTTCTCAAGCGGAAAGCACAACCCCAGCAATTAAGCTGAGGGTTACATCGTATCCCCACAAACACAGTGACACAATATATTGTAAACAACATGTCTGAGAGGAGGGTGGGGAAGCCCCAGGGAAACCGGGGGGATCACCCCTCCTTCCTTACCCTTGATACGACAAAGTTGAACAGGTAACCCTGTTAATATGTGAACACACTGTTCATTGTCATTACAGGCTGAGAAAAGAATTCATTCCTCAATCACATGTCACTAAGCATAGCTTTATAGGTTAATTAACCCCCTTAGTTGTGAGTTCACGTTACATGAACACACATGTTCTCATCACAACTAACCAGATCATTTTTACACATGTAAACAACAACCCGATTTCTATGGAGAGAGAAGCTATACCAGTGACAAGACAATTCACACACAACACGCGTCGTATCCTCAATGTATTGCAGCAACACACGGTTTGGAAAACATCGTTATTACAAAACATTTAGAAGGGAAGGAAAGAAGAAGTGTTTAAAGTCCGGTCGGGACCTTCCTACCCTGAGCGCAGGCCAAGAGAACTGCAATCTGGCTAACGGGACACCGGAGTTGAACACAGCATCTCCTGTGTCGGCGACGAGGGTAGCGTCGCTGCGCCACCCAGCCGCTACGTTTCTCCATGTTGACGCAGTCCTCGCTGGCAGGGCACCCGGTGTAGGTTCAACTAACATCCTCTGTCAAAGATGACGTCGTAGTCAGAGTGTTTAAGGCATGTTATAGTCATAGCAATGTTCAACAGTGTAGCATCAAGCTAACAGCCGCTCTCGACTGATAGCAACAAGCTAATGTTTCCTAGCCTAGTGACACAATGGGCTAGCGCCGCAGCTAACAGCTGACTGGCTAACAGGTAGGCCACAACCAGCACGCAAGCTAAGCAGCTATCACCTGAACTGTACACAACGACATAACAAGCCACACTTCAGACAGGCCGCCGTCTGAAACCCTCCTCATCCTTTAACACTTTAATCGCCGGGAACGCCGTAACTCGTCTTTGCTCGCCATGCTCATTCTGCCGAAGACGCCGTAACTCGTCTTTGATATCAATATTTCAAAAATCTGTGATCGAAATCATATTTCTCCTCCGGAGACATGAGATGTACTGGTGAGCTCCACTCAACTGTCTAACGGTTCAAGAGCGCCATCTGGTGGCCAATCGGCAGATCGGCCGACAGGAAGTGACGCGCCAAACAGGAAGTGCTCATCCATATTTCGTCCGGGCACTCGCGAACGTTAGCCGGACTCCATCTCAACACACTGGATAATCAATCGCTCGCCCTAACTCAATAAACAACGTTATTTGGACGTATATAGTATTATACAACCTGGAAATGGTTCATCTATATCAACATCCCATAATCTAAAACTGTCTACTCCAAGCTGATCGTCCAACGGTGCGAGGAAGCTACGGTAAGATCCAGCATTATTTTCTAACGTGTTCCATATAAACTGCTCTGATGACCATATGACCCACACTAGACGAATGATATAACGTTGCCCACGGAATTATAAACGACCCCCCGCCCATCCGGTCAATATCAGATGATACGTAGTAACTTCTAGAAGTACCTCCAGTTGAAATGTTTCATCTGGCACCGATCGCTACCAAACTGTATTTGATCATCAATATAATGCATTTGGGGCTATAAATCAAGTTCTGGAGAAAGCTACAGAAAACGATAAAAACATACTTATACTTTAGACCATATTTTAGTATGAATATGTGAATGAAAAAGTATAACGTTGCTACACCCTGAACAATGGATATAGGACATTGAATGGGCCATAATAATGTCAATTTAGCAATAGAATTAAAAAAGTTATAGCCCTGCAAAGAAGGGGAACTTCTCCATAGACAAATAGAGCTGGCTAGGGATGGTAAATTATGAATTTAACCATGGCGATCAAAGTGTTAAGAGAGAAGAGAAAAAGAGATGTCAACACAGTTTACTTTTTTTCACTTTTTTGTTTATTATACTTTTTTTGAGGACATAGAAATATAAGTATATGTCTGCATATATACATTATTGTATTGTCATTGTCCACATAGAACAGATAACAACATTAAACAGAAGAAAATAAAAGAAAAAATTAAAAACAAGAAAAAATAAAACAGTTCAAAAGTAAATAATAATACAAACAAACACTGACTTGGTCGCACGACAGTCGTCTCAAACGTATACATAGTATATCAAATATATAGCACATGTTTAGGTACCCAAATATGCTTCTCCAATGTATATCCGGTATATCAAATAACTCACGTTGAATTAACGTTCACACAGATGAATACCAACAAGCAGCATACAAATTGCTATTCTGGAATAGTACATCATCCACAAGTACAAGGAATGAACCCCACGTTTTCTTGAACCTAGATGAAGAACCTCTCAGAGTGCATCTTATCTTTTCAAGTTTGATAAAGTATAGTATGTCTCTAATCCAGTGAAGGTGAGTGGGGGGAGCAGCGGACTTCCATTTAAACAGAATCAGCCGCCTGGCCAGTAGAGTGGTAAATGCCACAACGTGTGCTTTGTGCTTTGAAAGTGATAACATAGGTGGAGAGTATCCAAAAAGCGCTGTCAATACATTTGGTTCAAGATTTGTCTCAATACTTCCCGAGATGGTTTCAAAAATATTTGTCCAATACCTGTGCAAGGAGGGGCATGTCCAAAACATGTGAGTATATGTGGCTGGGGCCGAATTACATCTATCACATATATGATCGATATCTTCATACATTTTGGCTAATCTGACTTTCGTCAGGTGTACTCGATGAACAATTTTGCATTGTATCAGCCCGTGTCTTGCACAAATAGAAGAAGAATGAACAAGACGTAGAATGTCAACCCAAATGTCATCCGAGATCTCCTCCTCTAAATCCTCCTCCCATTTACTTTTAATATTGTGTATTGTGGTGGGACATAAGGAGAGAATGAGATTGTACATAGTCGATATCATGCCCTTGATGGAAGACATCGGGGTTAAAAACGAGTCGATGGGTGTTACCTCTGGAAGGTTGGGAAATATAGGGTTAATGCTACAGACATAGCTACAAATCTGTAGATACCGAAAGAAATGTCGGCTATGGATTGAATATTTCTCTGATAATTGCTGAAAAGAGGCAAAAACATTATCTATATACAGGTCACCTAGTGTGTTAATACCGAGTGAGGCCCATAAGGAGAATGCTCCATCCATCAATGAGGGGTGAAATAAAGGGTTAGCTGCTATCGGGGCCAAGTGGGATAGAGTTTTAAACCCAAAGTGGCGTCTGAATTGATTCCAAATTCTGAATGTAGTTTTAACGAATATATTTTTGAAGTAGGGGACCAATGGAGAACTAATGGGGGCATGTATAAGACCGGTTAGTGAAGCAGGTTTGACAGATGAGGCTTCGATGTCAACCCACATAGGGCACACCAGAGGTTTGTCTGACTGTAGCCATTGCTGTATGATTCTGAGATTGGCTGCCCAATAGTAGGCTCTGAAGTTAGGTAGAGCCATGCCACTCAGAGATCTACGCCTTTGTAATAGAGCTTTACTAATTCTGGGAACTTTGTTATTCCAAATAAATTTGGACACTAGGCTGTCAATTTTTTGAAAGAATGAGTGGGGAAGAAAGATAGGCAGGCACTGGACAAGATAAGAAAGGAGAGAGTTCATCTTAATGCAATTGTTACGTGCAGCAAGAGAGAGAGGTAATAATGACCAATGTTCAAAATCTTCCTGAAATCGAGTCAGTAGAGAGCCAAAATAAAATTTGAATAGGTCCCCAAATGTATCCCTAATTTGGATACCGATATATTTGAAGCCATGGGGGGAAGTTATGCAGTGGATAACTTCGAGCTTCTGCATTCAATGGAAGAAGTTCACTTTTGTCTAAATTTTGTTTATACCCTGAAATACGGCCAAATCGGGTGAATATGTCAAGTGCAGCTGGAATATATGTGGAGATGTCAGACACGTATAGAAGCAGGTCATCTGCATATAGGGAGGTCCTCTGTTCAACACCCCCTCTGATTATACCTTTTATACGAAGGTCTGATCGAAGTGCGATGGCCAACGGTTCAATGGCAACATCGAACAGGAGTGGGCTCAAATTGCAACCCTGTCTCGTGGAGCGGTGTAGATGGAACTGTGCTGAACGTGTGTTGTTAGTCCTTACTGAGGCAGTGGGAGAGGTGTAAAGTAATTTCACCCAGGCTACAAAGTTATCCCCCAGTCCAAACTTTTTCAATGTGTCGAAAAGATATCCCCACTCCACACGGTCAAAAGCTTTGGCCGCATCTAGTGAGATGACAGCCTCCGGGCTAGTTGTGGAGGAAGAGCTATATATAACATTAAAGAGACGCCTAATGTTGGAAAATGAACATCTGTTCTGGATAAAACCTGTTTGGTCTGGAGATATGATAGTGGGAAGGACAGGTTCTAAGCGCATAGCTAAGAGCTTTGATAGAAGCTTTAATTCTACCGTCAACTGACTGACAGGACGATAACTTCCACAGGATAGGGGGTCTTTATCTTTTTTTAGCAACAGATAAATCGAGGCTTGAGTAAGGGATGGGGGTAACTTAAGTGACTTAAATTAATCTGCATACATGTCAATTAACATGGGTGCCAGTTTATCAAAGAATTTCCTGTAGAACTCTATAGGGTAACCATCTAGCCCTGGACACTTCCCTGTTTGCATAGAGTAGGCGGCCTCTCTGAGCTCATCTATCGTGACTGGTCCCTCCAGCCCCGTGGCAGCCTCCGGGTTTATCTGTGGTATATCCAATGAATTAAAAAAAAATTTCATAGGCAGAAGGGTCAGAGGTTTGTTCAGGTGTAAGGAGGAATAAAAGTTTTAAAATTCTTCATTAATTAGCTTGGGATCCGTAGTTAAACCATTGGTTGTCTGGATTTGAGGGATCTGATGTGAGGCAGAGGCCTGTTGTAACTTATGTGCCAATAATTTATTAGACTTGTCTCCATGCTCATAGTAAGTCTGTCTGGATTTAATCATTAGATCCTCCACGTAAGCAGAGGAGAGGACATCAAATTTAGCTTGGAGGGAGAGACGTTCTTTATAGACATCCGGGGATGGTTGAGTAGCATGTATGCTATCTAATTGACTAATCTGCTTAGTCAAGTCACTCATCTGTCTTTTTCTAACCTTCCTTTCATAGGCGCTATATGAGATTATCTCACCCCTCAGATATGCCTTCAATGTCTCCCACAGTAAAGATGCTGAAATCTCAGGGGTCTTATTGGTTGATATAAAAAAATCAATTTGGTTGTGTATGAAATTAACAAAATTCTCATTTGACAATAAACGGCAATTTAGGCGCCAGGGAGGTGGCGAGTTGTTATATTCCTGGAAGCACAACTCCAGAAGCACTGGAGCATGATCCGACAATACGATCGCTTCATAAGAGCAGGAGTGTAGTGATGGGATGAGTCGATTATCAATCAGAAAAAAGTCAATACGAGAATAAGTTTGATGAACATGTGAAAAGAAAGAATATTGTCTTCCTTGTGGGTTTAAAAATCGCCAGGGGTCAGAGACCTTGAATTCATTCATAAAAGCATGAATGATTTTGGCAGATCTTGAAGGTACACTATTCCTGGGTGATGAGCGATCTAATCTAGGATTAATCCAGACATTGTGGTCTCCACCCTGAATCAGATAATGTGTTGACATATCAGGTATCCTGGCAAACAGTGTTTGAAAAAAGTTCTCATTGTCCCAATTGGGGCCGTATACATTAGCCAGAATTACTGGTACATCATACAGCCGTCCTATAACTATCACAAATCTCCCGCCAGGATCTGAGATAATATCGGAGTAAACAAAGTTGACAGATTTATGGATTAGAATGGCTACCCCTCTGGATTTCCCTTGAAATGACGAATGATAAACCTGACCCACCCATCTCCTCTTTAATTTGATATGATCCGTTCCCTTTAAGTGGGTCTCTTGAAGGAAAGCAATGTTAGCGGCAAGATGTTGAAGATGATGTATCACCTTATTACATTCGATCGGTTGATTTAGGCCTCTGCAATTCCAGCTGCAAAACCTAAGTACACCTCCCGACCGCTGTGCTGATCTAGGTTGGGTCATAATACCGGCAAGATAATGAATAGATGTGCTGGGTACACCACAAATGAGAAACACTGAAAACAATCAAATAAAACTGCAATAGGGCGACCAAGCCAAGTACACAAAAATAAAAAAGAAAGAAACAGTCATTGCGAGCGACAGTATTATAGTCTACTAGGGGTTGGGTAAACCCCTTTCACTTGGTATGGTCCGTGTGACGTCACTCGTTGTTGCAGGAAGTATGATCGCAAACTTGACTGCAGGATAGTGTATACAAAACAAATTCAAACCGATCAGAACTAAACAATCAACACATACCAGCTTTTCTTAAATGGATATTTCTACTACGGGATTTTCACGAGGAGGGGATTTAACAACGTCTTACCTCCACTCTTGGTGGCAGAATGCAGGTCAATGTGTAACTTACGACGACAGTTCGAGTGTCTCGAGAAATTCTCTCACCGCCGTTGGATCGTTGAAGAGGATGATGTTGTTCTCTTGAAGGACACGCAGTCGATTTGGATATGCAAACCCTCGGAAGATAATCTTCTGAATGAGCACTTTGATCACCTCGTCGAACTCTCTGCGCTTAATCCGCACCTCCCTTGGCAGATCCTGACAAATGGTGAGTTTGATTCCCTCTTCTTGCATTGGTGTCCTCTTTGCCATTTGTAGTATCATTTTCGCATCTCTGACCCGTAGGAGACGAATCAATGTTGGTCTTGGTGGTTTTCCTGGCTCAGGTGGGGTTCGGCCGGAGCGCATGGCTAGTTCTAGGTCGATTTGTTTGTCGGGGATCTTCAGCCAATGTGGTAACTTCTGTTCAATATAGTTAATGAGTTCTTGTCCATGTTCGGATTTTTCTGGGAGACCCAGTAGAACCAAGCTCTTCATCCTTTCTTTGTTTTCTAGTATGTCCAATTTTATTTCTAACGCTTGTATCTTCTTATTTGCACTGTCTGCTGGCTTCTTGTTGGTTGTCAGAGTGTCTTCAGCTGTTGAGACCCGGGTTTCTACTTCATCCAGGCGTAGCTTCTGTGTCTCCAGTGCTTTGTTGGTTTTTTTTAGCGTGACTTTGATTGCCGATACTTCGGTGGTCATATCTCCCAAGCGTGTGTCGATGCCATCCAGTCGTTCTACTACCACAGTATTGTAATGTTCTGTCGTACCCGTATTGTTAGGAAGAATGAGGAGAGGTTTATGTTTCTTTTGGTTATTTAATTCCACTTAACATAACAGGTCAATACCTCACTCGTTAGGAACACATACAGCTCCCTCCTTCACGTATATTTCACGAACCCAACACAACTTCCGGTGCCACCTCCTATCTCTCCCGGGGGGAAACACACCCCCCGGGTACAGTGACACACAAGACCCCAGATCATTACACTATCCCCCCCCCTTCTGAGCTCTCGCCCCGAGAGACACATCAACAATAGCACATTCACAATAACATTTTCCCTTTCAAGCAGAACACACTTTTTTTTTTCTCTTGAAACGACCTGGCGGCAGCCTCCGCCTCTGCGGACGCGTTGTCCCTGCCTGAAGGACTGAATCGACCTGCTGCGGCTGAACAGGAACCGTACGTGGAGTGCCATGTCTGTCCCGCACCGGGGACACAGTCTGTGATTCTGAGGGGCCCCCCTTATGGAAAGAGGGGACACCCCCCGCTGGTGGACCACGGTGCACTCCCCTCGAACGGCGGTTACATCCGGCCCCAGTGGTGGTCGGAACACTGTCTCTAGGTGAGGCTGCTGGGAGGGCTGGGTCTTGCAGTGGGAGGCAATCCCCTCTGTACGGGGCCAGTCTGTCTCTGTGAAGAGCAACTTTCCTCCCCCGGGGCGGCAATTGTACCCTGTATACCACCTCCCCCACCCTCTCTAGCACCCTACATGGCCCTTGCCAGTGACAGTCCAGTTTAGGGCACCGCCCCCTCTTCCTCCGAGGGCTATACACCCAGACCAGTTCCCCGACCTGGAAATGCCTCCCCTTAGCCCGCACATCATAGTTCCTTTTTTGTCTCATGCCCGCCTTTTCCAGCTGACCCCGGGCAAAGTTGTGGGCGGACTCCATTCGATCCTGGAGTCTCCTGGCATACTCCCTCCCCGGGGGAACGGGGGGAGTGTCAGGGGGCTTGCCAAACGCCACCTCCGTCGGCGTCCGGAGCTCCCGGCCCAGCATGAGCAGTGCTGGCGTGCAGGAGGTGGACTCCTGTACAGCGGATCGGTATGCCATGAGAACGAGGGGGAGGTGCGTGTCCCAGTCTCGCTGGTGCTCTGCTGTGAGAATGGCTAGCTGCTTGCCTAGAGTCCTATTGAACCTTTCCACTAACCCGTCACTTTGTGGGTGCAGAGCAGTGGTTCGGGTCTTCTTGGTGCCTAGCTGCTCGCACATGGTGGCAAAGACATGTGACAAAAAATTTCTCCCTTGTTCGCTGTGGAGGGTTTCCGCTGCGCCGAACCGACTGAACATGCCCTCCACCAGCGCGTCAACCACAGTCTTGGCCTCCTGATCCGGCAACGCATATGCCTCCGGCCATTTGGTGAAATAGTCCA
Organism: Notolepis coatsorum; assembly: GCF_963971535.1. Taxonomy (NCBI): domain Eukaryota; kingdom Metazoa; phylum Chordata; class Actinopteri; order Aulopiformes; family Paralepididae; genus Notolepis; species Notolepis coatsorum. Next base: position 197,564,499 of record NC_140168.1, on the reverse strand, counting down.
TGGCGACCAGCACGTAGCGATTGCCATTGTCCGTGCACGGAAACGGCCCCATAACATCCACCGCCACTCTCTCCATGGGGGCTCCCACCCCCAGCTGTTGGAGTAGTGCGTGGGACTGATCAGGTGGGCCCTTGTATGCTGCGCAGAGGTCACAGCGGCGACAGAAATCCTCTACGTCCCTTTTAATCCGTCCCCAGTAGAACCCCTGACGGAGGCGGCGGAGAGTCTTTGTGATGCCAAAGTGCCCAGCCCCCACGGTGCCATGGGAACTTTTAACACAGTCTCTCTCATTGCTTTGGGGACCACCACCCGCCACCTGTTCTCTCCCGTAGCCGGCTCCCTCCACGCTCTCTGTAGAACCCCGTCCCACACCCGCAGAGCCGCAAAGTCTGCCCACAGTCCCTTTGTAGCAGTGGTGCCCCCTGCCACCTCCCCCCAGGGTGGCTTCTGACCTGACTCTACCCATTGCAAAACAGGTTTTAAATCAGGGTCCTGCTCTTGCTGCGTTCGCCACTCCGCTTCTCCGATCACCTGCAGCTCCCTGCAGACCGGCCCGTCGCCCTCGTGCTCGGGACATATTGTTACCTCCTCCCGGAGCTCTCTCTCTCTTGCCTCCCTCTTCTCACAGTATCGACACCCCTCCGGAGCACAGGGCCGTCGGGACAGGGCGTCAGCGTTGGTGTGGCGGACGCCGGCCCTGTGCTCAACGGTGAAGTTGAAGTCTGCCAGCCTCTCCAGCCAGCGGCACACTTGCCCCTCCGGCTCTCGAAAGGACGTCAGCCACTGGAGAGCAGAGTGGTCAGTTCTGATTGTAAACGGCGGCCCACAGAGGTAGTACCTGAAGTGTTTAACTGCCTCAATGACAGCCAGAAGCTCCCTGCGGGTGACGCAGTAATTCCGCTCCGCTTTGTTGAATGTGTGGCTGAAGTAAGCCACCGCTCTTTCTCCGTCCGGCCCCACCTGAGACAGCACGGCCCCCATACCCACGTTGCTGGCATCCGTGTCCAGGATAAACGGCAGGGAGGGGTCTGGGGGTCGAAGCACAGGTGCTTATGTTAGTCCTTTTTTTAGGAGGTCAAACGCCTGCTGACACTCAGGCGTCCAGGTAAAGTCAGCGCCTTTCTCCTTCAGTCGAAATAGGGGCTCAGCGATGCAGGAGAACCCCCTCACAAACCTGCTGTAGTATGAGGCGAGCCCCACAAAGCTCTCGAGCTGCTCTTTGTCTGCGGGGGTGGGCCACTCTTTGACCGCCTTTATCTTCCCCTCCTGCGTGCTGATGCCCTCTCCCGTCAGTTTGTGTCCCAAGAACTCCACTTCTCTCCTCATGAAGTGGCACTTGTCGGGGTGAAGTTTCAGTCCTGCCTCGGCTATCCTCTCCAGGACGCGTCTCAGCGTCTGGAGGGCCGCCTGGAAGGAGCTGCCGTGGGCCAGTATGTTGTCCAGGTACACCACACACTCCTCTGGAGGAATGCCAGCCAACACGCTCTCCATTAGCCTTTCAAACGTGGCTGGGGCGTTACACAGCCCGAAGCTGAGGACACGGAATTGCCACAGCCCCCTCGGTGTGCAGAAGGCTGTCTTAGGTTTAGACTCTGGGTCGAGGGGCACCTGCCAGTAGCCAGCCCGTAAGTCTAGTGAGGAGAACCAGGACGACCCAGCCACTGTGTCCAGCGCCTCATCAACATGGGGCATCGGGTAAGAGTCTTTCTTTGTCACATTGTTCAGTGGTCTGTAGTCGACGCAGAATCTCATTTTGGAAGTGTTCTTCTTCTTTACCATCACCACTCCCGAAGCCCAGGGACTGGCAGAGGGCTCTATGATGCCCGCCCGCTGCATCTCATCAATGGCGCACTCTGCAGCTTCTCTGTACGCCATGGGAAGGCGGCGGGCTGGTGATCTGATAGGCCGGGCGTCCCCTGTGTCTATTTGGTGATGCACCAAGTGAGTGCAGCCAATTTCAGCATCTGTCAGTGCAAAAATGTCCTTGAACTCATTTAGCAACTGCCACAGCTCCTCTCGCTGTTCCGGCTCCAAGTGGCCACCGTTGCGTTCCCATATGCCCCTCACAACTGCTAGCCTGTCAGCCTCTTCCTCCATGTTAGGCTGCGCCAGGGGGAGGGGGCCCCCGGGTGTAAATGGGGCTGCTGATGGGGACAGGGGCGTACTGCCAGCAGGTGAAGGGAGCTGCCTGTCAGGGGCAATGGGCATGGGGGGTGAGCGTTCAGCCGCCGAGTGGGCAGGGGAATATCTCAGGCGGGTATTCTGGGAGCGGGAGCTACCGTGACTGTCCAGGGGGCTTGCAGAATGAAACTGTGTCTCTGCTGCCCTCACTGCCAGTGGCGCTAACCTCGGAGGAAGTGGGGGGGATATCATCTCAACAGTCGGGCCCCCAGGGAAACTCAATGTCTTCTCCCCCAGGTCCAGCAGGCATCGGGCAAACTTCAAAAAGTCTAGCCCCAATATGCAGGGGTCCTGCACCTCTGCCACCCACACCCGGAACTCCACCGACAGGCCCCCCACTGTTATGACCACATTTCCCTTCCCCAACATGGGGGCTAGCTCACCAGTCACTGTCCTCAGCTGCACCGACATCTGCTCCAGCTGTGTCCCCACCGGGACCACGTCGGGCCTCATCAGCGTCGCAGTCGAACCCGTGTCCACCAGGGCCAAACACGGCGCCCCAGCCAGGGTGACGGGAACATAGCAAAAATTGCCTGCATGCATTTATGTGTCAACGTCTGCTTCTGGGGGGAGTAGAGCCCCACCCCCCCGGCTGTGCTGATTGGCTCCCTCCGCTGGAGGCAGAGCAGCATGGGACATGGCGCCAGGGATCCGCTCCGCCCCATCTACACGGACCCCCTGCCGTTTCCCTGCCTCTCCTGGCGATTGCGGCAGTCCCTGCGGAGATGCCTGGGTTGGCCACACCCCCAGCAGCGCATGGGCCCCGGTGAATGAGCCGCACCTCCTTGTGGTTGCAATGTTACGGCACGCACCAGCTCTGTCATCCGCTCCATCATTGCGCCCACCCACTCCGGCTCCCTTGGGCCGCTCTCCCTCGCAACCCTCACCGTGGGAGGGGCCTCCCTCACTCCCTCCTGTGTGGTCTCGCCCCGCAGGTCTTCTCTCTCCAGCGCCAGCTCCAAGGCCCCCTGCAGCGTGCTCGGGTGCCGCAGCTGAACCCACTCACGCAGGTCTCGCAGCTCGATGGCGTGGACAAACTGATCCCTGGCGTACTCACTCAACATCGCAGGGGGGCATGTGGCCGTATGCCCGTCTCGTGAGTGTCTCAATGTCAGTTGCCAGTGCACGAAGGGACTCACCGGGCCGTCTGTGCCGGTTACATAGCTCTGTGACCACGATGCTTTTATTGTCACATCGACCGAAACGCCTCTGCAGGGCCCCCACCACAGCTCCATAGTCTCTCAGCTCTTCCGGTCCCAGTGCACTCAAACATGCCAGGGCATCATCCGTGAGGGACAAAACGAGACGGGCAGCCTTTTTTTTTATTGTCCATCGGCCAGCCATTCAGTTCGGCTGCCAGCTCAAATTGCATAAAAAACGCCTCCAGACTGCCCTTACCCGAATATTTCAGCGCCTGGTCTGCTCTCCATCCACCGTGTGCACCTCCACATGGTGCCACGCTCTGCATGTCATTCCTACCGGACGCCGCCGGGTGGAGTACCAGCGCCGCCGTCACGTGGCCGTCACTCTCCCGTCCTCCGAGATTGCCAACCCCGACTTCGGCACCGACCTGCATTCTTTCCAGGTCTGGAAGTCCACTTGACAGACCTTCATCCTCCCTCTCCTGTTTTATCTCGTGGCGTGGCTCTTCTTTTGCCGTCATTGCTAAGCTAACGTGACGTAGCTAGCCAAACAGCGGAGCTCCACAGGGTACACAGTGCGCGTAAATCCGAGTTCACTGATCCCACTTCAGACACCAAATGTAACGTTCTGTCGTACCCGTATTGTTAGGAAGAATGAGGAGAGGTTTATGTTTCTTTTGGTTATTTAATTCCACTTCAATGAGTAACATAATACCTCACTCGTTAGGAACACACACAGCTCCCTCCTTCACGTATATTTCAAGAACCCAACACAACTTCCGGTGCCACCTCCTATCTCTCCCGGGGGGAAACACACCCCCCGGGTACAGTGACACACAAGACCCCAGATCATTACAGTATGTTGGTATTTTAATTCTGACATAATTGCCTGTAATGTAAGTTCAGGTTCTTCCTTTTCGGTTTCTTGTGTTTGGTCCTCGTCGAATTGTTTGCCTTTGCGTGTCGTTCGACTAGTGCCACCACGACCACCACGATCTAATGAGATCTTGTTGTCTGTACTTTTTACTCCAAGTTGGAGTAAAAGAATAGTTAAATTATTCACTGAGTGAAGGTAAGAAATTACATTAAAGTCGAGGAAATGCAGAGCTCTCAGCTCAGGCAGCCATCTTGTTCAGCACACCTGCACATTCAACACAGTTTACAACGGTGATTTTACCAGACATACGGCGGGGCCGGCAGAAGTCCCATCTGGGCTGCAGCTGACTTGAACATGGATCTTCCGATAACGAACATCCATGCCCACATTTCCTCGTTAGGGTGTACTTTCACTTTTATGTGAAAGATGGGGCCTGCACGGGACAGAGAAGCATCCGCTTGTCCAGAGAATCCTGGGATCACCAGGTCCTGGTCGCGGCCCACTAGTTGACCATAATGGGCTTCAGACCAAGATCCTCCGCCGTCGCCTAAGAGGCCGAACAGAGGACCGTAATCTGGGGCCGGCTTTCGTAAAAATTGTCAGCTAGCCCCCATAGCACTAACAGACAACTGGCGCTCGCAAGCAAACATTACTCACCCAGGCTCGAAAACCAACCAGTCCCTCACAACAGACTTCCACAGTCCAGCTGCATAGCCGGAGGGCCAAACCCATCCAGCCGCAGCAAAGGAGGACTGCAGATTGGGGAGTATATCAGCGACGCGAGCCCCTAATACGAAAAAACCGGTGGAGGTTTAGAATGATCATCATCTTCCAGACACTCCAGTGACGAAGACAATATCGCCGTATTTTCTCGAAAATAGTGAGAGAGAAAATAAAGATATAATGTCAACGTATCTCCTTGTTCTTCCTGTTTTCCTTTCCTCAGACTAATATTTTCTCCACGTCAAGTGGTGTATACAGGCACTTCCTTGTGGATGAAATTTGAGAAGGAGATGAGTGTGTGGCCCCACCCCTGCTTATGTAGGCAGCAGATGGGGGTGTGGTCAGACGGATGTTGGTATGTAAAGGTACATTTTGAAATTTATTCAGTGCATATCCACTGAAGCGAGAAATTATGCAACTGGTGCTGAGCGAAGCCATAACGAAATAGAACAATATATTTTCACGTTATTACGACATACAAACTTATCACGCTATAACAAGACATTTTTCTTGTTATAACAATATACTATTCATCACCTTATAACATGAAACGTTTTATGTTTTAACGTGATAACTTATTGTTTTTTTTTTATCCTCTTTTTCTCCCATTTTCTATTTTTCTCCCATCTCAATTTCGTATCATCCAATTCAACCCTCCCCTGTCTCGAATGCTGTTTCTTGCCTCCCACAAGCCGGCTGCAATGTGGACTAAGTCATACATAGCACGAGTCCCCTCCGATACTCGAGGTAACAGCAGTCGCATCTTTCCACCTGCGCGGCGCAATCTTTCAGCGTCAGGGGTCTGCGCTTTGGAGGGGCGCCGCCCCCATCGCTTCCTGATTCTACTGCGCAGGCGCACCAACCGGCCTGTAGGAGTCGCTGTACACAACGCCCGATCCCCACCTATCAGTTTCCCTCCCCCTTATACTGCCAATGTAGTTTGTTGGAAGCGCTTGTTGGAATGTTTCTTCTCTTACAATGTATACAATAAGCAATGTTAAAAAAAATACAAATAAAACCAACAATAAATAATATCATGGCGAACAAGATGGGCCACTAGCTACAATTCAGTTCTTATTTATTTATTTTCGGACATGGTTCGTTGAGTCATGACAATATATGTAAAACGTGATTGTTAATGATTGTATGACTTCTCCCACAGACAGCTGTTGAAAACACGGGCACACACCGGTCTGTCCGATTTACGACTGCCTTTTCAAGTTCTAAAATCCTACATAAATCCTACAACGAATTTACAATACGAAGCCGTTCGCAAATGACAAATAAGTACGTAAATCGAGTTATGAAGGAATTCCTTGGTAATTTTCACGTATATCCGTTCGAGAATGAGGACCAATGTGCGTGCACGTGTTACACAGTGACCTAATGACCATTCCTTCTTTTATAGTTTCCTTGTGTATGTCTCCCTTCCTCTCTCTCTCTCTCTCTCTCTCTCTCTCTCTCTCTCTCTCTCTCTCTCTCTCTCTCTCTCTCTCTCTCTCTCTCTCTCTCTCTCTCTCTCTCTCTCTCTCTCTCTCTCTCTCTCTCTCTCTCTCTCTCTCTCTCTCTCTCTCTCTACATTTGTTTACCTTTCCATGTTCAGATCTTCTATCTCTGTCTCTTTATGTCTCCCTTCCTCTCTCCCTTCCTCTTATCTTCTCATGTCATCCAGTTGTCGTGTGTTCATGTCATGTTAATTTACTTGTGTAACATACGTACATGTCAAATGATACTATTGCATTTATCTGAATGGAATAGCATGGTTTATTATCCAGTAGCTATAAAAAGTTAATGGTTCATATAATAACCAGTAGCCATTACAGGAACATGAACAAGCCTCATTTGAATTCTATGAGACTCTTATCAACAGTATACAGTAGGTGTAGTAAATGTTATGAATTCATATTTTCTTTTAGTAGAGACCCTAAAAGAGACCATCATTTCCCTAAGGCAAGTCATAACTTTATTCCCTATATTTATGTCTTTCTACTATTACCCTACCCATACCTGTACCCCCCCTCCCCCCTCCCCCATGCCGCAAGGGGATCAATAAAGGAATATCTTATCTTGTCTTATAAAGTAGGCCTTCCATCTATCTGTCCGTATATCTATATACAGTATCATGTATAAATATAATTACAAACACAGCATTGCATACATTTTTACATAAAATTAAACCTTTAAAAATAGCTTAATGTTATGAACAGCCGTTAATCGATTGACAAATATTTTTCAGGAATGTATGTTATTTATTTTGTTGACAAAGGAATCCAACAGAGTCTTCTTTAAACAGCTCACTTTTGTTTCTATTATTCGACTTTTTCACCAAAATAGACAGTGTTTTCTATTGTTGATCTATAGTCTACAAGCTGAATAACTGTCCTACCTCGTACAGTATGACCTCTGCAAGGTCACATTTTCACAGGTTTCTTTGTAATAAATAAATAAATAAATAAAAGATGCTGAAAAGGTGTTATCTTCCTTGTAAGGAGCCCATCCCCTGCTTTGTCCACGAGACACACAGACCACAGCCAGGGCCTTGCAGGTCTCACATTGGCCTTCACTTGGACGCAGTCCGTTGCTTTATCCCCTATAGGTCATTATCCACTCCAATCAGAATCGATGAGGAGCACTGCTTTGTGTGAAAAGCACAAACAGGCTAATAGACGCTGCCAAGATCAATGCCTCTACTGTCAGGGAGGGAAGGTCCTGGTGGCTAAGAGTTGCCTTTAGACACACAGCTCTCTGAAACCTGATGGGTGGACTCGTTGATTGCTGTTGCGCTTGCTGGACTGCACAGGGGAATCTGGGGATATTGGTCCTCATGTTCGAACGTGTTCGTAGCTATCTTCGTAAATATCTTCGTAGGGAGTGTGTAAGAGGCCTAAATGCGTGAAAAGGTGTTCGTAAATAGCTTAAGGGTTCTCAGCTGCGCTCCCCTGAATGAAGAATGTCACTCATTCTTAAACTGAAAGCGCATTCTCGTACACCTGAATTTGCATGAAAAATGCCCCGCCAGCTCCTTATGAGGCCATCTAACACAGGACCGCGTGCACAGGATCGAGTCCATATGGCAACACAGAAGACATTTGCGACTGATACAAATTGTATTAGATTAGATTAAAATTAGGGATGCTCGATATTGGCTTTTTTACCGATACCGATATACCGATATTGTCCAACTCTTAATTTCCGATACCGATATCAACCGATATCAACCGATACCGATATATGCAGGTTTTTTATTTTATTTTGAAAACCGATACCGATATTTTCCGATATCACATTTTAATGCCGATACTGGCCGATAATATCGGTAGGTCGATAATATCGGTAGGTCGATAATATCGGACATCCCTAATTAAAATGTATTGTCATTATCCATTTAAGCATCGGCCAAAAATGGGGCTAGTTTTATAAAAATGGTTGATGATTACATACCCAAAGTTATTAGCTATTTATTATACGTTATACGTATAGCACATGCATGTGTCTGGTCTCTTTTGAAAGGTAACTGTGAGGATTTGCCAGTCCCTGAACCCCTTTTCCCTGTCTACTCTCCTCAGCAGCCCCCACCTTTGGACATTCTTATTCTCCTGGCATTTTTATTGTCTCCTGTGTTGTTTAACTGTGTTCTGTCTTTAGTCTCATTCCCTTTGTAATTATTTATTTGTTCCTTGTATGTTTGGTTACTCTGTCTAGTGTTCAGTCTTCTTGTGTAGTTAGTTCTTGTGCTTCCCTGTTTATATTCCCCATTGTGTTTGGTCTGGTTGTTTTCCTTAGCCCTGTTAGTCTGCCCTTCCCTCATGTGTGTCTCGTTTTGCTAATTGCCCTGCTGTCTCTCTAGTGTTAATTGTTTCCCCTATATCTAGTGTTGTTCCCTACTCGTACTTGTCGGTTCATTGTTTCTGTTCCATGTTTTGTTATCCTCGTCCCTGTCATGTGCTGAGCTCCTGTCTTCTTAGTAAGTTACCCTGTGTCATTTAGTGTTTTGTTTTTGGACTTCTCTCTTTATGAGATCATTCTTTATTTTGTATTTTGCCCTCTGCCAGCCTTAGCTGAGCTATTCCTTGTTTTTGTTTTTGCTACTGCCTTGGATATGTTTTCTGTTACACTTCACCCCTGGCTCGAAGTGTTCTAATTAAAGGAGCAGTGCTCACTTTTGGACAATCTACCTCTACCTCTCCCTCGTTATCTGTTTGCGCCTGGGCCCTCTGCTAACAATCCTTAACAGAATGAACCGACCATGTCTGGACCCAGCGAACAGAACGAGGGAGGCTTTGAGCGCCTTGGAGGCGTTCAGACTGGGGGATATTCCTTCCTCCTCCTTGGAGGAGAGGAAGGAGGTTTTGCGTCTGCTCTATTCACTCAGGGAATGGCACCCTGAGCTGGCCCCACAGATGGAGGAGTATGGCAGACACTGGATCAAGTGCCTATTCCAGCCTCCAGCCTCCGGTCAAGCCCCTACTGCTGGTAAGGCCTCTACCACCAGCATAGCCTCACCTCAGTCACCTGCTAGGGTACCTACTGCTAGCCTAGCGTCCCCAGCTAATGCTGCTTACCCCAGCCCTGTTAACGTTGCTCAGGTTGTTAGCTCAACCGATAGCCTAGCGCCCTCAGCTAGTGCTGCTAACCCCAGCCCTGTGAACTCTGCTCAGGCAGCTAGCACTAGCCCGATAGCTAACACTGCCCTTGTAGCAGTTAGCTTAGGCCCCGCAGCTCTCACTGCTCACGCAGCTAGCACTAGCCCGATAGCTAACACTACCCCTGTAGCAGTTAGCTTAGGCCCCACATCTCTCACTGCTCAGGCAGCTGGCACAAGTCCGATAGCTAACCCTGCCCCTGTGTCTAGCCTAGTCCTTGTAGCTTCGAAGGCTACCCCGTTAGTCCCTACTGCTACCAAGTCACGGAGAGCTAGAAAGTCTAGGAAAGCTAGCACTAGCCCGATAGCTAACCCTGCCCCTGTGGTTAGACTAGCCCTTGTAGCTTCGACAGCTACCCCGTTAGCACCTACTGCCAGCATGGCCCCAGTTGTTAGCATAGCTACTGCTAGCACCACAGCCCTGTCTGATAGCTTAGCCCATGCAGCTAACCAGGCCTCAACAGCTAGTACAGCCCCGTCTGATAGCTTAGCCTCTGCAGCTAACCAGGCCTCAACAGCTAGTACAGCCCCGTCTGATAGCTTAGCCTCTGCAGCTAACAAGGCCTCAACAGCTAGGACTGCCCCGTCAGCTAGCTCGTTCCCTATGGCCCCTGTTTCTCTGGTCTCAGTTCCTTGGTCTAGTCCTCCAGCCAGTGTTTACTATCCTGCTAGAACTGCCCCTTCAGTTATCAGGATGGGTTATACCCATGTTACTCCGACTAACACTTTAGCCCCGTCTGCTAGCGTAGCACGGACAGCTAGCAGGTCTCAGAAGGCTAGCAAGGCTAAGAAGACTAGCATGGTCTCAGCTGCTAGAGTAGCCCCGTCAGCTAGTTCAGCCCAGGCTACTCGCACAGCCCCCACTGCTAGCTCAGCCCCTGCTAGCTTACTCCGGAATGCTAATGTAGCCTCTGCTGCTAGCTCCTCAGCCTCGTCTGCTAGAGCCCCTGCTGCTAGCATCTCAGTCGCGTCCGCTAGAGCCCCTGCTGCTAGCGCCTTAGCCTCGCCGGCTAGTGTAGCACCTACAGCTAGCACTCGAACCCTCTCGGCTAGTGCACCCTCCGCAGCTTGTACTGGCCCTGCAGCTAGCACTGCCAGGGCAGCTAACCCAGCCGCTACTGCCAGCCTAGCCCCCGCTAGTGTAGCCCTAGCAGCTAGCTTTACCCAGGTAGCTAACTCAGTCTCTACTGCCAGTTTAGCCCCTGCTAGAGCAGCTCTAGCTGCCCCTGTTCCTCCGGCTCCCGGGAAGACCCTGACGTCTAGTCCGGGTCGTGCTCCTGTCCCCGGGAGGTCTCCTGGTCCCGGCTCCTCGTCTGGTCCAGCCCTGCCCCGTGGTCCACGCCGTGGTCTACGCCGTGGTCTACGCCGTGGTCTGCACCGAGGTCGATCTGCACCTGGAGAGTCGTCTGGTCCAGCCCTGCGCCGTGGTCAACGCCGTGGTCAACGCCGAGGTCTGCACCGAGGTCGATCTGCACCTGGAGACTCATCTGGTCCCGTCTCCTCATCTGGTCCCGGCTCGTCATCTGGTCCCGGCTCGTCATCTGGTCCCGTCTCCTCGTCTGGTCCCGTCTCCTCATCTGGTCCCGTCTCATCTGGTCCCGTCTCATCTGGTCCCGGTTCGTCGTCTGGTCCCGGCTCTTCGTCTGGTCCCGGCTCTTCATCTGGTCCCGTCTCATCTGGTCCCGTCTCATCTGGTCCCGGTTCGTCGTCTGGTCCCGTCTCCTCATCTGGTCCCGTCTCATCTGGTCCCGTCTCATCTGGTCCCGGTTCGTCGTCTGGTCCCGACTCCTCTTCTGGTCCGGTCCGACGCCGTGGTCTACGCCGTGGTCTACGCCGTGGTATACGCCGTGTTCTGCGCCGTGGTCTTCGGCTGCAGGGAACCCCGTCCGGGGTTCTGCGTCCGGCCCCAAGTCCGGCGTCTGGTGGGTCCCCTGTCCGGGGTCCTGCTCCGGGCCTATCACCCTCGCCCCTTTGCTTCAGTTCCCCTCGACCCCCTCGTCGGTCCTCTGTCCCTGCTACCAGTTCCCCTCTACCCCCTCACCGTTTCCCTGTCCCTGTTCCCATCTCTAGCCCCCCTCTCCTGGCCTCTGTCCCCTCCTCCGGTCCTCCTGATCCCGTGCCCCGTTCTCCCCTCTCCGGCCCCGTTCCTCTGCCCCGTTTCTCCTGTGCCCCTCCTGGGTTCCTGTCGCCGCTCCCCTGCCCCGGTGTCGCTCGTCCCGGCCTTGTCCGTCCTGACTTTTTTTCCCCCCGGACTCTCCCTGTGTTCTCCCGGCCCCCTGTCCTGCCCGTTCCCGGACGGTCCCTTTTGACGTCTGGGAGCCGTCTGTGGAGGGGGGGGTACTGTGAGGATTTGCCAGTCCCTGAACCCCTTTTCCCTGTCTACTCTCCTCAGCAGCCCCCACCTTTGGACATTCTTATTCTCCTGGCATTTTTATTGTCTCCTGTGTTGTTTAACTGTGTTCTGTCTTTAGTCTCATTCCCTTTGTAATTATTTATTTGTTCCTTGTATGTTTGGTTACTCTGTCTAGTGTTCAGTCTTCTTGTGTAGTTAGTTCTTGTGCTTCCCTGTTTATATTCCCCATTGTGTTTGGTCTGGTTGTTTTCCTTAGCCCTGTTAGTCTGCCCTTCCCTCATGTGTGTCTCGTTTTGCTAATTGCCCTGCTGTCTCTCTAGTGTTAATTGTTTCCCCTATATCTAGTGTTGTTCCCTACTCGTACTTGTCGGTTCATTGTTTCTGTTCCATGTTTTGTTATCCTCGTCCCTGTCATGTGCTGAGCTCCTGTCTTCTTAGTAAGTTACCCTGTGTCATTTAGTGTTTTGTTTTTGGACTTCTCTCTTTATGAGATCATTCTTTATTTTGTATTTTGCCCTCTGCCAGCCTTAGCTGAGCTATTCCTTGTTTTTGTTTTTGCTACTGCCTTGGATATGTTTTCTGTTACACTTCACCCCTGGCTCGAAGTGTTCTAATTAAAGGAGCAGTGCTCACTTTTGGACAATCTACCTCTACCTCTCCCTCGTTATCTGTTTGCGCCTGGGCCCTCTGCTAACAATCCTTAACAGTAACATTCTGAAGTTTCTGACACAATAAAGAAGTGCTAATGAAATTAAATAATGAAATAGAACAGACTGAAGTAAAGGTTTTGTGTACTCACATTTGTTTTAACTGGTTGCCAGATGCCTGTTTTTAAATTCGAGCTGAGAGGTAGGAGCTGGAAAGACAACGGTTCCATAGCCTTATGGAGTACAGGTCCTTAAGTGGTTAAGGGGTTAAATAGGGCAGGACCTAAAGTTGGGAACATTTCTTTAATGATAGTTGGTGGAAGAGGGTCAAGCGAGCAGGTTGAGGGTTTAGCTGCACCAACCAATTTTGAGAGGACACTAAGTGAGACATTTTCAAGGCAGGGTAGCTGGATTGCATAGCAGAGAGGAGGCCCACCAGGGGTTGGGAGGGAATCTGATTGTTCAGTAAGCCATCAATTTCGTCTCTTATGAGATACATTTTCTTGGTAAAGAATTCAATGAAGTCATTGGCCAAGAATGCATAATTTTGCGCAATTGGTTGTACGTTTTGCAACTGTATCAAACAGAAACTTCAAGTTGTTTTCATTGAGCCTGGAAAAATATGAGGTTTTGGCAAGTGAGAGTGGTTAAACGTACTTGTTACCAGATGCCTGTTTTAAAGTTCCAGCTGAGAGGTAGGAGCTGGAAAACATAACGGTTCCATAGACTGAAGTCTTATCTAGTACAGGTCCAAAGTTTATAACAATCACAGGACAGCTGAAACCGTCACAGTCAGGACAGCTGAAACCATCATAGTCAGGACAGCTGAAACCATCACAGTCAGGACATATGAAACTGTCACAGTCAGGACAGCTGAAACCATCACAGTCAGGACAGCTGAAACCATCACAGTCAGGACATATGAAACTGTCACAGTCAGGACAGCTGAAACCATCACAGTCAGGACAGCTGAAACCATCACAGTCAGGACAGCTGAAACCATCACAGTCAGGACAGCTGAAACCATCAGTCAGGACAGCTGAAACCACCAGTCAGGACAGCTGAAACCACTACAGTCAGGCCAGCTGAAACCACCACAGTCAGGACAGATGAAACCACCACAGTCAGGACAGATGAAACCACCACAGTCAGGACAGATGAAACCACCACAGTCAGGACAGATGAAACCATCACAGTCAGGACAGCTGAAACTGCCACAGCCAGGACAGCTGAAACCACCAGTCAGGACACCTCAGACCTGCCCAATTTTCCTCAGTCAACTACAAACACACTTCTTCAATCAATATCTTAAATAATACAAATAAAAGTAAACAAACCTTATTACTGTCTTTTACTATTATGTACTTTACTACTATATAATGTACTATGCTAGTATGCCTACACTACTACGCTAATATGCCTATACTACTATGCATTCAGAGTGTAGCACTCATGTTCGGCACTGCTAAATGAACAATACCACCTACTCTTAGCTGCCAGAGTTGTACCCTTCCTGCTGACTTGTTGTTTGTAAGCGGTTTTGGATAAAAGCATCAACTAGATGACTAAAATGTAAAAGTAAAATGTAGGAGGGCTGTATCTCCTCTGACCAAAATCATGCCTGAAAGGTTCTCGGGGGGGGAAATTGTTTGTACATGCTTTATACGTTCATGGCTAATAATGCTGTATATATACAGCATCTGTATGTCCATACCTGCATATAATCCTTTTTGCATATCTGTAGAGATACTATATGTATATCTGTAGGCCTACATATCCCTTACCTACTTTTACTAGATACGCTGCTGGCCAGTATGACTTACTACCATAGTGTCTTTATACCTGTATCAATGTACATATTAATATTACAACTCTATACATACATTTGATTAGCAATATTACTCAGTAGTACTAATTTATATAGTTTAATCACCTGTACATTGTATATTACTATTGCACATTACTGTTACATTTGCACTCTGGTTGGATTCCAAACCTCTTTGTGTTGTGCTGTACGTAATGACAATACATTTGAATCTAATCTAATCAAATCTATTTTATACGCATCAAGTTGATATCCTGGTGAGGATTCACTTGCATGGTTCTCACACACTCTACATGGTTTTGACTATGATAATAATAATACAAAAAAAATTAAAAATAATAATAATAATAATAAAAATAGAAATAACATGCAAGCTTTCGAAGGAGCCAAACACAGCACAGGTGATATTGCACCAGCGCCAGAGACAAACACGGCAGGCGTCGCTGCACCGCTCTCCGTACGGGTTGGAGAGTCGTGTTTGTTTTCGTGGCAGTCTTTCTGCTGGTGTGTGTGTGTGTATATATAGGCGTGGTGTGGGTTTTGGTGGGAGATAGGTAGGAGGGAACTCGCGCTGAGGCTGTGGTTATTTTTAAACCGCAAGGTTCCTGCCAGCATATACAGCTCGGGTGGAAACGCACACAGCCTCCTTCTCCTCCTCTCTTCCCTGCTGTCTGGGAGGCACGCGCTACCGCACATAAACACGTGCACAAGGGCTCATAGACACACACATGCCCGCACACACACACACATGCGCGCAAGAACTCGTGCACACACATACACAGACAGTAAACAAACACACACATACATGCAGGTACATCACCTTCTCCTCCTCCTCCTCTTTCTCCTGCTCTCAATTCTCCCCTTGTACACGCACTCTCACACACACACACACACACACACACACACACACACACACACACACACACACACACACACACACACACACACACACACACACACACACACACACACACACACACACACACACACACACACACACACACACAACACACAAAATAGGCATTTATACCCCCACTACCAGCTGACACCACCCCGTCCCCACCCCCCAAATGCACACTCTCACATAGTCCACTAATGATGGAACTGCACAGGGCATTCTTGAAGGCAGGGAGATGTGCGATGACTGGTTGACTGTGTGTGTGTGTGTGTGTGTGTGTGTGTGTGTGTGTGTGTGTGTGTGTGTGTGTGTGTGTGTGTGTGTGTGTGTGTGTGTGTGTGTGTGTGTGTGTGTGTGTGTGTGCGTGCGTGCGTGCGTGCGTGCGTGCGTGCGTGTGTGAGAGTGAGTGTGTGAGTGAGTGTGT
>NC_140168.1:197497587-197548587 GCF_963971535.1 Notolepis coatsorum | reverse complement strand
AGAAGAGTGAGCCTGTGACACATTTCTATTAGTGGAGAAGGCTGTTCAATTACCTCCGCTCGCAATGTTTAAACCTCGCCAATTACGGAACATCTTCCCTTTAAATTATGCATTTTGCAGAGTTGATAAGGTTGTGTGTCATGATGATTTCTCCCTTTGACACCGAGCAGCTTCCTGTCCCGCCCCCTGGACTCATCACCGGTCTCCTATAGGACGTCCTCACGGTGTCTTCCTGTCCCGCCCCCTGGACTCATCACCGGTCTCCTATAGGACGTCCTCCTCACGGTGTCTTCCTGTCCCGCCCCCTGGACTCATCACCGGTCTCCTATAGGACGTCCTCCTCACGGTGTCTTCCTGTCCCGCCCCCTGGACTCATCACTGGTCTCCTATAGGACGTCCTCCTCACGGTGTCTTCCTGTCCCGCCCCCTGGACTCATCACTGGTCTCCTATAGGACGTCCTCCTCACGGTGTCTTCCTGTCCCGCCCCCTGGACTCTCATCACTGGTCTCCTATAGGACGTCCTCCTCACGGTGTCTTCCTGTCCCGCCCCCTGGACTCATCACTGGTCTCCTATAGGACGTCCTCACGGTGTCTTCCTGTCCCGCCCCCTTGACTCATCACCGGGCATGTTAACCCCTCCCTCCCTGTCTCCTGAGTGTGACCGGAAGCAATAAGTGTCCATTTTAAAAGCAAATTGCACAACAAACTGCTTCCTGTGTTTATCTTCGTCAGAGTTGTAGGGATTCTTAAAATAAACTGCAAACGAGGTGGAGATGCTTGTGAGTACTTTGTTTAAACTGGTGTGGTCCGAGAATAATTACAAATAATAATAATAATAATATAATAATAATAATAATAATAATAATAATAATAATAATAATAATAATAATAATAATAATAATAATAATAATAATAATAATAATAATAATAATAATAATAATAATAATAATAATAATAATAATAATAATAATAATAATAATAATAATAATAATAATAATAATAATAATAATAATGATGACCGGTCATGATTGCAAATGTCATCAAACATTGCTCTAGAACGCCTCTTGTCTGAGGAAAAAATCCTGTAATGGTGAAATCTTCCAATAATCGTGTCTCATCATCTGACACTTATTGGCTCCGGCTCTCGCTCGACGATCAAATCAAGTCTGTGTGTTTCTCTCTCTCTCTCTCTCTGACCGCCCTGCGAAAGCACCCCTTCTCTGGTGTCTCCCTGTATCCTAGCAACTCTCTTCCATTTTAGCCTCCACAGAGAGAGAGAGAGAGAGAGATCCCTGCATCCTCCTACTCAGCGATTCTGCCCCCCCCTCTGCCTTTCAGTCTCCACTTCCCTCAGCTGACCTCAATCCCCAGGTGAGAAGCCGGCTCGCAATCTCCATCCATTCAGACTCGGCTCGGCCCGCACCTCTGCACCTCTGCTCCGTCTCTGCTCCGTCGACCCAAACCGGGGCTATTTTCAGACTGCAGACTTAACGTCTCTGCTCATGTGTGACTCGCAACGGTGTGAACGGCACACATCACACAGAATCGGATCTTTTCAACTGTGATTTGGGCCACTTTCATAAAATATGTGGTCTTATATCAGATACCGCCGGTCACATTTCTTTTGCAATGCGACCTCAGTCTGAACAGTCATATCAGAATTTGTGTGACGTCTACATCACTCATTGTTCATCACAATTATGCGCCGGTGTGGGGAGTCACTTGGTGACTACAAACATGGAAGACCACCTGCGAGGGGACATATCATAACTGGTCTGTGTTTGAAGGCATGTTGAAAAGAAGAAGCGGCTCTCGTTCACCTCCTCCTCGCCCCCGTCATCACAACGTAGCTGATCTCCACTGCACATCGACTTTAAAGTAAAGCATAACTGTGACCTCAGTGTCCGCCGTGTTACACTTTCATCTTTGTTATTGTTAATTTGCACAGTCAGTCAGTTTAGGAGTGTGACCAGTTTACACTGGAATCTGACATTGGCCACATTAATATTAAATATATATAATAATGTGCCAAATCAAAAAGAAGATCTGAGCAATGCATCAGGATTGAGCACTAAGGCCGTTGAAGTGTTGCTCCCAGTCCTGCAGAAGTGGATGAATCAAAACAAACGTGAACCGTTATTCTCCTCAACTTTGTTTTGTATCATCTCATCTGACCAAGGTAAGCTACCTGTATACAACACATGAAGTCCGACCGACAGGCTTTCAGGTATGATGTAGAGTAATATGGTTAATAATAGAATCATAAGACATAAACCTCCCACCACAGAGCTTCCTCACCAGCTTGTTCAGTTTGAGTTGGTGTAGCCCCCCCCCCAGCATGCCACAGCATAGAAGACCCACGCTGGCCACTACAGACTGGTAGAACGACTGCAGCAGTCTATAGAAGAGGACGCTGGCCACTACAGACTGGTAGAACGACTGCAGCAGTCTATAGAAGAGGACGCTGGCCACTACAGACTGGTAGAACGACTGCAGCAGTCTATAGAAGAGGACGCTGGCCACTACAGACTGGTAGAACGACTGCAGCAGTCTATTGCACACATTGAAGGACCTGAGTCTCCTCAGGAAGAACAGCCTGCTCTGTCCCTTCCTGTCGAGGGCCTCTGTGTTGTCCGACCGGTCCAGTTTATTGTTTAAAACAGGGGAGGCACGCACGTCTACCGGCTTGGGGCTGAATTTTTCGCCGATCATGTAATATATTATATAATCAGCTAAAATGCAGCCCGTGCCGGTAGACGCTCGCAAAGTGCCGACCCAGCCAGGGACCGTGCACATTAATCAACATCTTCAGTTTCCACATCAGTGTAAATGTGCCAGATTTAGCTAATTAGCTAGTTTCCACCTGTAGTCCCTGCCTACCTGCATGTCTTTATGGTGTGGGAGGAAACCAGAGTACCCAGAGGAAACCCACACGAACACACAGGGAGAGAACATGTAAACTCCACACAGAAATGCCCCCTGCTGGGGTTCGAACCCAGGACCTCCTTGCTGTGAGGCAGCAGTGCTGACTGCCGTGGGTCTGCATCGGATCCCTCGGCCGTATTCAAGCGCTGGAGCGCTTTGCAATGGATCAAAATTAGATAGGAATCAAATGTATTGTCATCATACAGCACCTATAGCTATATAGTGGAATATACTGTATTAATATTATAGTAGTTGGCTAGTTGCGCGCTTCTGGCCACCTCCCGCAGTGCGCGCATACACACGTACTGTATACAGTACGTGCAAAATGAATCGTTCCAGCAAAGTACTGTAGGCTTTGTCAATACTGAACAACTTTGCGTTGTCAAGAGCCAATCGCACAGGTTGCCACTCATCTGGCTCTGCAAATAGATCTAGAGTCTGAATATCTCCACATATATAGCCTGATGACTGGCAGTGCGCATATACAGTGCATGCTCCAAGTCAGACTGGATGACACATCTATCTCAAATCCATTCTGAGAACGGAACGCAGTGCCCGCGACGCGGGTCTTGATTGATTGATTGATTGATTGAAAATTGTATAACAGATTGCAGAATGGGTACAATAACGTACAGCTCAATACACACAATTGTTAAGGGGATGCAGACCAGAGAAAGACTTTCGTCTTGTTTACATCAGGGTCCCCCATTTTCAATTCATCATAACATATATGACATACAGATAGACAGTACTGCTACATCTATACATTTATGACATACCAGATTTGCAAATACAGTACTGTTTGTGATACGAAAAGAGTCCAGAAAAAAGAGTATATACATTTGACGTAGAAACTGTACATTGGAGGAGGTTGGGTAGGTGGGGTGGGGGGGGGACTGTACATTGGAGGTGGTTGGGTGGGTGGGGTGGAGTGGGTGGGGTGGAGTGGGGGGGGATGGGTAGGCGGGTGGGGGTAACTGTACATTGGATTATCGATTAAACCTACTTGGTCCAAGAAGAGGGTCTCGTGTATTACTGGGTTTAAGTCAGTTGTTTATTTATTTATGTTTTACTGTTTGCATACGAGGTGGTCCGCAAATGTTCTTGATAACAATCTAGTGGTGCGCATAAAACAGAAGTTTGGGAACCACTGATATAGACGATCTCTAAATATGCGTTCTATGCTACGTATACAGTACTGCAGGAAATGCTAGTTAAGAATGAAATCTGTTCTTATACCGCTTCATGCATGAGGCCCAATGCTCGCTAAACAAAAGGCTTGGTGGTACTTCCAGGTAGAAAACTCCAAAACGGTAGGGTAGTAGGGATAGAAGACACGGATAGAGACTAAGGACATTAAGTTTGGCTCCAAGCTAACCATCCGGAGGCAGTCGAGAGGTCGTCTGGTAATCTGAAGGTTCCTGGTTCGATCCTGACTCCTACCAACTTCATGTGGAAGTGTCCTTGAGCAAGATGCTGAACTGCTCCTGACGAGCGGGCGCCTTGCCTGGGGCTGCCTCTGCCCTTGGCGTGTGGGTGAACGGGTGAGGGCGGGGCATAGGTTGTAAAGCGCTTTGGATAAAAGCACCATATTAAATGCAATCCATTTACCATTTGGGGCACAAGAAAAATCCCCAAATGGGGGACCCTGATGTAAACAAGACGAAAGTCTTTCTCTGGTCTGCATCCCCTTAACAATTGTGTGTATTGAGCTGTACTGTACTGTACCCATTCTGCAATCTGTTAATAAAGTTTTCAATCACTCAATCAATTAACAGCATCAGATTAAACCTGTTATACAGAAGCACAACCCTTGAATCACTAACTGTCACATAATGTTGTTCAAATTAAAGTTGTTGATTCTTTGATGGGTACAGTAGGTAACACAATTGACATATCTCAAACCCGCCCTCTTTTCTTGATCTTGTCGCTTTGGCTCTGGAGTGATCTACCCGGAAGTATGTTTTGTTGTTGCAATGTTAAATTGATTAGATGAAATTATATGGATGTACAGTATAAATGTATGTGTACATTACTCGCCAGTTCATGTGTTCGGTTCATTGAATCCTACTGTGGATGGGGGATTCATTATCTTCTATAGTCTGGTCTATAATTATCTTTTTAATCTTTGTAATAAATACATATATTATAAATATATTATAAACAATACATGTGGAAAGGTGAAAGTGGCTTTCATGTAGTCTATAATTATGCCAATTGTACAGGTATGCTCATTGTATGCCTATTTTATGTCTACATTGCTGCTGTGAAGCACTTTGGGCTGCAATTCCTGTATGATGGGTACTATACAAATACACATTATTATTATATTATTATTATTATCATTATTATCATTATTATCATTATTATCTAGAAAATAAACAATGCACTGACAATGAGCTGCAACACTCTAATGGCATTGTATTGATGCCTCGTGTATGAAGACAAACACCAGATAACTACGTCTGGTAAGCATTTTCACCAGTGAAATCAAGGGATATTAATCGAATTATGTCGAAGTCACGGGGGTCCCCCATTAGTAATTGCTTCTGAGTCAGTGACTGTTTGTGACGACGGGGCTGGAAGACACAAACAAGCCTGCCGCCCGAGGAATACACGCGCAGAACCAGGGAACCGTAACCCAGCAACAACAGCTCTGGGACTAAACAGCTATAATCAAATGCGCTGACAATCAAACGCACACGGCCCTGCGGCTCGCAGCTCTATAGCATTTATCACCCGGATAGATGTGATCAGGCGGACGGAGGAGGTGGACCGGCCTAATGAAGTCAAGCCAGACACCATTATCGCACGTGGGTCGATGGAAAGACAACAATTTGCGGTTTGTACGAATCCAAACTGTACTACGTGGAATTAAAAGGAAAATGAGCCACGTACTCTGCGCACGGGGGCGGAGCCGCGATAAGAGGGATCCGATGAAACACAACACTGCGTACTGTAAGGTTCAAGACGTGATGCACATTATTACACAGGGCGAGGATCACATACGTAGATTAATCCACAGTGAACACTGTGATCAAAGACGGCGGCTTTAAGGAGAGCAATAATCAAACACAAGGGCTTATCACACACACTCACAGGGCATTGATTAAAGACGCCAGCGTATCAACCCTCCACAGAAACATCATCAAATACACAGACTTTGTCAAACCCAGAGCCGGAGGGGGGGGGGGGGGGGGGGGGGGCCGGACACATCGCAAAGGGTTCAGTGTCCTAACAACACTCCACGTATACGCAGATCTTTAGTTCTCAAAAGGAACAAATAGTGGAAGGTGCCAGTTACAGTATCAGAGATGATACTAGATTATGTTATCTATAATATTAGCATGTAAGGATAAATGTATAATGTGAAATGAATTAGTTCCCTTTCTTTGATAATCAGATGAGGGGGCAGTGCATGTGGGCTAGGGTGGCATGGATCCTAATTAATAGTCTTAAAAATAGTCTTCTCTGGTAGAGAGGCGTAATGATGACCATTGGTATTTGCTCAACTATAAGACCGTTATTGGAAAGCTACAAGTGGTCCAAACGCACCTTATGGTGCAGAAGGATGAATGACGCCATGTGTTCATCTGGTGTCATTCTGGAGCACCGCTGGGTATTTGTACCGACACCGGTCCTCGTTCTCAAACGGACATACGTGACAGTTACCAAGGAATTCCTCTAATCCGTACTGTAGATACTGTAGGAGTCAGAATGGTACTGTAGATACTGTAGGAGTCAGAATGGTACTGTAGATAATGTAGGAGTCAGAATGGTACTGTAGATACTGTAGGGAGTCAGAATGGTACTGTAGATACTGTAGGAGTCAGAATGGTACTGTAGATACTGTAGGAGTCAGAATGGTACTGTAGATACTGTAGGAGTCAGAATGGTACTGTAGATACTGTAGGGAGTCAGAATGGTACTGTAGATACTGTAGGAGTCAGAATGGTACTGTAGATACTGTAGGAGTCAGAATGGTACTGTAGATACTGTAGGAGTCAGAATGGTACTGTAGATACTGTAGGGAGTCAGAATGGTACTGTAGATACTGTAGGAGTCAGAATGGTGCTGTAGATACTGTAGGAGTCAGAATGGTACTGTAGATACTGTAGGAGTCAGAATGGTACTGTAGATACTGTAGGGAGTCAGAATGGTACTGTAGATACTGTAGGAGTCAGAATGGTACTGTAGATACTGTAGGAGTCAGAATGGTACTGTAGATACTGTAGGAGTCAGAATGGTACTGTAGATACTGTAGGAGTCAGAATGGTACTGTAGATACTGTAGGAGTCAGAATGGTACTGTAGATACTGTAGGAGTCAGAATGGTACTGTAGATACTGTAGGGAGTCAGAATGGTACTGTAGATACTGTAGGGAGTCAGAATGGTACTGTAGATACTGTAGGAGTCAGAATGGTACTGTAGATACTGTAGGATTCAGAATGGTACTGTAGATACTGTAGGAGTCAGAATGGTACTGTAGATACTGTAGGAGTCAGAATGGTACTGTAGATACTGTGGGAGTCAGAATGGTACTGTAGATACTGTAGGAGTCAGAATGGTACTGTAGATACTGTAGGAGTCAGAATGGTACTGTAGATAATGTAGGAGTCAGAATGGTACTGTAGATACTGTAGGGAGTCAGAATGGTACTGTAGATACTGTAGGAGTCAGAATGGTACTGTAGATACTGTAGGAGTCAGAATGGTACTGTAGATACTGTAGGGAGTCAGAATGGTACTGTAGATACTGTAGGAGTCAGAATGGTACTGTAGATACTGTAGGAGTCAGAATGGTACTGTAGATACTGTAGGGAGTCAGAATGGTACTGTAGATACTGTAGGGAGTCAGAATGGTGCTGTAGATACTGTAGGAGTCAGAATTGTACTGTAGATACTGTAGGAGTCAGAATGGTACTGTAGATACTGTAGGAGTGAGAATGGTACTGTAGATACTGTAGGAGTCAGAATGGTACTGTAGATACTGTAGGAGTCAGAATGGTACTGTAGATACTGTAGGAGTCAGAATGGTACTGTAGATACTGTAGGAGTCAGAATGGTACTGTAGATACTGTAGGGAGTCAGAATGGTACTGTAGATATTGTAGGGAGTCAGAATGGTACTGTAGATACTGTAGGGAGTCAGAATGGTACTGTAGATACTGTAGGGAGTCAGAATGGTACTGTAGATACTGTAGGAGTCAGAATGGTACTGTAGATACTGTAGGAGTCAGAATGGTACTGTAGATACTGTAGGAGTCAGAATGGTACTGTAGATACTGTAGGACTCAGAATGGTACTGTAGATACTGTAGGGAGTCAGAATGGTACTGTAGATACTGTAGGAGTCAGAATGGTGTAGGTACTGTAGGAGTCAGAATGGTACTGTAGATACTGTAGGAGTCAGCATGGTACTGTAGATACTGTAGGGAGTCAGAATGGTACTGTAGATACTGTAGGAGTCAGAATGGTACTGTAGATACTGTAGGAGTCAGAATGGTACTGTAGATACTGTAGGGAGTCAGAATGGTACTGTAGATACTGTAGGAGTCAGAATGGTACTGTAGATACTGTAGGGAGTCAGAATGGTACTGTAGATACTGTAGGAGTCAGAATGGTACTGTAGATACTGTAGGAGTCAGAATGGTACTGTAGATACTGTAGGAGTCAGAATGGTACTGTAGATACTGTAGGAGTCAGAATGGTACTGTAGATACTGTAGGAGTCAGAATGGTACTGTAGATACTGTAGGAGTCAGAATGGTACTGTAGATACTGTAGGAGTCAGAATGGTGCTGTAGATACTGTAGGGAGTCAGAATGGTGCTGTAGATACTGTAGGGAGTCAGAATGGTGCTGTAGATACTGTAGGGAGTCAGAATGGTGCTGTAGATACTGTAGGGAGTCAGAATGGTACTGTAGATACTGTAGGGAGTCAGAATGGTACTGTAGATACTGTAGGAGTCAGAATGGTACTGTAGATACTGTAGGAGTCAGAATGGTACTGTAGATACTGTAGGAGTCAGAATGGTACTGTAGATACTGTAGGAGTCAGAATGGTACTGTAGATACTGTAGGAGTCAGAATGGTACTGTAGATACTGTAGGAGTCAGAATGGTACTGTAGATACTGTAGGAGTCAGAATGGTACTGTAGATACTGTAGGGAGTCAGAATGGTACTGTAGATACTGTAGGGAGTCAGAATGGTACTGTAGATACTGTAGGAGTCAGAATGGTACTGTAGATACTGTAGGGAGTCAGAATGGTACTGTAGATACTGTAGGAGTCAGAATGGTACTGTAGATACTGTAGGAGTCAGAATGGTACTGTAGATACTGTAGGGAGTCAGAATGGTACTGTAGATACTGTAGGAGTCAGAATGGTACTGTAGATACTGTAGGGAGTCAGAATGGTACTGTAGATACTGTATGAGTCAGAATGGTACTGTAGATACTGTAGGAGTCAGAATGGTACTGTAGATACTGTAGGAGTCAGAATGGTACTGTAGATACTGTAGGAGTCAGAATGGTACTGTAGATACTGTAGGAGTCAGAATGGTACTGTAGATACTGTAGGAGTCAGAATTGTACTGTAGATACTGTAGGAGTCAGAATGGTACTGTAGATACTGTAGGAGTCAGAATGGTACTGTAGATACTGTAGGAGTCAGAATGGTACTGTAGATACTGTAGGGAGTCAGAATGGTACTGTAGATACTGTAGGAGTCAGAATGGTACTGTAGATACTGTAGGAGTCAGAATGGTACTGTAGATACTGTAGGGAGTCAGAATGGTACTGTAGATACTGTAGGGAGTCAGAATGGCACTGTAGATACTGTAGGAGTCAGAATGGTACTGTAGATACTGTAGGGAGTCAGAATGGTACTGTAGATAATGTAGGAGTCAGAATGGCGTGGCTCAGAACTGAAAGTTAAAGTGTGCATTTCAATCTTTAGACCACCGTACCACCTTACAGACCTGTGGACAGTGATGCCACAGATTACTTGTAAAAGTAATCTGATTACTGATTACTGATTACTCCTTTAAAAAGTAATCTAAGTTACTTTACTGATTACTTGATTATCAGAGTAACTTAGTTACTTTGAAAGTAACTAGGTTATGAAGTCGTCGTCGTTCCCCCAACAGTTTTTTTTTAAACGCTTTAACTTGTTTCTCTGCACATAACGTAAATTGTTAAACTAGTGCTTCAGCTTCTGTACCATCAAGTATGGTAAAGCAACAGTCTATGATGCTCACAGCATTAGAGCAGCCAGCCAGTGGTTTTACAAAACCAGTGTATCACATCTAACAAATGCAGGCTGAACTATTCAATTATATCAACTGTAACTATTAAATTGTTTTTATAAATGTCTCTCTATAAACATACAATCAGTCTCTCTTTAACATGTAAATTAACTGTAAATCTGGCAAATAAGAGCTTTTGCTCTGCCACCATCAACCATCCTGTACCTAGTTGAAGCGTCGGCTAGTGTTGTGATTCCAGATGCTTTCAATGCAATTGGATGTGCTGTTTTTAGCGGTAGACAGTATTTTGTTTCCTCCGCCGTGAAGTAGTGACTGAGGCTACGTTTAGACGAGCGTTTTGGGGTGGAATTCTGAACAGAAACCGCAAAAGTCATCTTGCGGTTTCACTTTAAATTTTGCCAAGCGTTTTGGGGTGGAATTCTCCGACGACGGAGCCCTGCTGTCACACGATTGGCGCATATGTCACATGACGTGCTGTGAAGACCCGCCCTACTCTGCCTCTGATTCGCAGACTGTGGATGGGGAATGTGATTGGACCAAAGCAGAGTCACTCGCAGACAGAGGGACCAGTCACGCCGCGGGACACATTCTTGTATTTAACCCTTTCACTGCCACACCACGTCACTCCCAAAAGAAAAACAGCTCAAAATGTATTTTTGACTGTCGAAAACGAAATAAAATACTGCATTCCGCCTGCATTATGAATTTATGATGAGATAGTAACGAAATAGTAATGCACAGCCACTTGGACAAGTAACTGCAATCAGATTACTGGCTTTTAAAGATTAACGCGTTAGATTACTATTTTCGGGGAAAAGTTATCAGATTACAATAACGCGTTACTTAGTAACGCGTTACTGGCATCACTGCCTGTGGACCATATCTAGCCCCTCAGAGGACTGGACTAAGCTTAAGGTCCCTCGTGCACAAGCTTCTGTTTTACTGAACCTTAGTGAAACTTCCTGTAATGATCTTCAGCAAGAGCTGAAAATAGATCCTCCACTGGCCATAATCCTGAACCTCCCCGATACATTGTGTAATTGTTTTAACCGATTTCTATTTTCAGTTTTTAATGTGTGTTTTTCTTGTATTTTCTTGTTTTTAGTATGTTTTTATTGATGCCTAATTGGATTGATTTGCTTGATACATTTATACTAGTGATCTGTGTTTTAGTTATTTATATTAACTGGCATGTAACTCGACATCAGTGTAAATGAGGACACGCTCACGGTCTTGGAGTTGAAATAAAGGCTTGAATAAAAATAGATTTTGCCCCTCACTGTGATGAAAATGTGCATGCTCATGAGAATATTGATTATGTTCATGAAACATTTTACACTGGTGTTCTACACGCATATAAAATCCTTTCATTAAATTAGAATCGGATCTAATATCACGGAAGACAGGATTAGTGAAAAGTGACAATGAAAAGAAAAAGCCCTGAAGAATCTTATCTTCCATAACCCACACGTTGTAAAATACCAAAGTGTTCATTTCAATCTGTCCTTTACTGGTGTTCTTCGAGTAGGAGGTTCTGAGGAAGTTCTGTGACTTTTTATATAATGTGTGGGCGTACAGCTTCAGTGACTAGTCAGGCTTGACCCATTAGTGTATGTAAGCGTGCGTGTGCACGTGGGTGTTTGGGTCTGTGCGTGTGTGTGTGTGTGTGTGTGTGTGTGTGTGTGTGTGTGTGTGTGTGTGTGTGTGTGTGTGTGTGTGTGTGTGTGCATGTGATTGTGTGGGTCTGTGTCTGTGTGTGCATGGGTGTGTGGGTCTGTGTGTGTATGTGTGTGTGCGTGTGTGCACACGGGTGCATGGGTCTGCGTGTGTGTGTGTGCACGGGTGAGTGGGCCTGTGTCTGGGTGTGTTTGTGCATGTGGGTGTGTGTGCGTGTGTGTGTGTGTGTGTGCAAGGGTGCATGGGTCTGTGTGTGTGTGTGTGTGTATGTGTGTGCAGGGGGCGTCATTACTTTTACCAACCGATTTCCAGTTCCGCGTTCGCGCTCTGCGCTCTGATTGGCCACTGACGTTTCTGGTCATGTGACATCTGCGCCAATCGTGTGACGCCTGTTTCTATCACCGGTTAAGCTTAGGCGCTCTTTCGAAGTTGGTTAAGGTTAGAGTTTGTCTTAGAGCAGGGCGATAGAACGCCAGCCCTGGTTCCAAACTCTAACCTTAACCAACTTCGCAAGAGTCGCCTAAGCTTAACCAGTGATAAACTAGGCGTTAGGTAGTTTGCAGGCTGTTCGAGGCGGAAATAGGCGCAGAAACAGGCGTCACGCGATTGGCACACGTGTCACATGACCATAAACGTCAGTGGCCAATCAGATCGCAGAACGCGAACGCGGAACTGGAAATCGGTTGGTAAAAGTATAGATGCGTGCAGGGGTGCGTGGGTCTGTGTGTGTGTGTGCACGTGGTTGCGTGGGTCTGTGTGTGTGTGCGTGTGTGCACAATGTACTTGCAGTCATTTTTAAATCTCCATACTTTGAGAAGACATTGTATGTTGAAGCATTATTCAAGATGATATACGATTGTTTTCAAATCTGAGAAGAAGCCATTGATGCTTGAAATGTCACTTCATCCTGTGTGTGTGCCTATGTGTGTGTGTGTGTGTGTGTGTGTGTGTGTGTGTGTGTGTGTGTGTGTGTGTGTGTGTGTGTGTGTGTGTGTGTGTGTGTGTGTGTGTGTGTGTGTGTGTGTGTGTGTGTGTGTGTGTGTGTGTGTGTGTGTGTGTGTGTGTGTGTGTACGTGCCTCTTGCATGGTATAACAGGATTAGGATTCATTGGTAACGGCTAAACAAAAAGGGAGAAATGACGTAATAAGGCGGTTGACAGTTTCTCCCTCTGGATGAGATCTCGAATCACTGCTCTGCCTAATGAAGTTGTGAGCTGAGGTTTGTCTGGTGGTGGGGAGCCTCTGGGCTTTCCTCAAGACTCCACAGAGTTCCTCGTGCGCTGAACCAGAACCTCTGATGGAGCGTTTACAACCAGTGGCTCTCAACCTGGGGGGTGGGGAGGAGGAGGAGGCCTGGAATTCCTTGAAAACAGCCCATGTTTAACAAGGTGCTTAAAAGGTCCTTGGAATTCAAATCAACCATTCGCATTGAACGTTTTGTTCATTCATGATAAACTTTTTCTGAATCAAGAAATAGAATTTTTTTTTATTTTAAGTGTAACTAATTGTCGGAAATTGGTTTTAAGGCATAAATATTGGATCAGATTTTTTTAAATGCCCCTTTAAAATGAAAAACAGTGCTTAGAAAAGTACTTGAATTTCATTTTGCAATGTCTGTGGGAACCCTCTATACAAATCCATTATCATTTATAATGTTTGGGATGTGAGGCGAATTGTATAATCTTGAGCCATATTGGCAATCTACCCTTGTAACACACAATAGTTAATTAATAGTTCATTAATAGTGCATTAATAGTTGTTGGGTAAGGGTGAAGCGTGGACATTGGGAGGCGTGGGATGTGTGATCTGGGGGGACACAAGGAGGTTTATGGAGGGCAATAACAGAGTTGTATTTAAACAGCTGGTGGGGTGTTGGGAGACATGGGGTCTCTGATCACATGACCTTCTATAGGGAGGTTGTAAAGTGTCACAGAACAAGTGACACTCTTGGACAATGACATCCTGAGTCGTTCCTATGTGACCAGTATAATCTTTAAACTGAACTCTGGAGGATAGCTTTATGCTGGCTCTACTTAAAAACAAATGGAACTGAGCCTTTAAAATCTCCATAAGAAGGGTCTGTTCTTCACAGACCACATGCAGAAAGGGGCCCCTTAAGAATGTGACCTTGAGAGACAGCTCCGAGCGAGACGAGCACAGAGATGAGAGCAGAAGAGAGAACTGGCCTTAAACTACAAAATACATATATGATGTGTGATCAATCAGTGTTTAAAGTATATGAGTACTGTATTGTACATGTATATGTATGTATATCTGTATATATCTGTATATGTATGTGTTAGGCTATGTACTGTATATTACGGCAGTCTGCCTCGTCTTCTTCTCTTACTGTCAGAACGAGAGAGGCCCATGTACGTGCAGAGTTAACCCTTGCAGTAAGGAAGCAGAGCAGACAGGCATACATGTTTAAATGACGTAATGGGGTTTTTCCCAGAAGAAAGTAATCTGTTACTTCTCCAACAAAGAGGCATTCATGTTCTGAGGTAAATGGGGTTTTCCCAGTAGAGGTAATGACAAAAATGGGAGGAGAGCCAGTCCCCACGAGCCGTGCATTGACTGGCTGGTGAAATGACATCACGGTGACAGCGCTGTATTTGGACCAATAAGCAGAAGAGATCTGGGGGCTTTATAAGGGCCAACTGGCGAGAGAAAGGCAGAGATTTTTACACTGACATGGAGAGATAGGAAGAGGCACAAACCGTGCAGAGATGAGATGTTTTGTTCGGTGCTTATTTTAAAACTGAAAGAAGAATGCTGTTAGCCAAGAGGCACAAACCGTGCAGAGATGAGATGTTTTGTTCGGTGCTTATTTTAAAACTGAAAGAAGAATGCTGTTAGCCAAGAGGCACAAACCGTGCAGAGATGAGATGTTTTGTTCTGTGCATTATTTTAACTGAAATGGACACTTTTTCTAATTCAGTCTCTTTTTGTAACCTGCTTTTTCTAATTAAACCTCTCTATAAATATATCCTTTGTAGCCTTTCTTCTGACCAGACGGCCGGGTAAGCATTGAAATGTGTTCTGCATTTGTAACTTCACCCCATGCATTTTTTATTAATGATGTAAAACAATATGTGTAAGTGGCTTTATCCCTAGCTATAATGGGGATATAACTATAAGTATGGCTTTAATACGTTAGAGTAAAAGAAGACCTATGCTTATGCATTAAGGCAAATAGAAGTATGGCTTTAATACGTTAGAGTAAAAGAAGACCTATGCTTATGCATTAAGGCAAATAGAAGTATGGCTTTAATACGTTAGAGTAAAAGAAGACCTATGCTTATGCATTAAGGCAAATAGAAGTATGGCTTTAATACCTTAGACGGATTAGGGAAATGGACCTCCTCTGAATATAGAGAGTCCTTCCCAGTGCAAATATAAATTAAAAGATTCCGCAACTGCAATCACTCGACCTAAGGTCGATGACTGACGGGGGTCGGAACGGTGCGTTCGCTGTTTCTTGTCGGCCAGTGATAACAACAACATTTTATAGACTCGTTTGGTTCTGCGTGTCAGCCACAAACAGGACGCTGTTTGGTGTCAAGATGGGCAGACCAATGAGTTATGAAGTTATCGATCTGACCTAAGATGGAGCGTGAGCATTCAACATGGCGTCCCTGGCGTGGGCATTTATACTAACCAAAATAAGTGCTAAAACGGCCGAAGAAGACAGGACTACTGTCAAAAAGATGGGTGTTGTTTGCGGGTTCCGGTGTCTCTGTGTCCAGACTGACTCTGTCTTGTGTGGGACCGCGACCGTCTGAATCACTGCAGGGTTGGACGGTCGGTTCCGCAGGAGGAGGAGGAGGGGGAGGACAGGAGGGGCCGGGGAGTGCAAACAATGATTACGTGTTAGGACAGTGGTAATACTTATTAAACGGGGAAGTAATATCATCAAGCTTTCAAATGAGCAGTATTACAGACCATTCCTCACAAATGAGGACGGGATGGTGGTGACGGTGGCGTAATATCAAAGTATGTTTATTATAGGCCTATAAGAGTTCTCCTAGACAATATATTTGGTTTATTCCAAACAAGAAGAGATTAACAACTCTTCATGATTACATGTCAGGTGTCTCTGGAGTAGAATTAGTTACAGATTTGAGTCAACCTTACTCAAGATTGGTCTTATCGGCAGAACCTCTCCAACCAAGACTCTTCCTAATGTTCGAGATCTGGAACACTGGTGACGTAGATGGTCTGCAGAGCGCAGCAGACAGCCAAAAGTATATTGGTAAAAAATCTATCAGGAACAAGAGAGGGTTGATAAGTAACGACTTGAAGTGGCGTTTACTCATGACTAAAAAGTTACGTAATGTTTTCTTACAGTCAAAAAAAGAAAGGATCACGCTTAGAGTATATTTTTGTGATTGCGGTAAAAAGGTTTACTCATGACTAAAAAGTTACGTAATGTTTTCTTACAGTCAAAAAAAGAAAGGATCACGCTTAGAGTATATTTTTGTGATTGCGGTAAAAAGGTTTACTCATGACTAAAAAGTTACGTAATGTTTTCTTACAGTCAAAAAAAGAAAGGATCACGCTTAGAGTATATTTTTGTGATTGCGGTAAAAAGGTTTACTCATGACTAAAAAGTTACGTAATGTTTTCTTACAGTCAAAAAAAGAAAGGATCACGCTTAGAGTATATTTTTGTGATTGCGGTAAAAAGGTTTACTCATGACTAAAAAGTTACGTAATGTTTTCTTACAGTCAAAAAAAGAAAGGATCACGCTTAGAGTATATTTTTGTGATTGCGGTAAAAAGGTTTACTCATGACTAAAAAGTTACGTAATGTTTTCTTACAGTCAAAAAAAGAAAGGATCACGCTTAGAGTATATTTTTGTGATTGCGGTAAAAAGGTTTACTCATGACTAAAAAGTTACGTAATGTTTTCTTACAGTCAAAAAAAGAAAGGATCACGCTTAGAGTATATTTTTGTGATTGCGGTAAAAAGGTTTACTCATGACTAAAAAGTTACGTAATGTTTTCTTACAGTCAAAAAAAAAGAAAGGATCACGCTTAGAGTATATTTTTGTGATTGCGGTAAAAAGGTTTACTCATGACTAAAAAGTTACGTAATGTTTTCTTACAGTCAAAAAAAGAAAGGATCACGCTTAGAGTATATTTTTGTGATTGCGGTAAAAAGGTTTACTCATGACTAAAAAGTTACGTAATGTTTTCTTACAGTCAAAAAAAGAAAGGATCACGCTTAGAGTATATTTTTGTGATTGCGGTAAAAAGGTTTACTCATGACTAAAAAGTTACGTAATGTTTTCTTACAGTCAAAAAAAAGAAAGGATCACGCTTAGAGTATATTTTTGTGATTACTGTGAAAGTTCTGCTGGGTGAAGTTGCAATGCAAAAATCACTTTCATGCTTTGTTCACAGAAAGGCGAGGGCTACCTAGTCCGGAGACACTTTGTAAGGAGCGGAGTGTGTATGTGAAGCGAGCCAAAACGGCCGTTCACAGAAAGGCGAGGGCTACCTAGTCCGGAGACACTTTGTAAAGAGCGGAGTGTGTATGTGAAGCGAGCCAAAACGGCCGTTCACAGAAAGGCGAGGGCTACCTAGTCCGGAGACACTTTGTAAAGAGCGGAGTGTGTATGTGAAGCGAGCCAAAACGGCCGTTCACAGAAAGGCGAGGGCTACCTAGTCCGGAGACACTTTGTAGAGAGCGGAGTGTGTATGTGAAGCGAGCCAAAACGGCCGTTCACAGAAAGGCGAAGGCTACCTAGTCCGGAGACACTTTGTAAAGAGCGGAGTGTGTATGTGAAGCGAGCCAAAACGGCCGTTCACAGAAAGGCGAGGGCTACCTAGTCCGGAGACACTTTGTAAAGAGCGGAGTGTGTATGTGAAGCGAGCCAAAACGGCCGTTCACAGAAAGGCGAGGGCTCCCTAGCCCAGGAGATGCTAGCTCGGGAGGAGCTGGCACGCCCAAAGCTAGCACAAGAGAAGCTAGCTCAGGAGGAGCTAGCACAAGAGAAGCTAGCTCAGGAGAAGCTAGCTCAGGAGGAGCTGGCACGACCAACGCTAGCTCAGAAGGAGCTAGCACAGGAGAAGCTAGCTCAGGAGGAGCTGGCACGACCAACGCTAGCTCAGAAGAAGCTAGCTCAGGAGGAGCTGGCACGACCAACGCTAGCTCAGAAGCTAGCCCAGGAGATGCTAGCTCGGGAGGAGCTGGCACGCCAAAAGCTAGCTCAGAAGGAGCTAGCACAAGAGAAGCTAGCTCCGGAGGAGCTGGCACGACCAACGCTAGCTCAGAAGGAGCTAGCCCAGGAGATGCTAGCTCGGGAGGAGCTGGCACGCCAAAAGCTAGCTCAGAAGGAGCTAGCACAAGAGAAGCTAGCTCCGGAGGAGCTGGCACGACCAACGCTAGCTCAGAAGGAGCTAGCCCAGGAGATGCTAGCTCGGGAGGAGCTGGCACGCCAAAAGCTAGCTCAGGAGGAGCTAGCACAAGAGAAGCTGGCTCAGGAGGAGCTAGCACAAGCAAAGCTAGCTCAGGAGGAGCTAGCACAAGAGAAGCTAGCTCAGGAGAAGCTAGCACCAGAGAAGCTAGCTCAGGAGGAGCTAGCACAAGAGAAGCTAGCTCAGGAGGAGCTAGCACAAGAGAAGCTAGCTCAGGAGAAGCTAGCACCAGAGAAGCTAGCTCAGGAGGAGCTGGCACGCCCAAAGCTAGCTCAGGAGAAGCTAGCACAAGAGAAGCTAGCTCAGGAGGAGCTAGCACAAGAGAAGCTAGCTCAGGAGGAGCTGGCACAAGTGCCGGCTGTGCAGCAAGCAGTAAGTGGCACAGGAGAGAAACCTTACTGCTGTGACCAGTGTGGAAAGAGCTTCAAGGCGAAGCGTTACCTTAAACGACACCACTTGGTACACACAGGAGAGAAACCTTACTGTTGTGCCCAGTGTGACATGAGCTTCAAGACGAAGACACATCTTAAAAGTCACCACGTGGTACACACAGGAGAGAAACCTTACTGCTGTAACCAGTGTGACAGTAGCTTCAAGAGAAAGGCAGAACTTGACCAACACCACACGGTACACACAGAGGGGAAACCTTACTGCTGTGACCAGTGTGGAAGGAGCTTCAAGACGAAGGATCACCTTAGACGACACCACGTGGTACACATAGAAAATAAACCTTACGGTTGCGTCCAGTGTGAGAAGGCCTTCAAGACGAAGGGAGAGCTTAAAATTCACCACATGGTACACACAGAAAATAAACCTTACGGTTGTGACCAGTGTGGAAGGGCCTTCAAGACGAAGGCAGAACTTAAAAATCACTGTACGGTACACACACGAGAGAGACCTTACTGCTGTGACCAGTGTGGGAAGAGCTTCAAGGCGAAGCGTTACCTTAAACTACACCACGTGGTACACACAGGAGAGAAACCTTACTGTTGTGCCCAGTGTGACATGAGCTTCAAGACGAAGATGAATCTTAAACGTCACCACATGGTACACACAGGAGAGAGACCTTACTGTTGTGACCAGTGTGACATGAGCTTCAAGACGAAGAAACATCTTAAAAGTCACCACGTGGTACACACAGGAGAGAAACCTTACGGCTGTAACCAGTGTGACATTAGCTTCAAGAGAAAGGCAGAGCTTAAACGACACCACTTGGTACACACAGGAGAGAAACCTTACTGCTGTGCCCAGTGTGGAAAGATCTTCAAAACGAAGGGGGAGCTTAAAAGTCACCACGTGGTACACACAGAAGAGAAACCTTACTGCTGTGACCAGTGTGGGAAGACCTTCAAGACGAAGGCAGACCTTAAACAACACCACACGGTACACACAGAGGGGAGACCTTACTGCTGTGACCAGTGTGGAAGTAGCTTCAAGACGAAGGATCACCTTAGACGTCACCACGTGGTACACACGGAAAATAAACCTTACGGGTGCGTCCAGTGTGAGAAGGCCTTCAAGAAGAAGGGAGAGCTTAAAAATCACTGTACGGTACACACACGAGAGAGACCTTACTGCTGTGACCAGTGTGGGAAGAGCTTCAAGGCGAAGCGTTACCTTAAACTACACCACATGGTACACACAGGAGAGAGACCATATTACTGTGACCAGTGTTACATGAGCTTCCGGAACCTGCCAGGGCTTAAGAGACACAGACGGCGGAGGCAGCCATGCAAGGTGCCAACCTGCTTAACGGGGGCAGTAAGGGGTGATGTGTCTCGCTCAAGAACACTGCGACGCACTATCAAAGACGAGTGTGGAAATGGAAAGAACCAAGGGGACGATGGAGTCATTCTTCCTCTTTGTGAGGCGCCAGGCTCCACCTCAAAACGAGTATCTCCCTCCACTGACCTAGAGGCGTTCAACTCTCTAGACGAGTACCTAAAGGCCAAAAACATCAATTATGAGCACTGTTCCATTTTCTATGGCCCAGAAGAGGAGGATGGTGACATTCAGATGAAAGATCAGAACCCGAGGCCACAGATGACACCTTCAGGTGAAACTGAGTCTGAGCCTGAACAGGATGGGGAGCTAAATACCTCTGAAACTGAACACAGTTCTGATTACTCAACATATTGAGTAATAGCTCAAGAGAAGCTAGCACAAGGAAACGCTAGCTCACCAAAGGGGCTTCAAAGGCCCAGATGGTGGAAAGGCTGATCCCACAGGTGCGAGACGGGAGCATGTCTCTCAGTGTTGCAGACGAATCAGTCATGAATGGAACACCCATGCAGGGATCATGCTTTCTGCTTGAAAGGCTATTCGGAGGAGTCCCAGGGGGTAACCTACTGGCAGCCCGATGCGCAGCGTGGTCACAAGACCAGCTACGTATCGAGTGTAGGCTGTATGACCAAGTCATGATGCTATCTGACAAAAGGGGGGGGGGGGCCTCCCAGGAGCCTCCCCCGGAAACAACCAGGGAGAGAACAAGGAAGTGGAACCGGCGTAATAATACAGGCTGGTGTTATCAGCAGGAGCGGAGTCTATAAGAGGCTACATAGCTTGAATCTACAAGCTGGCTAACTAGCCGGAGCTAATACCAGACATAAACAGTAACCAACTACCCAGTCTGGACCGAGACAAGCACAACACAGGGTAGACCCCCTGTGCAAGAAGGAAGTGGACGGAAACAACAGTCCGAAGGGTCTGTGGACAATGTGCGCTGGTAAGGGGGACAAGACCCGAACCAGTACTATCGAGACGAATAGCAGGCTGAAATAGACATTGCGAGCAGGCTGAAATAGCCATTGCAAAATAGGAGCGAATAGCAGGCTAACGAGCCATTGCTAAAAGGACGAGGCTACTCACATGATCAGACAGGTATATGATAACCTTGGACATGCCGGAAGTAAGAGGATGTTGGTATACCTGAGAACTAACAACATTCTCATACCTAAAGCCAAACAAAGAGCGATAACAGTCCGAAAGGCCTGTGAACAATGTGCGCTGGTAAAGGTGCGCTGGTAAAGGGACAAAACCTGAACCAGTGCCACACTGACTCCGGGGGGGGGGGCTGTCCCACGGAGTCAGTGGACGACGCAGCGAATGGCAAGAAGGAATATACTGACTCAGGTCAGAAATCGGAAATGGAGGAAGACCGGGATAGGTCAAGCTCCAGAGCATCCTCAGGGTCCTCATCTAGACCTCCTAGACCTCCCAGACCTCCTAGACCTCCCAGACCGGACAGAGAGACATCGGCCTGGACCCAGGTTACAGGGCGACGAGAGCCCTGAATGGACCTGAAAGAGAGAAAAGAAATGAGTCCTCTGTGGACTGTATCTGTGATGTCCTGCGAGGCCTACGGACAGGGTCACAAGACCAGGCCAACCACACTTCAATAGAGGACTGCTGCTACATTTCTCGGGAACCCGAGGGGGTCGCCCGAGAAGTGACAAATCAACCTACCTCAAACTGTGGGAGAGATCCAAGAGGTCAGAGGGGGTGACCCCAAGATGACCAAGGTGACCAAGGTGACCAAGATAACCAAGGTGACCAAGGTGACCAAGATGACCAAGATGACCAAGATGACCAAGATGACCAAGATGACCAAGATGACAGAGGGGGTGACCCCAAGATGACCAAGATGACCAAGGTGACCAAGACGACAACAGCCTGGGTGCATCGGCCGGGAACAACAGATGCAAGTCTTCCCGCCGGATACCAAGCAACAACGTGACCCCTATCCTGTCGAGCCGTCCAGCCAGGGAACAACAGATGCAAGTCTTCCCGCCGGCTACCAGGGTAACAAGGTACCAAGATGGCAGAGGGGGTGTGGAGAGTCACAGCCACGTGACCCCACAATCGCCATCTCGTCCCCCAGTACAGACGCTATTAAGACAATGGAAAATGACCGACCAGGATGACAGAGGGGGTGTAAAGTGTCACAGAACAAGTGACACTCTTGGACAATGACATCCTGAGTCGTTCCTATGTGACCAGTATAATCTTTAAACTGAACTCTGGAGGATAGCTTTATGCTGGCTCTACTTAAAAACAAATGGAACTGAGCCTTTAAAATCTCCATAAGAAGGGTCTGTTCTTCACAGACCACATGCAGAAAGGGGCCCCTTAAGAATGTGACCTTGAGAGACAGCTCCGAGCGAGACGAGCACAGAGATGAGAGCAGAAGAGAGAACTGGCCTTAAACTACAAAATACATATATGATGTGTGATCAATCAGTGTTTAAAGTATATGAGTACTGTATTGTACATGTATATGTATGTATATCTGTATATATCTGTATATGTATGTGTTAGGCTATGTACTGTATATTACGGCAGTCTGCCTCGTCTTCTTCTCTTACTGTCAGAACGAGAGAGGCCCATGTACGTGCAGAGTTAACCCTTGCAGTAAGGAAGCAGAGCAGACAGGCATACATGTTTAAATGACGTAATGGGGTTTTTCCCAGAAGAAAGTAATCTGTTACTTCTCCAACAAAGAGGCATTCATGTTCTGAGGTAAATGGGGTTTTCCCAGTAGAGGTAATGACAAAAATGGGAGGAGAGCCAGTCCCCACGAGCCGTGCATTGACTGGCTGGTGAAATGACATCACGGTGACAGCGCTGTATTTGGACCAATAAGCAGAAGAGATCTGGGGGCTTTATAAGGGCCAACTGGCGAGAGAAAGGCAGAGATTTTTACACTGACATGGAGAGATAGGAAGAGGCACAAACCGTGCAGAGATGAGATGTTTTGTTCGGTGCTTATTTTAAAACTGAAAGAAGAATGCTGTTAGCCAAGAGGCACAAACCGTGCAGAGATGAGATGTTTTGTTCGGTGCTTATTTTAAAACTGAAAGAAGAATGCTGTTAGCCAAGAGGCACAAACCGTGCAGAGATGAGATGTTTTGTTCTGTGCATTATTTTAACTGAAATGGACACTTTTTCTAATTCAGTCTCTTTTTGTAACCTGCTTTTTCTAATTAAACCTCTCTATAAATATATCCTTTGTAGCCTTTCTTCTGACCAGACGGCCGGGTAAGCATTGAAATGTGTTCTGCATTTGTAACTTCACCCCATGCATTTTTTATTAATGATGTAAAACAATATGTGTAAGTGGCTTTATCCCTAGCTATAATGGGGATATAACTATAAGTATGGCTTTAATACGTTAGAGTAAAAGAAGACCTATGCTTATGCATTAAGGCAAATAGAAGTATGGCTTTAATACGTTAGAGTAAAAGAAGACCTATGCTTATGCATTAAGGCAAATAGAAGTATGGCTTTAATACGTTAGAGTAAAAGAAGACCTATGCTTATGCATTAAGGCAAATAGAAGTATGGCTTTAATACCTTAGACGGATTAGGGAAATGGACCTCCTCTGAATATAGAGAGTCCTTCCCAGTGCAAATATAAATTAAAAGATTCCGCAACTGCAATCACTCGACCTAAGGTCGATGACTGACGGGGGTCGGAACGGTGCGTTCGCTGTTTCTTGTCGGCCAGTGATAACAACAACATTTTATAGACTCGTTTGGTTCTGCGTGTCAGCCACAAACAGGACGCTGTTTGGTGTCAAGATGGGCAGACCAATGAGTTATGAAGTTATCGATCTGACCTAAGATGGAGCGTGAGCATTCAACAGAGGTGTAGTCTGACGTCACTTTGGACCGCCCGCGAGGTCCACCCGTATAATAATAATAATAATAATAAATTTAATTTATACAGCAAAGCGCTTTTCAGGAACCCAAAGACGCTGACACATGAGCAAAACAAATGAACAGAGAAACAAAGAACCACAGGGAATAAGTAACAGTATCAATACGCAAGACATAAAACCACGGGTAACAAGTAACAGATACAGAGTCCAGTAGGGGAACAGGGAAGTAAGGAAACCGAGAGGGAGAGAAAGTAGGGAAGGGGAGGGGAGGTGGTAGGTTGGAGGAGGGTGGTTATGGGTAGGGAATGTTGTATGCTTGGGAGAACAGGTAGGTTTTGAGTCTGGATTTGAAGGTGGAGAGTGAGGGAGAGTCTCTGATGGTCTGAGGGAGGGAGTTCCAGAGTCCGGGTGCAGCTCGTGAAAAAGCCCGGTCACCAACACTTTTCAGTCTGGATGACGGGACGATGAGGGAGGCAGTGGAGGAGGACCGGAGGGAACGGGTGGGACGGTAGGGGAGAAGCATTTGTCGGAGATGCTCTCTGATTGGCCGACGCCTGTTTCTACACTGGTTAAGCTTAGGCACTCTTTCGAAGTAGGTTAAGGTTAGAGTTTGTCTTAGACTTAGAGCATGGCGATAGTGACTTGCAGTAGGAGGGGCAAGATGAACTTAAGGTGGAGACAGAACTTAAAGGAGATTGGAGGACGGCCAGACCAGGACATGTCGGCTGAAACTAACCTATATCTCTGTTTATCAAGTAGCTTAGGCCGGTTAATGGTTGAGTTTGGTCAATGAATTCAGTCACTTCAATACAATAATTCTAGTAGTTCATTTTATATGCATCAGGATGTACGTTTTAGATAGTTTTTCTTGTAAAATAAAGAACATTATCAGAGTCCAAATCCCGCCTCCAGTTGTTAATCAAGTTAAATGTAGCATGAAAAGGGAAAATAAAAGTCATTATGTGTTGTGTCAAAGTGCATTGTTCTTTCTACGCTCGACTACAGTATGTTGGGGGTTTGCCAAAAGGCATCCCTCCATTTCCAGGGCCTCCAAAAAGGCTGCGCTACACTATAAATTCCAGTGCTGTCCACAGGTTCAGGGGTCATTCCTGGCGATGGGAAGCCTGGGGCACAGTACGAGACTCCCAGCCGTGAAGAAGACAGTTCCATGCAACACAAGAGGCATTGTTAGAACATTAGTGTCCCTTTGATGAATCTATTCACGATGTGTCCGTCTGATACTGTGTTCTGGTGGGCGGCCGCAGACAGATCTGAGAAACACCTTAGTTTAAATGGATTAGTTTTCCATTATAATATACACGTCTGCTCAGAGGAACAGTTCTTGATACTGTGTGTTGTTGAGGGGTCAGGAGGTCAGGAGGTCAGGAGGTCAGCAGGTCAGGAGGTCAGTAGGTCAGCAGGTCAGCAGGTCAGGAGGTCAGGAGGTCAGGAGGTCAGCAGGTCAGGGCCAGTGGATGGTATATTTCTTCATCTTGCATCATGGAGGCAACAGGGGAGAGGATCTAAACGGGATGTTTAGTTAAGATAGGATAAGATAAGATAAGATAAGATAAGATACGATACGATAAGATAAGATACAATACGATAAGATAAGATAATATAAGATACGATACGATAAGATAAGATACGATAAGATAAGATAAGATACGATAAGATAAGATAATATACGATAATATAAGATACAATGTGATAAGATAATATAAGATAAGATACGATAAGATAAGATACGATAAGATACGATAAGATACGATACGATAAGATAAGATGCGATAAGATAATATGCGATAATATAAGATAAGATAAAATAAGATACGATAATATAAGATAAGATAATATGCGATAAGATAAGATAATATAAGATAAGATACGGTAAGATAATATACAATAAGATAAGATACGATAAGATAAGATATGATAAGATACAATAAGATACGATAAGATACGATAAGATAAGATGCGATAAGATAATATGCGATATTATAAGATAAGATAAGATAAGATAAGATAATATGCGATAAGATACGGTAAGATAAGATACGATAAGATAGGATACGATAAGATAAGATGAGATACGATAAGATAAGTTAAGTTAAGATAAGTTAAGATATTCCTTTAATGATTCCCTTGGGGAAATTCGGGCCTCAGCAGCATGGGTTAGGGCAGTGTTTCTCAAAGTGGGGGGCACGTGGGGGGCCTTGAGATAAAAAAAAATTTGTTTTTCTTTTTTGGATTACAGAAAATTATCACTAAAGTGCTATCTGTTGCAGCTGCACTGTTCTCCATGAAAATACCATATTTGGATAAGTTTGACCATTTCTC
Organism: Notolepis coatsorum; assembly: GCF_963971535.1. Taxonomy (NCBI): domain Eukaryota; kingdom Metazoa; phylum Chordata; class Actinopteri; order Aulopiformes; family Paralepididae; genus Notolepis; species Notolepis coatsorum. The sequence goes on along the minus strand of NC_140168.1, from coordinate 197,522,294 downwards.
AAAATCTGAAAATCATTATTTAATAAAACACAGAAAAAAATCACCAAGTTACTCTCGATAAAAAAAAACTTTACAGACAACATTGAGACAAAGCTTCCTGACACATCTCCATCCAAACTCTTGGAAGAACTCATTGAAATCTCATCTGATACCACCTGGAGAGCTAGTTTCAGAGTGTGGTGCTGAGTACCAAGTATCTCATGATGCAGCAGTTAAGGTGTTGATACCATTCAGCAGCACATATCTGTGTGAAGCTGGCTTTTCATCCATGGCAGCTCTGAAAACAAAATATAGGGCCAAGTTGAGCCTTGAGGATGACATGCGTGTTGCCTTGTCAAAGACTGACAGCAATAAAGACTGTTTGCTTATTTCCTCTGTTCGCTTTGTAAATTCCCAGTCACTGAGTGAAGATCTGCTGTTTTGCAAATATGTCAAAAACAGAGCGACAGCTGATGAGCTCTTCAAAATTATTGACAGTTACCTGACAGAACATGGACTGAAATGGGAGAACTGTGTGGGCTTTTGCTCTGACGGTGTGCAGGCCATGGCAGGGAAAAGGAGGGGGCTACAGGCGCTCATCAAGGGGGTCTCGCCAAACACGCAATGGACGCACTGTAAATTCACAGAGAGGCGCCAGCGTCAAGACAGCTTAGCCCTGAGCTGAATGAGGTTTTGACAGAAGTTATAAACGTGGTAAATTTCATCAAAACCCGAGCCCTGAAAGCGCGCCTGTTCTCTGCGCTGTGTGAGGAGATGGGAGCTGACCATTCTGCAGTGCTGTTTCACAGCGAGGCAAGGTGGCTCTCGCGAGGGAAGGTGTTGTCAATTTGAAAGGTCACTATATTGGTGTTATTTCAATAAATTTAAACATGGCCCATTTCCTGACTATTTTGTTGGGGCGAAGTGTGGGGGGGGGGGGGGGGGGGGGGGGGGCAATATATTTTGGTCCGCCAAAGGGGGGCCTGACAGAAAACGTTTGAGAAGCACTGGGTTAGGGGTTAGGGGGGTACATGTATGGGCAGGGTAATAGTAGAAAGACAAACATAGGCAACACAATTTGATCTGAATAAAAAAATATGAGATGAAAATAAACAGATGAAAATTAGACATGTGTTCTACAATCATCTTAAAGACACACAATACTTTAGGGTATAGGATGGGGGTCCTCCATCACAATAGATGCAGCTGCAGCGTGCCCCCCCCCCCCCCCCCCCCTCCAGCCATCTCACCGTAAGATGCCTGGGCGCTCCAGCTGGGTGTAAATAGCGGTATGGATCCGCGCCCCAGCCGTGGCACTGAGCCACCCAGCAGCTGCAATCTGAGAGGGGGGGGGGGGGGGGGGGGGGGGGGGGGCACACGCCTGCCTGATTCCCACATGTGTTGCCCCGAGCGACGGCGGAACGCGAGCCGCGTAACACTTCATCCGAAAAGGGGGTCAGACTCTTGGCGTTCAGGCGTCCCGCCCTGGAGGGTCGCACGTGGAATAACCCACGTCCCAGATGACCCCAACGTGGAAGTGAAACTGTCTGCGCTTTTTTAATTAACCTTTTAACCCTTCCACTGCCACACTACAGAAGGTTAACCCTTTACTATCACACTAATGGGGTTTTTCTTCACAGTTGCAGATAAAGATTAGGCTACACTAATATTATAGTATTATACTATTATAGTATATGACTCGTCATAAAAATTTAAAATAAAACATGTATCATAAATGACGTAGCCTGGTCTGCATCCGCTCGGCGCTCCATCAAGACGTCACCGTCACTCTCGTACCAACCGTGAGACCTGAGTGGATTATTTATGTTGACGAAACTGACGAGTTATATCCAATTAAAGAAAGCTGATTTAATTAAAAAAAATAAAGACTAATTTAATCAGATGAATCACTTTATTCAAATTGAGGATTTAGTTTGAGGATATAAAAAAAATTATATTCAAAGCTTCATTCGAATACTTCAATAGAAGCTTCGAATGTAAAAAAATATATAAATGACATTCGGTACAGCCCTATACTAAACTCCAACTCAGACATCAGACCTAAACAAAAAGATAAAGTGCAACACTAAGCACAGCTCTTTTGCCTGGAGACCACTGTGTTACTGCATCACAGATTCTACCTCTATGTGTTTCTCTTGGTAAGAACTCCCGGGCGCTGACCGGGACCAGCGTTCTGAGGACTGACTGAGCTGAATTCACCCGCTTGTTCCACCAGCGTGTTCCTGGTCCCGGTGGTGCCTGGATCACACCGAGTCAGGCCAGGGAACAACCTTTAACCCTCTGGTCCCGCTGGTGCCTGGATCACACCGAGTCAGGCCAGGGAACAACCTTTAACCCTCTGGTCCCGCTGGTGCCTGGATCACACCGAGTCAGGCCAGGGAACAACCTTTAACACTCTGGTCCCGGTGGTGCCTGGATCACACCGGGTCAGGCCAGGGAACAACCTTTAACCCTCTGGTCCCGCTGGTGCCTGGATCACACCGAGTCAGGCCAGGGAACAACCTTTAACCCTCTGGTCCCGGTGGTGCCTGGATCACACCGGGTCAGGCCAGGGAACAACACTCTGGTCCTGAGTTCTGATTTTGCTCAAACCAAGGAGTTTATAAAGAAGTAAGTGACACATATCATGATGTCAGAACTTCAGAACTATTAGGAACGTCTGACCCCTACGTGTGTCTGACTCTTCACCACCAAAACCTGCACGGACTACAACGTATGGCGTATGCCGTGCCAGTCAGGGTACCTTGTGTATACTGTTTACTTTTACTCATGGTATATATTCAGATTCAAATGCTGTATTGCCTATATTTATTGTAACATATATAATATAACCGATAGGGCATACAGACCCTCATCTGCACCTTAGTTTACACTGTTTATTTTATCTAATAATTCTACTATTTATACTATTACCCAGCGCATATCTTATCTTATCATTTTAATGCTCTACTTGTAGCCAAGTCTGTCGAAGGCTATGGGAGATTGATGGTAGAGATACGCAAGCATACCAGTGTATCCGCCTTGTGGGACTTTTGTGACCAAGAAACGCCTCTGAGTGAAAGAGCACACATGGTTATCTCTGCTGTTGTTGTCTCTAAACGGTATGACCGTGTCCATCAGATGATCCTAAACGTGCTTTACGGGGCACGCGCTCTGGGTCCGGAGCGGCGGTGACAAACCAGGACTTGTCTCGGTGTCTCTGTGACGGGGAGATCGCAATCTAATAGATACTGTTTTCATTTACTCGCCAACTCTCAAAGTCGTGGCCCTCAGCCCCGCTGGGATCAGACGGCCGCGTGCCTGCAGCGATGTTCCCAAACAATCCCACAACACGCTGCGCATACCGTCAAACAAATATTTGCAAAGCGGCTTATGTCAGCCGTTTGACTGGGTGATAGTTTGCTACACGCCTGTGTGTAATTGTGCGTTTATTTTACCGTGTTGCCCTCTTGATTGAAACATGCACAGTGTGCTCTTTTGTTTTTCCATCCTACTGGATATTAAATCAAATGTTTTCTTGGGTCCGTCAGTAAGCCTTCAGATCGTCGGGCGATAGAGTCCAACAAAGACTGAGTCACTGGTCTTTTTCTTCTGTTTTCCCAAAGTGAACCATCCCAAAAACATCTAAATGTTTCTTTACTTGTTTTTTCTTATCTATAGTTGTTGTTGCCATAAAAACACCATAGTTAAAAGAAAAAACCAACATTTTGGGAAATTAGCTTTGTTATGAAGGTGTTGGGTTGTGTTGGTCCGACTGTAGTTCTGTTGTTATGAAGGTGTTGGGTTGTGTTGGTCTGACTGTAGTCATGTTGTTATGAAGGTGTTGGGTTGTGTTGGTCTGACTGTAGTTCTGTTGTTATGAAGGTGTTGGGTTGTGTTGGTCTGACTGTAGTCATGTTGTTATGAAGGTGTTGGGTTGTGTTGGTCCGACTGTAGTTATGTTGTTATGAAGGTGTTGGGTTGTGTTGGTCTGACTGTAGTTATGTTGTTATGAAGGTGTTGGGTTGTGTTGGTCCGACTGTAGTTATGTTGTTATGAAGGTGTTGGGTTGTGTTGGGTCTGACTGTAGTTATGTTGTTATGAAGGTGTTGGGTTGTGTTGGGTCTGACTGTAGTTATGTTGTTATGAAGGTGTTGGGTTGTGTTGGTCTGGCTGTAGTTCTGTTGTTATGAAGGTGTTGGGTTGTGTTGGTCTGACTGTAGTTATGTTGTTATGAAGGTGTTGTGTTGTGTTGGTCTGACTGTAGTTATGTTGTTATGAAGGTGTTGGGTTGTGTTGGGTCTGACTGTAGTTATGTTGTTATGAAGGTGTTGGGTTGTGTTGGTCTGACTGTAGTCATGTTGTTATGAAGGTGTTGGGTTATGTTGGTCCGACTGTAGTTCTGTTGTTATGAAGGTGTTGGGTTGTGTTGGGTCTGACTGTAGTTCTGTTGTTATGAAGGTGTTAGGTTGTGTTGGGTCTGACTGTAGTTATGTTGTTATGAAGGTGTTGGGTTGTGTTGGTCTGGCTGTAGTTCTGTTGTTATGAAGGTGTTGGGTTGTGTTGGTCTGACTGTAGTTATGTTGTTATGAAGGTGTTGGGTTGTGTTGGTCTGACTGTAGTTATGTTGTTATGAAGGTGTTGGGTTGTGTTGGTCCGACTGTAGTTATGTTGTTATGAAGGTGTTGGGTTGTGTTGGGTCTGACTGTAGTTATGTTGTTATGAAGGTGTTGGGTTGTGTTGGGTCTGACTGTAGTTATGTTGTTATGAAGGTGTTGGGTTGTGTTGGTCTGGCTGTAGTTCTGTTGTTATGAAGGTGTTGGGTTGTGTTGGTCTGACTGTAGTTATGTTGTTATGAAGGTGTTGGGTTGTGTTGGTCTGACTGTAGTTCTGTTGTTATGAAGGTGTTGGGTTGTGTTGGGTCTGACTGTAGTTATGTTGTTATGAAGGTGTTGGGTTGTGTTGGTCTGACTGTAGTCATGTTGTTATGAAGGTGTTGGGTTATGTTGGTCCGACTGTAGTTATGTTGTTATGAAGGTGTTGGGTTGTGTTGGGTCTGACTGTAGTTCTGTTGTTATGAAGGTGTTAGGTTGTGTTGGGTCTGACTGTAGTTATGTTGTTATGAAGGTGTTGGGTTGTGTTGGTCTGGCTGTAGTTCTGTTGTTATGAAGGTGTTGGGTTGTGTTGGTCTGACTGTAGTTATGTTGTTATGAAGGTGTTGGGTTGTGTTGGTCTGACTGTAGTTCTGTTGTTATGAAGGTGTTGGGTTGTGTTGGGTCTGACTGTAGTTATATTGTTATGTAGGTGTTGGGTTGTGTTGGTCCGGCTGTAGTCCTGTTGTTATGAAGGTGTTGGGTTGTGTTGGTCCGGCTGTAGTCATGTTGTTATGAAGGTGTTGGGTTGTGTTGGTCTGACTGTAGTTCTGTTGTTATGAAGGTGTTGGGTTGTATTGGGTCTGACTGTAGTTATGTTGTTATGAAGGTGTTGGGTTGTGTTGGGTCTGACTGTAGTTATGTTGTTATGAAGGTGTTGGGTTGTGTTGGTCTGACTGTAGTCCTGTTGTTATGAAGGTGTTGGGTTGTGTTGGTCTGACTGTAGTTATGTTGTTATGAAGGTGTTGGGTTGTGTTGGGTCTGACTGTAGTTCTGTTGTTATGAAGGTGTTGGGTTGTGTTGGTCTGGCTGTAGTTCTGTTGTTATGCAGGTGTTGGGTTGTGTTGGTCCGGCTGTAGTTCTGTTGTTATGAAGGTGTTGGGTTGTGTTGGTCTGGCTGTAGTTATGTTGTTATGAAGGTATTGGGTTGTGTTGGTCTGACTGTAGTTCTGTTGTTATGAAGGTGTTGGGTTGTGTTGGGTCTGACTGTAGTTCTGTTGTTATGAAGGTGTTGTGTTGTGTTGGTCTGACTGTAGTTCTGTTGTTATGAAGGTGTTGGGTTGTGTTGGTCTGACTGTAGCTCTGTTGTTATGAAGGTGTTGGGTTGTGTTGGGTCTGACTGTAGTTATGTTGTTATGAAGGTGTTGGGTTGTGTTGGTCTGACTGTAGTTATGTTGTTATGAAGGTGTTGGGTTGTGTTGGTCTGACTGTAGTTCTGTTGTTATGAAGGTGTTGGGTTGTGTTGGGTCTGACTGTAGTTCTGTTGTTATGAAGGTGTTGGGTTGCGTTGGTCCGACTGTAGTTCTGTTGTTATGAAGGTGGTGGGTTGTGTTGGTCTGACTGTAGTTATGTTGTTATGAAGGTGTTGGGTTGTGTTGGTCTGACTGTAGTTCTGTTGTTATGAAGGTGTTGGGTTGTGTTGGGTCTGATTGTAGTTATGTTGTTATGAAGGTGTTGGGTTGTGTTGGTCTGACTGTAGTTATGTTGTTATGAAGGTGTTGGGTTATGTTGGTCTGACTGTAGTTATGTTGTTATGAAGGTGTTGGGTTGTGTTGGTCTGACTGTAGTTATGTTGTTATGAAGGTGTTGGGTTGTGTTGGTCTGACTGTAGTTATGTTGGTATGAAGGTGTTGGGTTGTGTTGGTTCTGACTGTAGTTATGTTGTTATGAAGGTGTTGGGTTGTGTTGGTCTGACTGTAGTCATGTTGTTATGAAGGTGTTGGGTTGTGTTGGTCTGACTGTAGTTCTGTTGTTATGAAGGTGTTGGGTTGTGTTGGGTCTGACTGTAGTTATGTTGTTATGAAGGTGTTGGGTTGTGTTGGTCTGACTGTAGTTCTGTTGTTATGAAGGTGTTGGGTTGTGTTGGGTCTGACTGTAGTTATGTTGTTATGAAGGTGTTGGGTTGTGTTGGTCTGACTGTAGTTATGTTGTTATGAAGGTGTTGGGTTGTGTTTGTCTGACTGTAGTTATGTTGTTATGAAGGTGCTGGGTTGTGTTGGTCTGGCTGTAGTTCTGTTGTTATGAAGGTGTTGGGTTGTGTTGGTCTGACTGTAGTTATGTTGTTATGAAGGTGTTGGGTTGTGTTGGTCCGGCTGTAGTTATGTTGTTATGAAGGTGTTGGGTTGTGTTGGTCCATCTGTAGTTCTGTTGTTATGAAGGTGTTGGGTTGTGTTGGTCTGACTGTAGTTATGTTGTTATGAACGTGTTGGGTTGTGTTGGTCTGACTGTAGTCATGTTGTTATGAAGGTGTTGGGTTGTGTTGGTCTGACTGTAGTTATGTTGTTATGAAGGTGTTGGGTTGTGTTGGTCTGACTGTAGTTATGTTGTTATGAAGGTGTTGGGTTGTGTTGGTCCGACTGTAGTTCTGTTGTTATGAAGGTGTTGGGTTGTGTTGGTCTGACTGTAGTTATGTTGTTATGAAGGTGTTGGGTTGTGTTGGTCTGGCTGTAGTTATGTTATGAATATGTTGGGTTGTGTTGGTCTGACTGTAGCTCTGTTGTTATGAAGGTGTTGGGTTGTGTTGGTCTGACTGTAGTTATGTTGTTATGAAGGTGTTGGGTTGTGTTGGTCTGACTGTAGCTCTGTTGTTATGAAGGTGTTGGGTTGTGTTGGTCTGACTGTAGTTATGTTGTTATGAAGGTGTTGGGTTGTGTTGGTCTGACTGTAGTTCTGTTGTTATGAAGGTGTTGAGTTATGTTGGTCTGACTGTAGCTCTGTTGTTATGAAGGTGTTGGGTTGTGTTGGTCTGGCTGTAGTTCTGTTGTTATGAAGGTGTTGAGTTGTGTTGGTCTGACTGTAGTTCTGTTGTTATGAAGGTGTTGGGTTGTGTTGGTCTGACTGTAGTTCTGTTGTTATGAAGGTGTTGGGTTGTGTTGGTCTGACTGTAGTCATGTTGTTATGAAGGTGTTGGGTTGTGTTGGTCTGGCTGTAGTTCTGTTGTTATGAAGGTGTTGGGTTGTGTTGGGTCTGACTGTAGTTCTGTTGTTATGAAGGTGTTGGGTTGTGTTGGTCTGACTGTAGTTCTGTTGTTATGAAGGTATTGGGTTGTGTTGGTCCGACTGTAGTTCTGTTGTTATGAAGGTGTTGGGTTGTGTTGGTCTGACTGTAGTCATGTTGTTATGAAGGTGTTGGGTTGTGTTGGTCTGACTGTAGTTCTGTTGTTATGAAGGTGGTGGGTTGTGTTGGTCTGACTGTAGTTATGTTGTTATGAAGGTGGTGGGTTGTGTTGGTCCGACTGTAGTTATGTTGTTATGAAGGTGTTGGGTTGTGTTGGTCTGACTGTAGTTATGTTGTTATGAAGGTGTTGGGTTGTGTTGGTATGACTGTAGTTATGTTGTTATGAAGTTGTTGGGTTGTGTTGGGTCCGACTGTAGTTATGTTGTTATGAAGGTGTTGGGTTGTGTTGGTCTGACTGTAGTTATGTTGTTATGAAGGTGTTGGGTTGTGTTGGTCTGACTGTAGTTATGTTGTTATGAAGGTGTTGGGTTGTGTTGGTCTGACTGTAGTTCTGTTGTTATGAAGGTGTTGGGTTGTGTTGGTCCGACTGTAGTTCTGTTGTTATGAAGGTGTTGGGTTGTGTTGGTCTGACTGTAGTTATGTTGTTATGAAGTTATTGGGTTGTGTTGGGTCCGACTGTAGTTATGTTGTTATGAAGGTGTTGGGTTGTGTTGGTCTGACTGTAGTTATGTTGTTATGAAGGTGTTGGGTTGTGTTGGTCTGACTGTAGTTCTGTTGTTATGAAGGTGTTGGGTTGTGTTGGTCTGACTGTAGTTCTGTTGTTATGAAGGTGTTGGGTTGTGTTGGTCCGACTGTAGTTCTGTTGTTATGAAGGTGTTCGGTTGTGTTGGTCTGACTGTAGTTCTGTTGTTATGAAGGTGTTGGGTTGTGTTGGTCTGACTGTAGTTATGTTGTTATGAAGGTGTTGGGTTGGGTTGGTCTGGCTGTAGTTCTGTTGTTATGAAGGTGTTGGGTTGTGTTGGGTCTGACTGTAGTTATGTTGTTATGAAGGTGTTGGGTTGTGTTGGTCTGACTGTAGTTCTGTTGTTATGAAGGTGTTGGGTTGTGTTGGTCTGACTGTAGTTCTGTTGTTATGAAGGTGTTGGGTTGTGTTGGTCTGACTGTAGTTCTGTTGTTATGAAGGTGTTGGGTTGTGTTGGTCCGACTGTAGTTATGTTGTTATGAAGGTGTTGGGTTGTGTTGGTCTGACTGTAGTTCTGTTGTTATGAAGGTGGTGGGTTGTGTTGGTCCGACTGTAGTTATGTTGTTATGAAGGTGTTGGGTTGTGTTGGGTCTGACTGTAGTTATGTTGTTATGAAGGTGTTGGGTTGTGTTGGTCTGACTGTAGCTATGTTGTTATGAAGGTGTTGGGTTGTGTTGGTCCGACTGTAGTTATGTTGTTATGAAGGTGTTGGGTTGTGTTGGTCTGGCTGTAGTTCTGTTGTTATGAAGGTGTTGGGTTGTGTTGGTCTGGCTGTAGTTCTGTTGTTATGAAGGTGTTGGGTTGTGTTGGTCCGACTGTAGTTCTGTTGTTATGAAGGTGTTGGGTTGTGTTGGTCTGACTGTAGTCATGTTGTTATGAAGGTGTTGGGTTGTGTTGGTCTGGCTGTAGTTCTGTTGTTATGAAGGTGTTGGGTTGTGTTGGTCTGACTGTAGTTCTGTTGTTATGAAGGTGGGTGTTGGGTTGTGTTGGTCTGACTGTATGGGGAGGTGGGTGAGAAGGATGAGGGGAAAGGATGTTGTCATCAGAGGTAGGGGGGGGGGCGAGGGGGGCTAGCAAGTGTGGGGATGAGGTGGAGAGGGGGGGGGAGCTATGGCCATCCAAAGTAGGGGACAGGGGGGCATGAGGGGCTGAGGGGGGCGAGCAAGTGGGGGGACCTGGCTGCCCTGCTGAGCTCATGGGGGTTGTTTGATCAAACCTATTAAAGAACTGGTTTAGCTCGTCTGCCCGTTCCAGAGTCCCCTCGACAGCCACATTCTGCTGCTTGTAGCCGGTTATCCTCCTAAACCCCCCCCCCCCCACCTCTTTTGAGCTGTGGGCCTTCAGTCCTCCCTCCAATCTGTCCTTGTATCTTGGCTGCCCTCAGCTCCTTTTTCAGATATGTTTGTGCTGCCCGGCCCCCCTAATGTCCCCCGCCTTAAACACCCTCTTCTTCAGCTCAGTTTGTGGTGCCCTGGCCCCTCAATGTCCCCCGCCTTAAACACCCTCTTGTTCAGCTCAGTTTGTGGTGCCCTGGCCCCCTCAATGTCGCCCGCCTTAAACACCCTCTTCTTCAGCTCTGTTTGTGGTGCCCTGGCCCCCTCAATGTCCCCCCGCCTTAAACACCCTCTTCTTCAGCTCAGTTTGTGGTGCCCTGGCCCCCTCAATGTCCCCCGCCTTAAACACCCTCTTCTTCAGCTCAGTTTGTGGTGCCCTGGCCCCCTCAATGTCCCCCGCCTTAAACACCCTCTTCTTCAGCTCTGTTTGTGGTGCCCTGGCCCCCTCAATGTCCCCCCGCCTTAAACACCCTCTTTTTCTTGTATAGAAGAGTTTTGATTCTCTTGTTCTAATTCTAACCTATTACCAGGACGGAAATCCTAGCTTACAAAAGTCAAAAGATTTCTCCATTAAAATAATTATAGGGGATTGGTTTGTTTGGTTTGCATAAATGATCAACGTAAATGGATCTGACGGGAAAGCCGTTGGCCTGGATACATGTGAGTAACCTACAGCAGGCCTGCCTTTGATCAATCTATGGAAGCGCAAGGTGCATCATTAATCGGATTGTTTGAAAGCGCATGGTCGTAAGAGGAAATATTGGACAAAAGAAGTGGAATGAAAGCTGAAGGCAAAGCAGAGCTATACGAATGCAACTGGTGGATACTGGATTGTGTGATTAATGGATTCATTGCATAAATGAGATGAAATTAAGAGAAAGCAACAACAGTCCTTAGAATTGTGCTTTTAAAAGATTCACTGGAGGACTTCACGTGTTCTATAGCTGTATTGCTGTGTGTGGACAATGTGTGGAAAGACATAATGACATAACCATTCTTTTATACCATATGTCCCTTTTGGACTCCTGGCCTTAGCCACAAATTAATCAGAGGTTAATTTCCGAGTATGTCCGAACGCAAACATTAAAATGATTCAGCATAGAGTTTACCCTCCCAGCACCCAAGTCTTAAATCCGGGGGAATACATGTAAAAGCACCATACAAAAGATATGCACATTGTAAAAAAAAAAGAGCAATAACAGAGCACAAAGGCACTGATAGACAGATACAGCACTGTGTGTGATGTGTGCCTGGTGCCAGTGTATGGCAGCCATTGAGCCTGCGTAGCCCAAGGTTGGGTGCTACCAGTGGTGGTGAAGGGGGGGATTTACACCCTACATTGTGGGGAGCGCTTTGAGTGTCTAGAAAAGCGCAAATAAATGAAATGAATTATTATTATTATTGGAACTGAGAAACTATAGATAGTTGCTTATTTTATTTGTTATAATTTCTTTCTTTCACCTAGGTGGTAGTAAGAGTTTTATTTAAAATGGTATGATATTGTAAGAAAGGGGAAGGATAGATAATCTGTGCTGCTTCCTTCTGCCCCATCTCCAACTCATTCTTGTTTGTTTTCTTATGGATTTGTTTATTTACATTTCGTCTGTGATTTGTATGTTTGCTGTGTTAAATAAAGATACGCTGGCCAGTTTGCTCCGCTGTCTGACTGAGGATGAGCGAGATATGGAATGCTGTTGTTTGCTCGTCATCCAAAAACGTTGACATAGTATTAACAGGCTATAAGTCATACAAACATTTTGTATCGAACGTAAACAATTCATATACAGTCTCACGGCGTAAAATCCTGTTTTCTCGGCTGTACTGAACACAGCTGGTCATTTCACCCTGTACAGAATACCAGAATGACCAGAATTTCATTACATTTCAAACCTTTATTTTAACTCAATTTGAGTACAAATGTGCCCTCATTTGCCGGATGTGGAGTTTCAGGTAAATACATATCTAGAATGATGATCGTCCGCGCACACAGACGGAGGAGGCAGGCTTGTACCTCAGTCTCGAGGGTTGGACTATAGGGTTGGATGCCTCCATCTTCCCCTGCTCTGTTCATCCTCTCCAAATAGGGAGGTGTAGTGTAGTCTGACTAGGGATGGGAATTGATAAGATTTTATCGATACGATTCCATTATCGATTCTGCTTATTGATCCGATTATTTATCGATTCCCTTATCGATTCCTGGTAAATAGTTACATGTATCATTTAAATAAATAAATTGGAAATGCAACAGAACTACGCTGGTTAGAATAACACCATGCAACTTGACATTTCCGATTGTCATTTATTGTCGAGCCCCCATGTCAGAAAAATACAAAAACTGTAAAAAGAAATTAACTATACACACTTAAATAAAATAATGTATTTGAGATTCTCTTAAACTAATTTAATCGGTTAACATTTCGCAAGTAGGGAAAACATTAAAATATCTGCACGACCGCGTCCCATAGGGAGAATTTCTGTTCGTCCCGAATACATATTTCATCGTCCCGGGGACGATGGCATCTCAAGCCGCGTGACTAAACAACGATGACGTGACATCCAGTCGTTCTGACTCGGAAGAGAGGAAAGGGCCACAATCATTCCAGTGGCTAATAATTAACTTCAATCCCACGATGACTCGGGTCACCCAGAGGGGCTCCATTGTAACGGGGGGGAGGGGATGAACAGAAAACATGCAGCTCAGTGGATGAGCACACGGGGGCGGGGGGGGGGGGGGGGGGACTGGCTGCTTCATATCTTGTCATATCCCTGGATGACATTTAATATGACTGTAAATCAGACACGATTCGTCACCGGGTGCGACTCCTGCAGCCTCGGATAATCATTCCGTTGAGAAGCAGAATTCTTCGCCGCAATGTATCATTCTCCACTTTAAGTGTTTGGTTTACAATGACATTCATCACAGAGGAGAGAGAGAGGAGCGACATAGAATTCTGATTCTCTAAAGCAGCGCTGTTGGCAAGGTAGCCCACGTTGTAAATGTCTTTCGGGCCGAAAATACAGTTCCGGATATTGAAATACTATACTAATCACTGTGCCGTGAGAAATGCAACGGTATTAGTGATGTGTTGTTTGTTGATTTAATCTCTCCCTCTAATTGATTAAGTGTGTTACTATGTGAGATTTACATCATTCATCATTACTCATACCGGACCGTTCACTTTTAAATGCCACTGCATGTGTGCGTGCCCAGAGGAAACGGCCTGGGCAAACAGTTTTCCCTCTGGTCAGACTCTATAAGTTCAATAAATAGAATTTACAATTATGTTGAATAATAATATTTCATTTGCTATTCAAATCCCATTCTGTGTACAATATTTCTTACCGCTGCCAGTCTGCCTGATGGATTTGCATTCATCCAAGTGTGTGCACTTTGCACTATTGCTTTACAGATTTAACATTTCCATGATTTAGGACACCGATGCATTTTAATGATCGCAAACAAGAGTGTGTACCGCCGCTTTTGAAATAAGAAAATGTCAACCGCACCCGTATACAGTATGGAGCAGTGACGCCCATGGCTTTGTGTGAGTCTGAGGGTTAAGCAAAAAGGGGATCACGCATTAACATAGATTAGATTAGATTCGATTTATTGTCATCATACAGCACAATTATAGTAAAAAAATTAAATAAATTTGGCATCCGACCAGAGTGCAAATGTAACAGTAAAGTGCAACAGTAATATACAATGTACAGGTGATTAAACTGAATACAAACAATATAAAGAGTACTACTGAGTAATAGTGCTAATCAGATGTATGTACAGAGTTCTGGTATTAATATGTACAGTGATACAGGTATAAAGACACTATGGCCAGCAGCGTAGAGTAGATACAGGATATGTACAGATATAGATTTAGTATCTACAGATTATATATATATATATATTTTTTTTTATTCTTACTGTATATATATATATATATATATATGCGGTAAATACAATGGTGTCAATACAATGGTATCATAGGAGTATGAAACATGTAGCAGAAAGGAGTGTGTGTTAAATATTCTCTTTCCCCCTCCTTGTTACCTCCCACATAGTGTAAACAAAATCACCACAGGCGTCCAGCCTCGCGAGCCAAACACGTCTCACAGCAACAAAACACATCCCCTTGATCTGAGCCGACCTCTCCACGAGGATCCGACACCGGGTAGGCCCCCTTGCAGTAGTCAAACCAACCAGTGCCCCGTGTGTGTACGCACACGCTGTTAGGAACAACTCCCATGTTCCCAGTTGTGACATTATTAACATCAAAACTATTTTAAATAAACGTTGCTTATCTACTGAGAATGCAAACCATAGTGGGCCAGCTCGTAGCTCTAATCCTTTCGCCGTACGGCTAATGTAGACATCGTGCTAAACACGGAGCTGAGCACTTTATACAGTCTAGTGAGTGAGGAGGTTCTGTGCTTTTCATCTGGTCTCCTGTAAATACACATGTCGCCTTCCAGTTCTTTGAAAACAGACACTATGAAGGACATGAAGACAAAATGGTGCTCAAGTTTGGGGAATGTTCCGGATGCTGTGTCTGTGAGACTGCTGCGTCTGCTGGTCCGCGTCCCAGAAGAACGGCCTCAAACGCTGGTGGAATGAAAGGCTTTTCTTCTTTGGACCAACTGTATTTTCTTACAATTCCTTTGAATAAAAAAATGTATTGAACGGCAGATTTGCCGCTGCCGCCATCTCCTCCATTGTTCACAGGAATACAATGCAAATAGAGCGCCGTGGCCTACCGCTACGTTTTTTACTCCGGGGTATTTGCTCTTATGTCACATTCATTGCACAAGGCAAGTGATTAAGAGCAAGCGACAAGAGCCTCTTTAGGGGACGGGGAGGCGGGCTAGAATATAACAACATGATAAAAGCACAAAAGACATCAATAACATCAACCACACAATAGGCACGGGGAAAAACACAGGCCAGCAAACAACAGTCAACAAACGAGATACGGAGAGAAAACCCATACGAATGGTATGGCGATGTTGTTACAACATGGTGGAGAGACAATTGCAGAATGTCAGAGATGCATCCTTGAAGGCAGAAATGGGAATGCGTTTATCCAGTTTCAGTTTTTTCTTCTTCTGCAGAGCGTTCCGGTCGCAGGCAGCGGTGCCTTGGAATGATGCAAGACCGAGGGAGGCATTGGGTTTGGGATTTTTTAATTGGATACAGAGTGAGGAGGAGCGGGCGTGACAGACATTGATGTTTTTGGAGCGGGCACAGTCGTGCCTGAATAAAATGTTGTTGTGGCCATCCACTGTCATGTCTTCATAAAAAAAACATTCCTCTGATGTGTATTCACTACAGTAGCACTATTTGGCCATATTCACACGACAGCCGTTTTTTGCTCTTATTGTCATGCTCAGGTTGGGATTCCTTTCCCCTTTCACCCTGTTGCCGTGCACCTGCCACCAGATATGCGCTCTAAAGATGAGCTATCACCAGCAATATGGCCGACGTATTGTAGTAGTAGTAGTAGTAGTAGTAGTAGTAGTAGTAGTAGTAGTAGTAGTAGTAGTAGTAGTAGTAGTAGTAGTAGTAGTAGTAGTTTTATTCAGTCGTCACACACAATACACTATGCTCATTCAACGATCTTTGATTTGGCAGTGACTGAAAAGGTACAGACTGAAGCATAATGCTTATACGTGGCTTATTCTTTCAGAGGCACCATTCGTGACGCTAATGTGAAGCTAGCAGCAGGGTAGCAGGAGTAATCCGTAGGTATAGCCTACAGCAGGGGTCAGCAACCTTTTTGACATGGAGTGCCTGTTTGAAATATAGTTGTAACTAGTGTGCCTCAACAATATTCCATGCATCGTAATTTTTTTTCCTCATAATCAGGTCTTTTTAATAATATTTTTTACATTATTACATCATTATTGTTATTGTTATTATTAACAATATTATTATGATGGTTGTATCAACCCTAAATCTGAGTTGGGGGGGGGATGCAATGTAGATAAACAGCTGCATACAGTGCGACCATTTCACTCACATTTGCCCATTCATTTTTGGACACATCACACACCATCGGTGTGTGTACTGTACGTGTGCTGTCATAGCTCCACCTACAGGCCTAATGGAGAACACCAGGATGTGAATGGAGGGTGAATGTGAGGTATATTGTGTAAATAAGTTTTGATTGATCGCAAGACTACACTGTACAAAAATAATAATAATAAGTTACCAGAACTTTAAAATATTGAGTTCAGTTACTGTGCATTAAGGTTTTCAGTTTTCAATCCATAATAAGTTAACAGAAAAATAAGTACACAACCACATTATTTCAACCTAATAAAACGATGTTATTGTCATTGTTTTAAGAACACAAGTTGACTTGGTAATACTCACATTTTGAGTAAAGAAAATGGCTTTTAACATGTGCAATGTTCAATGAAATAGAAAAATAAATAATAAAATTTGTTTGATTAATCCCACTGGTCACAATGGTGACCGTAATAATGTTTTTGTTATAAGGCTCTGCAAATGTTACTGAATGATGTAGCAATGTATTTCCAGCTAAATTGAAATAATAAACAAATAAAGGGTCTCAATTAAATATGTGGTAGTAAAAAGAACCTGTGGGAGGATTTCAACGAGATAAATGCGACAACAGTGCAAAATATTTCATTATAATATTATATTTTTTTTTTAATGCTGCCCCCTGTGCCTATGAAGGCACGCGTGCCTAGGGTTGCCTACCCCTGGCCTACAGGGAAAGAGCCTAAATAGTATCACCGACAGATTCATCTCTACTAGGCCTTTGTCACGGGGGCCATTTTGACGTGTCATAACAGGGTAAACACAGGTGTAATTGGTAACATTAATTATGGTCCTGTTCCATTTAGGTGTACCCGAGCCATTCCAGTGAGCCGGTGTGCACGGTGCCAGGACCGTGGCCCTGGCACACCTCAATGGAACGGAGCAATAATTATTAATTACGCCTGTGTTCTCCCTGCGATGACATGG
Organism: Notolepis coatsorum; assembly: GCF_963971535.1. Taxonomy (NCBI): domain Eukaryota; kingdom Metazoa; phylum Chordata; class Actinopteri; order Aulopiformes; family Paralepididae; genus Notolepis; species Notolepis coatsorum. The sequence goes on along the minus strand of NC_140168.1, from coordinate 197,505,422 downwards.
CAAAATGGCCGCTGTGAAAGGGGCTTATTATTGCTCGTTTACCAACATGTTGGCAGGGAGGGGAATAATGGCTCGTTAGGATAGAACATGTCAGAACGGGTCTCTCTCCCTGCAGTAGAGAGAGACCACACAATGGAATTGTTTTAACTCATTGCATCTTTTCCTTGTTTACAGTGAAATCGTTTGCATTTTGAAGAGCATCTTTTACAAACCCGAGCCCTATTTTCAGAACATTCGTAAATGGACGATTGCTCCACTTCTACAAGGCCATGTGCATGTTCTTGGTATCACAAATATTGTGTCTGTTACTAGGCTTGAGTAAATTGCAATGACCCAAAGGAGAATATCAATTTTCTTTTTCATAATTATTTTTTCATCTTTGACGGTGAACAACACTGTGCTAACATTGACCAGACGTGAAACATTTAAAATTGACCAGACTGAGCTCATTCAGGACCTTCATGAGATCACGTGTACAAAAAATCTAAGCAAATGAATAAAGGGCAGATGATTAAACAGAAGGTTTTGTATATATAGTACTGAATTCTGCCATCCGGACACGTATTAAAATATGATTATAGAATATAGATGGCCAAGTCGCACATCTATGGATCAAATCTCCCCTTTCCAATGGCACAGTTCAATCTGGATTCAGTATCACCAGGCGTGCAGCAAAAACCGTGAATGAAATCTACTGCAAGTACAGTTACTTTTTTATAATGTACATTTCTCCACCATTTGTCATCAGATTGCAACGCCGTTTTTTTGCTAGACGTTAACAGAAAGGTAGAGAGAAACTAACTGCGTTCTAATTCATGGCAATAACGTTCCGGTTTGTTCCACCCGTGAGATATGATCCCGAAAATAAAGAGAAAAAAAAAAGGGAAAAAGAAGTCAGATGATTGACAGGGGCTGGCGTGAGCTGGGAAGTGTAGTTTGTTTTACTAACTCATATCTCCATTCCTACATCCCTCCAGTGGGTCTGTACAGACTGCCAGGGGAGCAGGTCAGGCATAAGCCTCCATAAAGCTTCCGTACAAATCACAGAGTGACTGGTGGGTGGGTGAGGGTATGTGGTGGTGTGTGTGTGTGTGTGTGTGTGTGTGTGTGTGTGTGTGTGTGTGTGTGTGTGTGTGTGTGTGTGTGTGTGTGTGTGTGTGTGTGTGTGTGTGTGTGTGTGTGTGTGTGTGTGTGTGAGGGGCGCGGCTGCAGTGGAAGAAGCCAAGCAATTGATTGTCTTCTCTGCTTGGGATCCCACTCCAACGCCCACGCAAAGAAAGACTATTAGGACTATGTTGATTAATAAATCCCAACAATGATCAAGGATGAGATTTCCCTTTATGCAATATCACTTCAGATAAATGGCATCAGACTATGACCGTGATATTAAAGAAAGGGGAAATTAGCATACCTAGCCTCGCTCCCAGGCAATTTACATTATACTGTTTATTATGCTGTTCCATATTACGTATCTTTGAATATTAGCGCAGGGGGGGGGGGGGGGGGGCCCTTCTAATTATTTTTGTCAGCTTTGGGGATGGTGATAGTGGTTTTTCTATATTACAGAGGGTGATAGTGGTTTTTCTATATTACAGAGGGTGATAGTGGTTTTTCTATATTACAGAGGGTGATAGTGGTTTTTCTATATTAGAGAGGGTGATAGTGGTTTTTCTATATTAGAGAGGGTGATAGTGGTTTTTCTATATTAGAGAGGGTGATAGTGGTTTTTCTATATTAGAGAGGGTGATAGTGGTTTTTCTATATTAGAGAGGGTGATAGTGGTTTTTCTATATTAGAGAGGGTGATAGTGGTTTTTCTATATTAGAGAGGGTGATAGTGGTTTTTCTATATTAGAGAGGGTGATAGTGGTTTTTCTATATTAGAGAGGGTGATAGTGGTTTTTCTATATTAGAGAGGGCGATAGTGGTTTTTCTATATTACAGAGGGCGATAGTGGTTTTTCTATATTACAGAGGGCGATAGTAAGTAACTGTGTTCTTTATTCGCTTCACGGTCGCCTTTTTACAAGTTCCAAAAAGTGTCTTGTTTCTTGTTTATTTCTCCCTCTCCCGGAGAAGTTTGATGGCAGTACGCTCCCCACACACCTGAGAGCCATCCGTGTCCCATCCCGATCAACAATTAAATAGATTGCCTAATGAGACGTCTTGTTTGTTAAGCGCCATGCAGGTACCCTTCCTTTTCACCTGCCTCGGAAACAGAACAAAAATAACAACTTGGCCTCCGAGAACTCTGTCTCTGGGGGGAGGGGCCAGCTGTATCTGGAGTGAGGGGCCAGCAGTATCTGGGGGGAGGGGCCAACTGTATCTGGGGGGAGGGAGGGGCCAGCTGTATCTGGGGGGAGGGGCCAACTGTATCTGGGGGGAGGGGCCAGCTGTATCTGCTGCCAGACGAGGCCCCGTACTGGGTCCCTGCTGCCAGACGCCCACGAGGCCCTGTACTGGGTCCCTGCTGCTAGACGAGGCCCTGTACTGGGTCCCTGCTGCTAGACGAGGCCCCGTACTGGGTCCCTGCTGCCAGACGCCCACGAGGCCCCGTACTGGGTCCCTGCTGCCAGACGCCCACGAGGCCCCGTACTGGGTCCCTGCTGCTAGACGAGGCCCCGTACTGGGTCCCTGCTGCCAGACGAGGCCCCGTACTGGGTCCCTGCTGCCAGACGAGGCCCCGTACTGGGTCCCTGCTGCCAGACGAGGCCCCGTACTGGGTCCCTGCTGCCAGACGAGGCCCCGTACTGGGTCCCTGCTGCTAGACGAGGCCCCGTACTGGGTCCCTGCTGCTAGACGAGGCCCCGTACTGGGTCCCTGCTGCTAGACGAGGCCCCGTACTGGGTCCCTGCTGCCAGACGAGGCCCCGTACTGGGTCCCTGCTGCCAGACGAGGCCCCGTACTGGGTCCCTGCTGCCAGACGAGGCCCCGTACTGGGTCCCTGCTGCCAGACGAGGCCCCGTACTGGGTCCCTGCTGCCAGACGCCCACGAGGCCCCGTACTGGGTCCCTGCTGCCAGACGCCCACGAGGCCCTGTACTGGGGTCCCCTGCAGAGTGAGTAGTGGCTGATGACCTGACTCAGCCAGAAGGCAGCGCCTCCACCCAGCGAGGCCTCCCCGCTCGTGGGCACACAGTGCCACAGGCTGCCGGAGCAGCAGGGAGAGTTGGCAGCGCTGTGGCACGACGGCAAACGATGAACATTGCAGTTTTGCTGAAACGGGTGTTTGTCGATAAGACTGATTGCTATTGATGTGCGATTGGGAGATTAATTAATGTTCCGTTTTATGAAGATAAGAAGAGTGTGTTGCCGATGGCTACCAAGCAGTATGACCCAGTCATTCACACCATCAGACAGCTGCTCTGTGAGGTAGGCCTACTCTGTACAACAACAACAACAACAACAACAACAACAACAACAACAACAACAACAACAACAACAACAACAACAACAGTAGTAGTAGTAATAATACTACAGTACATTTTTTTATTTTTTTATAATAATAAGTATTATTATTATTATTATTATTATTATTATTATTATTATTATTATTATTATTATTATTATTATTATTATTATTATTATTATTATTATTATTATTATTATTATTATTATTATTGTTGTTATTATCATATATCAAACTAAAGGTCGCTACTGTGGTCACATTATTACTATTAATATTATAAATAATTATGTTATTAACAATTATTAGAGTTAATTCAAAGAAGGGGGAGGGTATAATATGTATTGGCGGGGGGGGGGGGGGGGGTAATAGGGGAGGTCAACATTTCCATATACTGCAATCAATGTGGTGTGAATAATATGAACTGGGCTCTATTCACAAGCAACACACTCCTTGTTCTTCCCAAATGAGAATGAGAGGGGGAGAGAGAGAGAGAGAGAGAGAGAGAGAGAGAGAGAGAGAGAGAGAGAGAGAGAGAGAGAGAGAGAGAGAGAGAGAGAGAGAGAGAGAGAGAGAGAGAGAGAGAGAGAGAGAGAGAGAGGAATGAGGGTGGCGAGGAGGAGAAGGAGAACTAGAGGAGTGGGTGGAGACTGAGGGGTGAGAGAGGGAGCTTGTGGGGGTAGAGAGCCAGCAGTTGGGGGAGAGGAGATGGTTCATTTGTCACTGTCAGATCGGTTTGTTTCTCCTTCATAACTGCAGGGATGAGCTCTCTGGCTCACTACCCCACATGCCCCCCTTTCCCCCCTCCAGCCAGCCACCCATCACCCTCTATCATCACTGACCACCATCACCCTCTATCATCACTGACCACCATCACCTTCTATCATCACTGACCACCATCACCCTCTATCATCACTGACCACCATCACCCTCTATCATCACTGACCACCATCACCTTCTATCATCACTGACCACCATCACCCTCTATCATCACTGACCACCATCACCCTCTATCATCACTGACCACCATCACCCTCTATCATCACTGACCACCATCACCCTCTATCATCACTGACCACCATCACCCTCTATCTGACCACCATCACCATCTATCATCACTGACCACCATCACCCTCTATCATCACTGACCACCATCACCCTCTATCATCACTGACCACCATCACCCTCTACCATCACTGACCACCATCACCCTCTATCATCACTGACCACCATCACCCTCTATCATCACTGACCACCATCACCCTCTATCATCACTGACCACCATCACCCTCTACCATCACTGACCACCATCACCCTCTATCATCACTGACCACCATCACCCTCTACCATCACTGACCACCATCACCCTCTATCATCACTGACCACCATCACCCTCTATCATCACTGACCACCATCACCCTCTATCATCACTGACCACCATCACCCTCTACCATCACTGACCACCATCACCCTCTATCATCACTGACCACCATCACCCTCTATCATCACTGACCACCATCACCCTCTATCATCACTGACCACCATCACCCTCTACCATCACTGACCACCATCACCCTCTATCATCACTGACCACCATCACCCTCTACCATCACTGACCACCATCACCCTCTATCTGACCACCCATCACCCTCTTACATTACATTACATTTACATTTAGTCATTAAAGCTGACGCTTTTATCCAAACAAGTTCTGCTCGACAAGTCATCAGGAAGGTAACAACTCTATCAGCTGAGTAACAATGTTCATCAAAGTGTAGAGTGCTACAGTGTAGGTTAGTTTATTAGGACAAGTGCATGATGACAGTACGGTTAGTTAGGGTCCATCTCTCTCCCTCTGACCACTCAGCCAAAGTTGTTGAATGGTCATGTAGTCAAACTAGGTGTAAGCTCAGCCAGGTAGACTATTTGCACACACAGCACAGATCAGTCTCAGCTTCCCATTTATACTATCCGCCCTATCAGAGTCAGCCACCAAATTTCTCCATCTCAGCAAACCAATCAGAATCGTACTTATACGCCTGGCTGTCAATCTTCTCCTCTTGGCGGCGAGTCGCTCGTGCGCCACGTCATGTCACTCTATAGGAAGTCATGGGAGTTTTCGTCATGACGCTATCCAATTCTTTCTCGCGCAAAATCACCCATTTCGATGCATCGTCGAAGCATCGTATCGCATTAAGTTTAGCCTTCCCAATTCGGACTCCGATCAGTCTAAACTCATCTTAATCATCTCGCATTAGCGGCTTTCAATTGTGTCCTAATTACACCCTCATCAACCGCCTGTTGATTGTCAATACTGATCAGAATTCTGATGCAAGCATTTAGACCTACTTGTAGACCGACTGGCAGTGGATAGCCTGGGCAGGGATAGCAGGCTGCGTGCACATTCACCTGGGGATCCCAAGAGCCCATGGCCTGTCAACTCAACATGCTCACGTTCAAGTTTCTCTATGCTTCCAAATTGCATTAAGATTTGTGTCACTCTACAGTGTATAATTATCGCACCCAACGTCACCCACATTCACATTTACGACTAATACAAATTGTTTGCATTAAACCGATCGGGGATGATAAACAATTATCGTTAGCTGTCTTCATGCCCCCATCATAATAGAATGCTCATATCATGTTTGCCTTTTCTTTTTTTTTTTTTTTTTAGATTTGTCCGGAAGATTAGATTTGTCTCTAAAAATCTATTTCAGGGAAAACTGGCCCATGCAGTGTAAACTCAGTATGCATATTCTCATGTGAGCCCCAGCTCTGGCTAATTCAAAGGCTGATTCGCTTACTTCGTTCACATTATTAGTCATCTTTCGTGAGCATCATTAGCCAGCTTTGATGCTTTATGTCCCAGCTCCATTCCACCGTGTTTGCCTCGTATATTGACGTACTGTATCCTACAGTATCTGATCCTCCATGGTAGAGGGCCACACGGCTCCAGTCTCCATGTGGCACCTTGGGTACGTGTGAGGGTCATCTACTGCGGCACCTTTACGTTGTCCGTGAATTGCATTTGTATCGTGACATTGTCAATTAATAATTGCGCTCAACGTTACCTGCATTCAGTAGGCTATGTGTCTTATACTCACGTGCTTTCGAGCAGCACTGTACTTATTGTACTTATTTTATATGCCTATTCTTACGTCTGCACTTTCTACAGTGCACTACTTTTATTGTCTTTTATACCTATTCTTATGTCTGCACTTCATGCATTGCTTTTATTCTGTCAACTGTATGCTCATTTTATGCTATTTGCTGTGAAGCACTTTGAGCTGCAATCCATGTATGAAATGTGCTATATAAAGTTATTATTATTACTTGGCTATTTAATGCAAAGCGGTGTTCGCGCTTTCACTCATCAGCATATCAATTAGTTTATCATGTTTTCCTTTTCAGATTCATCCCCCGATTATCATTGGAGTCAAATGTAGCCTATAGTACTCATTATACCGGTACGCTCATGTGTCTGGAAGAACCACTTTCACGCACCTCTGACTTTCAAGACGGATCTTCACGCAGATCATTTTTCAATCGTCACATGCAATGTTATCCATTTCAGGGATACAAAGGGACGTTTTACAGTTAAGCACAAAGGATTGGCACGTCTCACCTCACAAGACTTTCAGGATCCACAACGGGTGCAGAGTCTTAAACACGTAGCATTAAAAAGGGGAACAGCCGCACTCTCGTTTTAAATGCTTCTTCGAATGCATAGCAGCAGCTCCAACGGTGATCTCCAAGCTCACGTGGTCAAACTCAAACAACAACGAAACAGGCTAAGAAACGATGTAAACACCATGATCAAATCTGCAAACAAATAAATTCATCAATGATAAAGCTGAGGAAAACAAAAACAAACCCTGTGCACTTTGGAAATTACTCAACAACCAACTAGGCTGCAGTACAAAACTAAAAACAGATTTACAAACATCAACATAAAGACAGAAAACACTCTCATCACAAACAAGCTGGATGTGGCCAATTACTTAAACATTTTATTTACGGACATAGCCACAACACAGGTTAATAAACTACCCTCCCACTCAGGGCATTTTGGGGTAGAACAAAAACTACTACAAAAACCTAGGGGTCCGCAAAGACGACTTCAAACTCGAAATGGTAACAACAGATGAGGTGCTAAAAAAACTGACCGCCCTCCAACCTAACAAGGCACTGGCCATGTCAATATCCCCTCCAAATTCCTCAGAGACTCAGCAGCCGTCATCACCCCAGTCATCACACACATAATAAACCTCTCCATAAAACAGGGACACGTCCCCAAAGACTTCAAAATTGCGAGAGTGACCCCCCTGCACAAAAAAAGTCAGCAAATTAGACCGAGGCAACTTCCGCCTTGTTTCTATTCTTACCTCCATCTCGAAAGTCATGGAAACAATAGTCTACGAACAGGTCG
>NC_140168.1:197428646-197497387 GCF_963971535.1 Notolepis coatsorum | reverse complement strand
AAAAGTACCTTGTGGAAAAAAACGAATCTACGAATTCCAAACTAGCTTCAGAACATCCCTTTCCACTGACACATGCCTTCTCTATTTGAATGACCACATCAAACAAGAGGTGGACGCGGGCAAATACTGCGGCATGGTCAGGCTGGACCTACAAAAGGCCTTCAACACTGTCAATCACTCCATTCTGATTGACAAGCTTAAAGCAATTGGTTTTGATATATCATCAGTGAGCTGGATGCAATCCTACCTTGAGGGGAGAGAACATATGGTGGAGGTAAACGGTACCCTACCCAGATAGCAAAAAGTGTTAATTCAATGTTGATTTATGGTCAAAATGCTTGATTTTTGGTTAAGGTCGACGATTGATGGTGAATCACCCATTAACCAATGAAGCAATTGACTAATGTTGAAAACATGTCATTGAATCAATATTGTTTTGTGGTTGCATTTTAATGATTGAAATGCCAATATCTAATAAATGTTGAATCAACGTATGCTGTTCAACGTATGCTGTCGTCATTGTCTCATCACCCAGACTGCACTGCACTTGTGCCCCGCCTCCCAGAATGCACCTGTGCGGCAGCTTCCTGGCTGCTACCTCATGTCTCTCTGCATCGTTAAGACTGGTGAGTACTGCATGGCAATAATGTCGATTATGTTGTATGTTGTATGTTGTATGTATGCTTTCGATTGCAAACGCCAGCGGAGTAGTGCCGTGTTCGTTTTTACATGGTAGAGAATATTATATTAACCGTTATTCATGCCTGCTAGCTGAAGCTAATTTAGCTAGTAACGTTAGCTGTTAGCTAGAATGAATGTTTCTTGATCTTGGTGTTTAGTGATATCCACCTGTTGCATATACTGTTATACATTTTATGTAGGCTAACGTCAGTAACGTTTCAAAATGTGGCTTATGATGTATTCTTTAACAGGATACACTGGCACAATCAGTTAGCTTAGCATTGCTGCTACCTTGCTTGCTAAAAAGTCATGGTAAACCAACAACATGGCAGGGTGCAGGCATACAGGCCGGGCCTGTCTCTCTCCCTCCCTCCCTTATTCTACATGCTTTTGTGACATGTTTGTGATGTTAATACTTGAATACGTTTGATATTAAAAACGCAAATTTTATGCAACACTCGGATGGAACAGGTTAACCTGCTGGTTGTGTGTCCCATTCACAGCTCAGTAAAAGAGAAGTGCTCCATCCATCTCGACTCCCGTGTCCGTTATTCACAAAGGACAGAAACACAGTGGTAACATTTGCTTCACTGATTCTAAAAAAAAATGTCTTTTCTTTAATAGATTGAAGCTTCATCATCCTTACACAGCTTGCACAGGGAGAGATCTTATGTCCCATATGTGATGAACAGAAGTAAGCTCAACACTGCAGTGATGAGTGAAATTATTGGTTCTGTGTGTCAGGTTCATGGTAGAGGGGTCTACAGTCAAATTGTGAACTTATCATTTAACAGCATCATAATTTTTTTTGTTTGCTGTTTAGTGTTAGTCTCCTTGTATTTAAAGAAGGCTAGACGCCGCAGAGAGGGAAGACGACACACTGGAGTGGCAGGAGAGTCCAGGCTGATGAGAGGTCCCTATGTGTACGGGTGGCAAAACAGCGCCAGTGTCCTCTCCATTCACACTCCATCGGGAGCAATTAGGGGTTACAGGGGCACTGCCATGCTAGACTAACTTAGGTTATTTTGATTGAATGTTTAAATTATGTATAGATTTTGTAAAATATAATTTCCCCCAATAGTATTGAGTTAACCTATGATTCCTTCCTATCCCTAGGTGTGTGAGGTGGGGCCCAGCAGACATACCGGACGGGGAGACAGAGGAAGCCTTGGGGGGCTTTGAAAAGGGATCTGCGGAACATCTACTCAGGCATGTAGAAAACTAAAGTATTATACTCTTATTAGGGGACTAAATTGAAAAACTCCATAAAAAGATTATGTTGAAATAATTTCCCACTTTCTTTTTCATAAATATTTTATTCAACTTCAGCCCTGATCATAACCATTTTTTATATTATTTTTGTAATGAAATACTCCCACTTTTCTGAAAAGAGTTGTTAAATATGACAAAAAAAACAATATGTGGTGGTTATGATCGGGCTGAAGTTGAATAAACAATTTATGAAGAGTAAAAAAAAAAATACAAGATAATTAAAAGATTATGCCACATATTATATTGGCTACAAACATAATCACTGCAAAGTTATCAAACAAATACGAATCTGATCAGACACAAGGGTTAAGTTGTTGTTCCCTTTCTAATTTCCTCAAAAACATCTAGTCTAGTTAATGTGATCAATATTATTTGACAATTGATGCTTTTTGTTGGACATTTCAGTCAGTGAGCTCATACTTTGAGCTCATAAAATTATAGTTAAAATGATTGAGACAACGCAATCTTGTCTTCGTTGTGCATGAATGCGTGTGCTCACCACACACAATACGTGTGTCACTATTCTGGCAGTGGCTATATAGTATTGTTAATGAAAGCCTGTTATAAGGTCTGTTATTTTTTTGTGTGTAAAAGGTATGGTCACTGGAAGTATGATGAGACCCTAGAAAAAAATTTATTTTCATATTAAAGCCATGTTGTCATTTTTGTTCACACATTTTTGGAAATATGGTCATATAAGAATTGTATTATTATTTATTTAACAATAGTGTGTTTAACAGCAGGAAAAAAACATGTAATGTTATGATGTATACATATCAGCAGCAATATTTCTATGTAAAATGTACATTAATCAGTATTGATTCCTTAACTTTACAAGTTACAAGTAGATGTACAAGTTACAAATGTACAAGTAGAGTACCATTTAGATTATGGTTGAATAAACATTGATGTCTAACATTGATTCAATATAAAATCAACTAAAATGTGCATGTAGATTACCATTTAGATGATGGTTGAATCAACATTGATATAGTATCAGTTAGTTGACACCTAACGTTGATTCAACATGTAAGTCATAGACAACGATTTGTATAATTTCGATGTCAGGCTTCAACATAGATTCAATATGTCTGCCTAACCCTATTTCAACATTGATTCACTCATTTTTTGCTATCTGGGGTACTATTAATATATACTGTGATACAGGTATAAAGATACTATGGTAGTAAGTCACACTGGCCAGCAGCGTAACTAGTAAGAGTAGGTAAGGGATGTACTGATAATATATATAGTATCTACAGATATGTAAAAAGGATGTACAGACAGATGTGGGTAGGGTTATATATATAGCATTTATATATATGCTGTACATATACTGTAGATGTATAAATGTAGATATACCATACCGTGCAGCACTATTGTACATGCTATCGTACAGAGTATGGATAGACTATAGTTTGGGTAGACTAACTGCAGTAACTATACAGTATACTGTCCTGCCAAAGCGAACTGCAGTAACCATAGGCTACTGTCCTACAGAAGCTAACCGCAGTAGCTATACTGCCCTGCAGAAGCTAACCGCAGTAACTATACTGCCCTGCAGAAGCTAACTGCAGTTACTATACTGCCCTGCAGAAGCTAACCACAGTAACTAACTATACTGTCCTGCAGAAGCTAACTGCAGTAACTATACTGTCCTGCAGAAGCTAACCGCAGTAACTATACTACCCTGCAGAAGCTAACCGCAGTAACTATACTGCCCTGCAGAAGCTAACTGCAGTAACTATAATATCCTGCAGAAGCTAACCGCAGTAACTCTACTGCCCTGCAGAAGCTAACTGCAGTAACTATACTGCCCTGCAGAAGCAAACAGTGACACTGGGAAAAATGGCTTCAAAGTTCTTTGACTATCCAGTGATTTTGTAGTTATTGCAATTCTTTATATTATTTTTCTCTAAAACAGAGCAAGATTGAACTCTGAAACTTTGTCACAAGATAAAACAGATATTGTGAAATTCTATTTCACTTATAACAACATGTTTTAAAGAATGCGGTTAGCTTCTGCAGGGCAGTATATATCTATCCTCATCATGTGACACATGATTAGAGTAAAATGTATTGTCATTACAACAACAAAAAGTACAAGAAAAGGTACAGTAGAGTACAACAAAAAGAAGTTTCATCCAACCAGAGTGCAAAAGTAACAGTAAAGTGCAATAGTAATATACAATGTACCGGTGATTAAACTGGGTATACAATATATAAATTAGTACTACTGGGCAGTCGCGGACTGGGACCATAATTCCTACCGGGAATTTGACTCAGGCAGGCCAGGCCGCGTGAATGCTTTACCCAACGCAGTTGTGTTTCCGCGTCTCTGATTGGCCAGGTCATTTCTGGTCATGTGACATGTACGCCCAATCGTGGGACCGCAAGTGTCTACACTGGTTAAGCTTAGGCGCTCTTTCGAAGTTGGTTAAGGTTAGAGTTTGTCTTAGAGCATGGCGATAGAACGCCTGCCCTTCTTTCGACGGTTAAGCTTAGGCACTCTTTCGAAGTTGGTTAAGGTTAGAGTTTGTCTTAGAGCATGGCGATAGAACGCCTGCCCTTCTTTCGACGGTTAAGCTTAGGCACTCTTTCGAAGTTGGTTAAGGTTAGAGTTTGTCTTAGAGCATGGCGATAGAATGCCAGGTAGTTTGCAGACTGTTAGACCCGGAAATAGGCACAGAACTTGCTGTCCCACGATTGGCGCACATGTCACATGACCTGGCCAATCAGAGCGCAAAACTTGCATGCGGAAACACAACTGCGTTGGGTAAAGCATACACGCGGCCAGGCCCATACCCATTACTTCGAAGCAGAGAATATTATGTACAAGGCGGAAGAGCCCTTCGGAGCTAAACCAATCAGAGAGGGTCTTCGCTGTACACGGGCTAGCCAATCAGAGAGCGTCTTCGCAAACTGCGGCTACAGAAAAATATCACGCATTCCTGCCTGCTTGCCTGAACTTATATATGCGCAAATAGAAACATGTATACCGACCTGGCCTGCTTCGGAGTTCAGTGGCCTGACTGCGGGCACAAACAAACAAATAAAAAAATTTACAAAAGCATTTGCCAGTCAGCCAGGGCAGCCAGGCCATACCAGTCTGCCAGGCCACCGGGAAAACTCCCGGTGCTCCCGATGGCCAGTCCGCTAGTGCTACTGGGTGTAGTACTAATCATATGTAAGCCTACAAAGTTGTAATATTAATATGTACATTTATACAGAGACACAATGAGTCATTACCGTGCGTTTGCTATTCAGAGGTGTTTGCATAGATGTATGGATTAGTGTTTGTGGAGGAAACCTTGAAGAAAGGAGGTGAACTGGGGAGTTCTACCAGACTCTGAGAGCCCAGAGTCCCTTCATGGATTAATTTCCCAATAACTACCGCAGCAGTGAGGACATCCACTGGGAAAATAGGGTCGGATCATTATTGGAAAAACACGAGGCTGCAAACTTCAGACGCGCCGATAATCAGGCGGTACGCTGCGATTCACAATAATAACTCCTAATAAAGACCTTTCCAGGCCTCCGCGCTGCGGCCGGAGGGGAGAGGATCAAAGCTCTGCACAGCTGACTCATTATTACAGAACTCTATTAGGACACCGTGAAATGTTAAGAGGTAATTATGTGGATTATAACGGCGTCTGAGGCCTGATATTGAATGAGCTCAATGCGAGTCTCTGGGAAAAGGCGGAATGACATTGAAACTGGGTCAGAAATGATAACCGATTGTTATTACACCTTCTTGCGATGCACGAGCGCAAGTAATCACTCGCGTTTCATCAGTTGATGTGTGTGTGTGTGTGTCTGTCTGTCCGCAACTGTGATTACTTGTGCATTTCTCATCCGATTTGGCTCAAACATGGTCGATGCGTTCACAAGGACAAGGACTATTGAATTTTTGCCATCGGTGTATGGATAACTAAGGACCAAGATGGTTACCGACTAGATGTGTTGCTATGTCTCGCCTCGACTACTGCAATGCACTGCTAGCTGGTTTACCAGCTACCACCACCAAGCCACATCAGCTCATACAAAACGCAGCGGCCTGCCTGATCTCCAACATGCCAAACTCAGCCCATGTTACCCCACTTCTTGACCTGGCATACAGTGCAACAAGGGGATCGGCACACCCCTACGCTCTGTATCTTCTTTTTTTTTCTCCTTTTTCCTCCAATTTTCTCCCATCCCAATGTTAGTCATTATGCCAATTCCCAATCCCCTTCCTGGTCGCTGTGCACTTACCCCCCACAGTCAGTCTGGGAGAGTGGAGGCTATCACGTGCTTCCTCCGACACACGTCTAGCCAATCAACCGCTTCTTTTCACCTGGCAGCGCGGACTCTCACTGAGAGCGTATAACGTGTGGAAGGATCACACTATCGCCCTTAGATCCTATCCGCGCTTAGCAGGCGCCCCGACCGAACTGTAGGAGTCGCTGTTTACAACGACCCGGACCCACCCCGCCAGCTTCTCCCACCCTCTAATACTGCGAATTGTATTAGTGTGAACGGCCAGTTAAGCTGGTGACAACCCCGGAGCTGTGAGCTGGATTCGAACAGGCGAATCCAGCGTCTCCGGGATTGGTGACGAACGCAATCTCCGTTACGCGACCTGACCGTCGCTCTGTATCTTCTAACTACACACCCTCAAGACCCCTATCTGTATCTTCTAACTACACACCTTCAAGACCCCTACGCTCTGTATAATCTAACTACACTATGAATTGAAAATGGGGGACCCTGATGTAAACAAGACAAACGTCTTTCTCTGGTCTGCATCCCCTTAACAATTGTGTGTATTGAGCCGTACTGTATTGTACCCATTCTGCAATCTGTTAAATAAAGTTTTCATTCATTCATTCATTCATTCATTCATTCATTCATTCATTAATTCATTCATTAATTAATTCATTCATTCATTCATTCATTCATTCATTCATTCATTCATTCATTCATTCATTCACACACCCTCAAGACCCCTACGCCCTGCATCTTCTAACTACACACCCTCAAGACCCCTACGCTCTGTATCTTCTTACTACACACCCTCAAGACCCCTACACTCTGTATCTTCTAACTACACACCCTCAAGACCCCTACGCCCTGAATCTTCTAACTACACACCCTCAAGACCCCTACCCTCTGCATCTTCTAACTACACACCCTCAAGACCCCTATGCTCTGCATCTTCTAACTACACACCCTCAAGACCCCTATGCTCTGCATCTTCTAACTACATACCCTCAAGACCCCTATGCTCTGCCTCTTCTAACTACACACCCTCAAGACCCCTATGCTCTGCATCTTCTAACTACACACCCTCAAGACCCCTAGCTCTGCATTGTCTGGCTGCCTCAGACCCACTCCTATCCAAGCTCCTGGCCCACCTCAGTCAGGACAGCTGAAACCCGGAAAATGTTCAACTGTGGACTAAAACACACCTCTTCAAAGAATATCTGTAAACTATACTTATACTACTACTTATCATGCTAACACTTGTTACTATTTGACGAACAATGCCACTGACCCTTAGCTGCCAGAGATGTTTCCTTCCTGCTGACTTGTTGTTCACAATTTGTAAGTGGCTTTGGATAAAAGCGTCAACTAAATGACTACATTTAAATGTAAAGATTTGTGACTGGGAGACACTAGGTATGGACATGAGACACTGGGTCTGGATGTTAGGACAGCAGAAGTCTTCTTCGTCTACTTGGTCTTCCACTGTGCCCCGTGGCAGGAGGGTTTCCAGGTTAACATGTGCTGTAGCGCCGCGTTGCACCTTTCTGAGCGGCGTCTAGTTTTTGATCTCCTGAATATCATCACTAATCTGCTATCTGTGTATCTGTTTTCTGTGTTGTAATTATGATCAGTCTAGTGTTGTCTCAGTATTTGTATATTTGATTCAGTCTGTTGTTCTCGCCTAGTTTATTCCCCAGTGTGTTTTTGGCCTTGTGTTAGTTATTTTTCCTCCCAGGTGTGTCTTGTTCCCAATTACCCTCTTGTGTCAATCAGTGTGTGTATATCTGCCTCGTTTGCCAGTCTCTCTTTGTCGGTTCATTGTTTCGGTTCCTTGTTTGATGTCCATGTTGTTACTCTTGCTCTGTCAATTCGCTCCTTGTCTCCCAATGTCAGTAAGTTTAGTTTTCAGTTGTGTTACAATCTTTGTTTTTCGTGTTACAGTCGTTTTGGTCAGTGTTTGTTTGTAGATTAGTTTGTACATTTTCCCTACCAGCGCTGCTGTGGTTTTTGTTTCTTGTTATTTTGTATTTTTCTCTCCGCCAGCCATTGCTGTGCTCTCATTTGAGATCCTTGTTTTTGTTGCTGCCTTTAAAGTAAAGCTTTATTTTTTTACTACTACACCCCTGGCTCCACGTCTCGTCTTGTCTATTGCCTTCTACTCGTCCTGTTCTGTGTTTGGGTCCTCTGCCAACACCAATCCGTAACAGTCCAGGGTTCTAATACGGCCCAGGACACGTATTGCATGTCCTCCGCATCTCTCTCTCTCCCAATTTTTCCAAAACTGTCCTGTCAATAAAATGCACTTAAAAATGCCATAAAAAAGAAATATATATATAAGGAATGCATTGCTGCTGTTCCGCTCCAGGCAGGAAACTCTTGAAAAGGTCAACAGCTAAGCGCTCATGACCAAAGGTACAGCATCTCCTACCAACACGGCAGAAAATGTAAGTAGGCTACTAATTGACCATAGGAAAAATTTACATTGTGTTATAGCCAAGTATTTGTATATATATTTACATTTTGTATTGACGAAAGTACAAAAACAATCATTGAACAAATAATGATTGTGGTCACGGGCGAGTGCTTTCACCAGGAGATTTGGTTAGCATTCCCTCCATCCTCACAGAAGACATTTCTGTGTATAGAGACAATTGTGTAAGCGTCCCTCAAAATATGTCAATATAGTGACACTGTTGGCTACATTTCTGGTTATATCAGATTAAAACATTTAAAGCACAAGGGTATGCATGCTTATTGTATTTGTCTCTTCAGCACTGTCTTGCATGGGTTGCGTTCTACACGGCCAAGGTGCTTGTGGTGGGCAGGGGCGGACCTAGCACATTTGGCGTCCCCTGGGCGAGATTCACCACTGCGCCGCCCCCCCCCCCCCCCCAAAAAAAAGAAAAGATCTTTTTGTATTTTTTCTTTTGTAATTTTTTTTTTTTGTAATTTTTTTTTTATGGCTTTTGCCTCTTCGTAGTTCTCTAACGTTAGTCTTTCTTTCCTCCCATGCTCAATTCTATAAACACTTGACCGATACCCATCAATGCACAGCGCTCTAGCATGTTCTGACTGTGAACACCTAAAGCTGAGGCTCAGACCGACCGACTGTTTTAGATTTTTGGCTCATTTCCCCTTATGTTAGACTTTTTTTTATGTAAAAATAATGGTTGCAGATATAGAGGGGGGCGCCAAAACTGCACAGAAAAAAAAATAAAAATAAAATAATAATAATAATATTGGCGACCGCCTATATCGCCTGTAGGAAGGTCCGCCCCTGGTGGTGGGCTTGTGCGTGTGCTCACGCGTATGTCCTTGTGCTTGATAACATGATATATATTTTTATCATCTATTGATTTTTAATTGAAGTCTTGCACCGAAGAACCATATAAGTCAGTTTTGACATTTTCTGGACAGCCCATGTATTTATAGTTTTAAAATCAATCCAAATCACTTGGAGTGTGAATGTGACACATCACCAGGAAGCCTCTACTGTCTTTAAATATGAATGAACACAATAATCTATTATCTAAATTATGGTAAGTTAGAGTTTTGCGGTCATTCATAGTTTTAGACAGTAGAGGTTGAGTACTTTATTATCTAAAGATGGTAAGTTAGAGTGTTGTGTTCATTCATAGTTAAATACAGTAGAGGTTGAGTACTTTACTTTATATTTACTTATTTTGATGTTATGTAATAGATATTAATACAATTTAACGTTCATCATGTAATGTGTCAGGTGTGCACCCTAGGCAGGTTAGCTGATCGCCATGGATACTTCAAATGAACAAAAAAACAAATATACAACTTTCACAGACCCATTTGTTTGCCATTAAAAATATAATTATAATAACGTATAATGGCTCAGGAGGTAGAGCGGCCGTCTGGTAGTCGGAAGGTTCCAAGTTCGATTCCCGCTCCTCCTGGGCAGTGTGTCAAAGTGTCCTTGAGCAAGACACTTAACCCCTAACTGCTCCAGATGAGCAGGTTGGCACCTTGCATGGTCGCCTCCGCCGTCTGTATATGTGTGAATGTGTGATTAAATCACAGTAAATTTCACAGAGTACATTTGACTCAAACTGAGTACATTTTACTCAAACTGAGTAAAATTGTACTCAGTTTTAGTCAAATTTACTCTGCAAAATTTACTGTGTGGGTAAAATCAAATGTGAGGAACACTATATAGTGCTTCGGATAAAAGCACTATATATACGTAATAACGCACAGTATAATTTGTTAGGATTGGTGGGGTAGTGAGGGAAGGAGAGTAGAACCCAATTTGCAGCAAAATAATGAGGGAGGCAGAGACGGCAGGATTCGTGTAGATAAGGACTTTACTTTGTTCAACATAACACTACACGAAACGGCGCAGCCGTGCTGGCACTAATAAACAGCAAACTTGAGAACATGGAAAACATAAACGGTGCAGTCGAGCTGCCACTAATAAACAGCGAACTTGAGAACACGGAAAATAAACAGGCAACAGCTAAACACAAACACTTACTTAGTACGAAAACACTGTGCAACAATGACATGGACAGGAGGTATGACACCACAATGAGGTGATGACAAACCCACACTTAAATATCAGACTAATTACAAATTGACAACAGCTGGCAAGCCAGTCTAAAACAGTAAATCAACCACAAGGACACAAAAGCATTATTACCAAAACACAACCAGACAGGTGAACAACATCACACAAGGGGAGGGAAAGTCAACAACAGCACACACCATGAAATCACATTAATCATACCATTAATTATATTAATTACATTTGTCAACATGGTTAATGTGAAGGCCTGCACCATCTGCTGGTGTCCAGTAGAGGGTGGTATGAGACCACTGAAGGGAGGTAGATAACCACTGTTCACCTTGTGACCAAAGTTCACATTGTCCTCCCTGGTCTGCTGGTGTCCACTAGAGGGTGGTATGAGACCACTGAAGGGAGGTAGAGAACCACTGTTCACCTTGTGACCAAAGTTCACAGTGTCCTCCCTGGAACCGTTACAATAATTTGTATTATACAGAACCATTTGAAAAACAATCCGTGTACAGTATGATGCAAATGCCTCAGCCCTAGATGACAGATTATTTATGATGTACAATGGCATTATAGCTGGACTCCTGTCATGGAATAAAAGCGCTCTGTACACGTCCCGGGCCTGGTCCCCGTCTCCACGCATGACCGCTGGCTAATAATTCTAGGGCTTCCTTGAATCCCAAAAATAGTGATTCCACAAACGCGATTCTACGCGTCACCATGTCACATTCTATAAACACGACACGTGTCACATCGCAGGAAGATGGGGGGGGGGGGACAATGTTGGCCGACGGCGATGAGAGAGCGCAATGAAACGCTGCGTGCATTCAGAGAGGGAACGCGATCCATGAATACAGACAGGTTTACCTTCCAAGATGCGCTGCGCCCCACTCTCACCCGTCAATATGTTGTTGTTTCTAACCTGCATGGAACGAGGGTGGGAAGAGGGGGAGGGGGGGCTGACTTACTCACCGACTCCGCTGTCATGGTTGAGAGACATTACATTTAAACCATACGTGAAGCGAGTCTCTTTTTTCCCCCGGAGTGAAAATAGTTGAATGACACTTTTATAGACAGTCTGCATCCCATCACACGGCCCATAATGCATCCTGGGTATCAGGTTGACGATTGTCTGCCTCGGATGAGAAGAGGGGCAGAGAACAGGTAATTTTTTCTTTTTCTTTTTTATAAAAGAGAATGGCAGAGCATTATAGAGCATGTCTGTGTGTGTGTGTGTGTGTGTGTGAGTGTGAGTGTGAGTGTGAGTGTGAGTGTGAGTGTGAGTGTGAGTGTGTGTGTGTGTGTGTGTGTGTGTGTGTGTGTGTGTGTGTGTGTGTGTGTGTGTGTGTGTGTGTGTGTGTGTGTGCGCGCGCAGTGGCGATTCTAGGATTTTAGCAAAAAATTAGTGAATCAACGTTGAAATAGGGTTCGGCAGAAATATTGAATCTATGTTGAAGCCTGACATCGAAATTATACAGATCGTTGTCTATGACTTACATGTTGAATCAACGTTAGGTGTCAACCATAACTGATACTATATCAATGTTGATTCAACCATCATCTAAATGGTAATCTACATGCACATTTTAGTTGATTTTATATTGAATCAATGTTAGACATCAATGTTTATTCAACCATAATCTAAATGGTACTCTACTTGTACATTTGTAACTTGTACATCTACTTGTAACTTGTAAAGTTAAGGAATCAATACTGATTAATGTACATTTTACATTAAAATATTGCTGCTGATATGTATACATCATAACATTACATGTTTTTTTCCTGCTGTTAAACACACTATTGTTAAATAAATAATAATACAATTCTTATATGACCATATTTCCAAAAATGTGTGAACAAAAATGACAACATGGCTTTAATATGATTTTTTTTCTTTTTTCTAGGGTATCATACTTCCAGTGACCATACCTTTTACACAAAAAAAAATAACAGACCTTATAACAGGCTTTCATTAACAATACATATATAGCCACTGCCAGAATAGTGACACACATATTGTGTGTGGTGAGCACACGCATTCATGCACAACGAAGACAAGATTGCGTTGTCTCAATCATTTTAACTATAAATTTATGAGCTCAAAGTATGAGCTCACTACTGACTGAAATGTCCAACAAAAAGCATCAATTGTCAAATAATATTGATCACATTAACTAGACTAGATGTTTGAGGAAATTAGAAAGGGAACAACAACTTAACCCTTGTGTCTGATAAGATTCGTATTTGTTTGATAACTTTGCAGTGATTATGTTTGTAGCCAACATAATATGTGGCATAATCTTTTAATTATCTTGTATTTTTTTTTTACTCTTCATAAATTGTTTATTCCACTTCAGCTCGATCATAACCACCACATATTCTTTTTTTTGTCATATTTAACAACTCTTTTCAGAAAAGTGGGAGTATTTCATTACAAAAATAATATAAAAAATGGTTATGATCAGGGCTGAAGTTGAATAAAATATTTATGGAAAAGAAAGTGGGAAATTATTTCAACATAATCTTTTTATGGAGTTTTTCAATTTAGTCCCCTAATAAGAGTATAATACTTTAGTTTTCAGACACAAGGGTTAAATAACAATGGCATAGGATTTGAATTTAAACACAGTGGAGCTTAGATGATCTACAGTTGTCCACGACTTATCCTCCAAGGCATCTGCTATATAATAATCTTCAGATTTACTTAAGTGTTATTAGTAGGTTACAGCAGTAAGCATCAGTTTGCTCAGTCAATTATGGCCAATTCGTTTTATATTGTTTAATACAGTTAAATAAATAGATAAATGAAAAGCAATTTTTTTTGGATCCCCCCCCCCTGTACCGAAAATAATACCGAACCGTGTCTTCAAAACCGAGGTACGTACCGAACCGTGGATTTTGTGTACCGTTACACCCCTAATGTTTCTATAACTCTCTCCCATATAACTCTCTCCCATACCCTTAACACCAACCGCTGAAGTGCCCTTGAGCAAGGCACTAAACCCCCAACTGCTCCAGTGGAGTTGCTCAGTGGCCAACAGTGTCAGACTGTGGTTGTACTGGGGCCTAACAAAATTAATAGTTGGTTTCAGGTTGGTTGTCAGTTTGGCCATGGGTAGGTAGGGAATTTATTTTATTTAATTTTTTTATTTTATTCTTTCCCACGGCGACTATGGATAGGGAATTTCTTTATTTAATTAAAATGTTCACAACAACATGGATGCATGTACTCTGCCACCATGTTTAATATCCATAATACTAAATGTTTGACTAAGATTTCTATGAAACTTTATTAAAAAAAAAAAAAAAACAGATTTTTAATTTTTTTTATAATTTTTTCTAAAAACTCATAAAATATATTGGGTTGCACCTAAATCGGCAGGGTCGGTCGGCAACCTGAAACCAACTATTAATTTTGTTAGGCCTGGGCAGCTCCCAGGTGTGAATGGAACTCTGTGAATGTGAAGCAGGGCGTAGCTGAAAAAGAGCATCCGTGCTCAGCGAACCTACCCTGGGTAAATAAAGGTTAAAATAAAAAATAAAAAAAATAAACACTGCAAGAACAGGCTGAAGCAGCAAGTCATTCAAGTAGATGCCGTCCATGGAAGAACAGTGTCCATGAGGGTAATTCCTTGTACTGTATGAACCAGGGAAACAGTGTGCTGGGGTACCCCAAGTTTGACTCTGGTTCGCTTGACAATTAAGTTTGGGTCACTTCGGTTCCAAGAACAGGCTGAAGCAGCAAGTCATTCAAGTAGATGCCGTCCATGGAAGAACAGTGTCCATGAGGGTAATTCCTTGTACTGTATGAACCAGGGAAACAGTGTGTGCTGTCCTGGGGTACCCTAAGTTTGACTCTGGTTCGCTTGACTTAAGTTTGGGTCACTTCGGTTCCTTGAGATGCCTCCCTCCCGGTCTGGCGCATAACGAAGCCACTTCTTGACAGTTTCGCTGTAGTCCTGGTCGGTCAGCTTGGGGTCAAACTGTCGAGCAGCAGCTGATAGACACAAAAATAAAAAAGTGAGGAAGAGAGGTGGGTGAGATGATGTACGATGATAAGAGCACCCCTCACTTCACACGAGTGCGATTTTTTTTATCACTCAATTACTCACTCTGTAGGTCTACAGTAACAAGCTACAGTCAGCATCCAGTTAGACTGGACAGGAAAGAGAATTAAGCAATCGCCTAGCCTGACACCATCTAGGCAATACAATGTGTATCCATGCACCTCTAAAGCTCACCAATTACGTTGTCCATTTCTTATAGGTTGCACTTTCATCACTTTATTCCAACATAACACTTTTTTTTAAATAATATATAATTATTTAAATATAATAATATAATATAATTATATTCTGAATCACCAGCATCACCAGCATCACCACCTCACTACCTAAACTTAACCTATGAAGTAGTTTGCAGGGGAGGAAGCTCACCAAACATGCAGGCTTGTAGTGTGGTGTGCTTGAATGGCTTCTTGCTTTCTGAACAACGCTTGTCTTTCTTTCCAGCCCAGTTGAACCCACTGGCCAGGGCGTTGGTCATAGCAGTTTTCAACATCAGTCTGATCAGGTTCTCTGAATTGGTGCCTCCTACCAAAGCCAGGCGAGAAATCTAAATCAGAGAGAAGAAAATGAAGGCCCTGCGTTAGAAACAGCATAACGTTTATTTTATGAACACAGAGCAACCAACTTGTTTATACACACACTTTATGCATGCACTGATATTCCAGCCCATGCCAGTCATTAGGTTTAACCACATTAACCCTCCTGTCCATATGTAAACGGTATATTTGAACAATTTCAAAACATTTCATAAATAGCAGATATACAAGCTCTAACACGTTTTGAACTAGAAAGTGCTAAACACATTTTTCCCCTGAACAAGACCACACTGAAACGATCTATATTTGATAAATGAATGCAGTTCAATAAATTACCATCTTTTGACGGACTGATTGCTCCATCAGTAATGATTCTGCCTCATTGAAGTCTTGTTCACTGGCGATTGGCAGCTGGAAGGGGAGCATAGTGGTTGTGGTGGCCACCCCGTGTCCCCTGGTCCCACCAGATATGTTGCCCTCAGCCAACTCGGTCTTGATGAACTGCACATCTCTGGATAGATCCTTCACCACGACAAGTAATTCAGCAAGCATTGAATTATTCTTCTGGATGGTAAGGTCTTCAGAAGAAGAGTTAAAATCATTAAGTGAGAAATAAAAATAAGCAGCAAATCACACGAGGAATTACACCATGTCCAATAGACTTGCCTTTCATAAGCTGCCCGTCATCGCCGGCCATCTGTCTACGCTGTGAAACACCAGATTGCCCTGAGCTGTGTCCTGACATCGCTGTAGAAACAAAATCATAGTTATATATTTCACTATAGTTTGACTGCATTGGATCAAACTGGTGGTAGTTCCCTCTAAAATGGCATACCATTTTGTGCATGTTGTGAGAGACCAGGGGGACTGTAGTATTGCCCCGAGCTGCATCCCGACATCCCTGTAGAAACAAATCATTATATTTAAAAATACAAAATCTGACTTGTCAGTCAAATTAACATACATGTCATAATCACTAACACCGGTTCCTGACAGGCAGCAAGCGAGCGAACTGGAGACGAAATCGCACACGACACTGTCCTGATATGATGCAGCGCGTGTCCGAGTGTGTGTTACCTGGATTCTCGACCAATAAAAAGTGTTTAGGGGCGGGACTCGGCCGCGTAATCGCTCAACTAGAGACACAGCGAGCGAATATTTGAGGGGTGAACGACATCGCTGCTCAGTTCACTGTCGCTCGCGGCAGGTCAGGATAGTCTGATTGAAACGAATACATTTTAATCACTTTTTCTCGCTCGCTCGCGTCGCTCTATGTCAGGAAGGGGTGTAAGGAGTTGTATCCCCGTCTCTCAAAACACTGTTACTGAAAGAGTACAGTATCATACCACTACTTGCACTTTGTCGATCTTGCAGCTGCTGGACATGTGAGGCCTGCTGCTGCTGGTGATACTGTACAATATCAAATCCTGGCATCTCGGCTGAAACACAGTAGGAAATACACAAAGTTATTAGCAAATGACGCTATTGTAATCCCCCATGTGAGAAAATGTTTGATTTCCATTCAGCTGATTTCACGTGCACTGCCAAATACTACTTTAATAAAAATATCAAAGACAATGCGAGACAATACAGATATTTTAAACATGCCAGAATATTATGTTATGAGATTGCTTGATAACTCACCATTATGTTGAGTTAGCGATTGCCGGTAGTTGCTAGTAACCAGATCTACAAAGGGGAAATGTAAAATAAGTTGCGACTCAAACATGGTGGAAATTGTGCTCAATATAAAAGCATTATGTACAACTACACATTTTTATTGTGACATTGCTTGCAAGTTGTGAAGGCTTTGAATTTTTGTAGTGGGCTGGCATGCACATTGTAAACATGTATACTGTTGCATGCATGATGCCAGCGACCTGCCAGCAAGCTCCTCACAAGAACACAGATATGGGTTCACTTACTGTTATTTGGATCAGGAGTCTGCAACGAATCTAAATAGCTGTAGATCATGCCACCATCCAAAGAATCTAAAAAAGGTAAGCCAGGGTGAGAATTGAAGATGCTACAAATCATGTTTAAACAGTCATCTAGTTGGCATTTTAACATTCATAGCAACATACCATTCATTGTAGGCTCTTGGCCAACAACTGGAGGGTTGCCGGATCTTAGCGCCTTACGAGACCGGCTCGATTTTAGTCTGTCCTACAACATATTTTAGTTGGCATGTTATTCACAATGTATATATTTTGGGCCAACTATAGAATAACTGCAAGAAATGCAGAAGTCCAATCAAATTAAAATGCTCAATTTGTCGGTACATGGTCAGACTAATTCGTTTAACTGTTTATTATTATTATTATTATTATTATTATTATTATTATTATTATTATTATTATTATTATTATTATTATTATTATTATTATTATTATTATTATTATTATTATTATTATTATTATTATTATTATTATTATTATTATTATTATTATTATTATTATTATTATTATTATTATTATTATTATTATTATTATTATTATTATTATTATTATTATTATTATTAACTGTAGCAGTGATCATTTCCAAAGTGCCTATATAAAATAAATGCATTGCATCAATACCTGGGAAACCCACATCAGGTGCTTTGGCAAAACGTTTTCTTTTGGCGTCGCCACTCGAGTCATCAGAGTCCGAGTGCACATACTGCTGATTTGGCCTAAAAAAAGTATATATATACACACATATAAATAAATGTAGTTATGATACTACGTTTATTAGTCAAGGCTAAAGTCTGAATACATAGGCCCTCAGGCCACTGTGTGTTATCCTTTTAGCACTACTTGCAACTACAACAGCAGTGCCATTATTTACAACACCCTAGGGAGAGTTGTCCCTTTAACAAAGTGAACACTGTACCTGGATCTTCTTTTCTGGCGGAGATCTCCTTCGTCCTCAGATTCAATTTCAGAGGTTGGACACATAGTTGAGGTGTACTTGGTCTCTCGTTTTTTGGCCTCATCATGGGTCTCTGGAAAGAGCAGAGAGAAAATGACAATTAACATATCTGCAGTCCAGTGTTTAACGAAAAAATATATGTACCTCTTATCATATGTGCATCGTCACAATTTGCGTCCTCACTTTTTGTGTATGTGTTGCACGAAATACTCACCACACGTAGTAAGCTCACGTACATCCTTATAGGTGATCCATTTATCATCTGGTTGCAGTCCATCTCGAAGGGCTTTTGTGAGCTTTATGTGTTTAGGGGGCCATAACACAGTCTGGTCTTTAGCATTAAACCAGCTCTCTAGAACTACTGCTGTCCCACCATTTGGGAACTGTACAACTGACCACAGCACCACCTCACCATTCATCTTCAAAGGGCTGAAATGAGAATTTACGGTACTCATAATGATCTCTCCTTACAAGCCATTCCCATACCGTCCTAAACTAATATAATCCAGCCTTATTTCTGTCTGTAGTCGTCGGTGTAGGTTAGCCAGTGTACATATCCACACGGTTCTCGTCTAGGGCTCCTCGGATGGCGGCACAAGGTTAGGCCGCCCAGCCTGGATAAGCACACTAGCTCGGTACGATGAAACGTTGGTAATGCTGGTCACTGTAGAACGGTAGCCGCACGATACACTATACATAATAGACTAATACTTAATAATAGAATAGGTCGAACTCGACGATACAGCGTTAAACTCTGACACTTCAGCTATCAATTTGCACGCGGTCTCAAGGCTCTATTTTGGGGCAAAACGGGCACACTTCACAGCACGTTGTATCGTGGTGAAGGCTTCAACTTATTGGGGTAACTAACTGCTGTATCCACCTGCAACGTATTTATACGTAAGGTGAATAATCTATAGTACCAGCCTTATTTCTGTCTGTAGTCGTCGGTGTAGGTTATCCAGTGTACATATCCACACGGTTCTCGTCTAGGGCTCCTCGGATGGCGGCACAAGGTTAGGCCGCCCAGCCTGGATAAGCACACTAGCTCGGTACGATGAAACGTTGGTAATGCTGGTCACTGTAGAACGGTAGCCGCACGATACACTATACATAATAGACTAATACTTAATAATAGAATAGGTCGAACTCGACGATACAGCGTTAAACTCTGACACTTCAGCTATCAATTTGCACGCGGTCTCAAGGCTCTATTTTGGGGCAAAACGGGCACACTTCACAGCACGTTGTATCGTGGTGAAGGCTTCAACTTATTGGGGTAACTAACTGCTGTATCCACCTGCAACGTATTTATACGTAAGGTGAATAATCTATAGTACCAGCCTTATTTCTGTCTGTAGTCGTCGGTGTAGGTTATCCAGTGTACATATCCACACGGTTCTCGTCTAGGGCTCCTCGGATGGCGGCACAAGGTTAGGCCGCCCAGCCTGGATAAGCACACTAGCTCGGTACGATGAAATGTTGGTAATGCTGGTCACTGTAGAACGGTAGCCGCACGATACACTATACATAATAGACTAATACTTAATAATAGAATAGGTCGAACTCGACGATACAGCGTTAAACTCTGACACTTCAGCTATCAATTTACAACTCCCAAACGTTCCCGTAAACATGTTGTGACCTGTGTATTTACCACGTCTCCCAGTCACACAAGTCACACAAGTCTCCCAGTCACACAAGTCACACAAGTCTCCCAGTCACACAAGTCACACAAGTCTCCAAGTCACACAAGTCACACAAGCCCAAGTCTCCAAGTCACACGAGTCACACAAGTCTCCAAGTCACACAAGTTTCCCAGTCACACAAGTCTCCAAGTCACATGAGTCACACAAGTCTCCAAGTCACACAAGTCTCCAAGTCACACAAGTCACACAAGTCCAAGTCTCCAAGTCACACGAGTCACACAAGTCTCCAAGTCACACAAGTCACACAAGTCCAAGTCTCCAAGTCACACGAGTCACACAAGTCTCCAAGTCACACAAGTCACACAAGTCCAAGTCACACAAGTCACACGAGTCACACAAGTCTCCAAGTCACACAAGTATCCCAGTCACACAAGCCCAAGTCTCCAAGTCACACGAGTCACACAAGTCTCCAAGTCACACAAGTCTCCAAGTCACACAAGTCACACAAGTCCAAGTCTCCAAGTCACACGAGTCACACAAGTCTCCAAGTCACACAAGTCTCCCAGTCACACAAGTCTCCAAGTCACATGAGTCACACAAGTCTCCAAGTCACACAAGTCACACAAGTCCAAGTCTCCAAGTCACACGAGTCACACAAGTCTCCAAGTCACACAAGTCACACAAGTCACACAAGTCCAAGTCACACAAGTCACACAAGTCTCCAAGTCACACAAGTCACACAAGTCTCCAAGTCACACAAGTCTCCAAGTCACACAAGTCACACAAGTCACACAAGTCCAAGTCACACAAGTCACACAAGTCACACAAGTCTCCAAGTCACACAAGTCACACAAGTCTCCAAGTCACACAAGTCTCCCAGTCACACGAGACTCATGTGACTGGGAGACTCGTGTGACTTGTGTGACTGGGAGACGGGGTAAACACACAGGTCACAACATGTTTACAGGAACGTTTGGGAGTTGTATTTGGAGTATATTTCCTGACTGTAGTGAACTAGGCTAGATGTCTGCCCCACTTCCAGTGATGAAGTTAAGCTAGGCTAACGGTCCAGGCGTTCCCTAAGCCCAAAGCATGCAGAGAGACGAAAAAGGTATGCATCTTCTTGTCCAACTCCAGGGAAGATGTTAAATAAGCTAATTTCACAAAATGTTGGAGTTTTCCTTTAAGCGTTTCAATTGGCCAGCCAAACATGTTATCTGTGTACATGTAATATTGTACTAATTGTGTATTTATTAATGAGGTAAGTTATGCCCCGAAATCCGACGTTAGAGTCAGTGTGTCAATATAGTTACTGCACTTTAGCTTTGTAGGGCAGTATGGTTATGCTGTTAAATGAAGTAGTGGTATTGCAATGGCACCATCTCCGTCTGGAGAGAGAAGACATTTGCGCTTGATATAGCGAAGTTTATCTATCCCTATATCTTCTTGCAAGCCACTGACCTTGTATGTACCAATGTATGATGATTCACAGGGATACATGTAGTATGGCTGTTTGTGTCTGTACTTTCTGTAAATTATATATACCTCTTCCTCTGATTTAAGAATATTCTCTACTAATGCAAATCCATCTCCAACCTCAATACAATTGTCTCCTTTCTTTGTGGACAAAGTAAACCGATGAGTGGAGACCTTCCTGTACTGTTGTGAAGAAGTAAACTGTGGGGGGACAGGCCCATCAGTGTGAATATTACACAAAATTGGATCATCTGTGGGACATGGGGATCCAACATGTGGAATTTCAGACAACCTTTTCACTACCTGTTGTAGAGGCTGATGTGGCTTGCGTAGAAGATGCTTAATTTGTCCAAGATAGTTCTCAAAAGGGAATCCTGAGATATTATCTAGAGTGCCAAACTTCCTGTATTCCTCAGCCAAATGAATAAGCTGGTGTACATTGTACACAATTTCACCTCTTCCATACACTGTCCCAAAGTGTTCAACAAAAGAAACCATCAACTTGTGCGCAAAGGCCAACATTTCCTCAGAAATACTAGGGGACAGCAACAAGTACATTCCAACAGAAAACAACATGAAGTTGTCATACAGCTCACTGGGGAGGGAATCCTTCAAAACAACAGGACCCCAATACAACATGAAGGATCGCAACTCAGTAGCTTTCCAGCGATCTAACTCTGACAGTTCCCTTGGTTTACGGTTAAATTCACAAGGCATGTAGGGACGTAGCTTTAGCAGTTTACCTGAAATGGCTTGTACAGTTTTGGAAGGGACCCTTGTTGCCAAATTCTTCCCCTTTAACCATATATTAAGCAGTTTCCTTGTAACTCCGAGACAACAGAGATGCATGTAATCAGTTGGAAACATAGAAACCATCTTAACTAAACCTGTTAAAGGGCTCGTCCCATTGTGATGTGCCTCATCAACCATGTCTGAGAAACTGGAGTCTGTCCTAAGTCTGACTTTTGTTTCAGGATATGTCATTTTATTTCTCCATACACCCTCCTGAAAACACTTGTCACAACCAGAATAGCCATTAAATGCCTTGGTCTGCTTAATATAAGCTCTAGCCGGGGCATCACAAATGAAAGAAGAAATCTGTACATCAAATTGCTTGTCATTATAAATAATGCCATTAGACAGTACATTCTGAAGATCTTTGACAAACTGCTCTAGGTATTCAAAAACACTCTTTGGCTTGCTTAGACCACAAAAAATGCCAACAACAAATGGGGACTTTGTGTAGTCACATTTGAGACTTCCAAGTATGGGCCAAAACTGAAGTTTAGAACTTTTGAATAAAGGTAAACCATCTATATTAAACTGTAAATTAAGAGTTGTCAGAGTTGCCGGTAAAATCAAACATGCCAACCGTGAAAGCACCCCTTTGACTAAACCAAAATGATAGTATTCTCCCCCTTCAATCTTAGTGGTAGGCACATGTTTTTGTGTTCCTAGCAATGTTCTTCCATCTTTAGGAAGGGTGGGGTGAAACATCTTCAAAAAGGAAAGCAAAGATGATAGTTCAACCAGAGAGACTGAATAGGATGTTGCCCAATATTTTAAACTTGTCATGAGGAAATCTTCATTATGCTCATCACTGTCAAAGACATGTTCAGGTTCAATTTCGTCATCCCCAGCTATACTTTCAAAATGTGCATTTGACTCACCTGGTGAGTCAATATTTTCACTTTGATCACTGATAGTTAGTGGTCTGTTTAGTGGCAAGTCTGAAGTTGATAAATCTAGTGGCAAGTCTGATCTAGTTGTTAAATCTAGTGGCAAGTCTGTCTTTGGTAAATCGAGCAGGCACTCAGTATAGGCTGTGACAGGATCTGTGTTCTCTAAAGAGTGATGGTTTGTCCTTGAATTAGCAGCAACAATTAACTTATAATCAGTGAGGATAGCCTGCTCTGTCTCTCTCACTAATTTGTTGACTCTACGTCTTTTAGCCCGAGAATAAGATGACATAGTGATGAGGTGCTGTAGTCAATGTAATGGTACATACATTGTGCTATTTACTTGGCTAGAACAGGTCTTTGCTTCAATTGCTGCAACGTGCGGCTTCTTGAAACTGGTACGTGATTCTGGAAAAAGAACGAAAAAAGGGGGGAAGGTCGACATTAATGTGCTGCATTGCAATGTGCAGGGTGAAACGCTTGCATAATTCTACATTTTGATCAATATCAAGAGAGTCCATTATTATATTATTGTTATATTGTTCATTAGAAAATACCATGTATATAACCAAACGTCTAACTATATAGTCAATGTAATGGTACATAAATTGTGGTATTTACTTGGCTAGAACAATTAAGTCTTTGCTTCAATTGCTGCAACATGCGGCTTCTTGAAACTGGTACGTGATTCTGGAAAAAGAAAGAAAAAAGGGGGGAGGGTCCTGATTAATGTTCTGCATTGCAATGTGCAGGGTGAAACGCTTGCATAATTCTACATTTTGATCAATATCAAGAGAGTTCATTATTATATTATTGTTATATTGTTCATTAGAAAATACCGTGCATATAACCAAACGTCTAACTATATACTATCTGTATGTCATGCATGTCCCTCCCTATGCCATAAGTGTCATCATGTGTATGTCATAAATGTCACTGGGGGACCCTGATGTAAACGAGACAAAAACGTCTTTCTCTGGTCTGCATCCCCTTAACAATTGTGTGTATTGAGCCATATTGTATTGTACCCCTTCTGCAATCTGTTAAATAAAGTTTTCATTCATTCATTCAACATTAGCAGGACCAGTGGCACGCCAAACAGCCTGCAAACTACCTGGCGTTCTATCGCCATGCTCTAAGACAAACTCTAACCTTAACCAACTTAGAAAGAGTGCAAGGGGAGATGAAGCATATAGCGATATAAACATAGTCATAGCATCAAATTAGTATTTAGATAAGCCACAGAAAAAAATCACGTTATAAAAATAAGCAGTTTCTAAGAAAAAACGATTTGTTATGTAAAGCGCTTTATCAACATGGGCGCCGCCATTTTGTTTGGTGACATCACCGTCGCGGTGCATTTAGCTAGCTGGCTACCTAGCCGCAGCCGGGATTCAAAGCCAACTAACCGGCTAACCCAGCTAGCTAAATACTGCATGTAGCTAGCAGAACTGTAAAATTTGTTTGAACAGCCATACAAAAAGAAACACGCGGTCCCGTTGTCTGGTAGGCAACGTTGCATTTACGGATCCACGTGTTTACTAGGCCAGCTAGCGCGTGCTTCCTTGACTTCTTCCTGTTCACCCAATAAGCATGCTTTTGATTGGCTGAGTCGCACAACGTCATTCAGTACCAACGCACGCAATTGGACCACGCAATTTCTATTCGTTTGGCGCTAGAATATTTACATCGAAATAACTTAAACAACCGTACGATTCCACTTGCACACTCTCCAGAGTTATATTAAGCACATGCTAACGAATATTCATGAATATTTATCTTAGTTGACGTATATATATATTTACCTACCAAACTGCAGCATAAGCACATGCACAACGCCGTCAAGATCCACTGGTCACACTCACAATAACGTTATTTTTCACAGAACACAGTTAAGATAAAAGTAATATAGCCAAAACTTACTGTAAAGCACTCAGTAGAATCAAATCCGGGGGAACCAGACGTGCTGTTCTGTTGCCATGCAGTTCACATTGAGAGAGTGCTCAGCTGCATGCTGGGACGTACCATATCTGTTTAAATTGGGGGGGGGAATTCGGATCGGTCCAACGTAATGACGACAAACAGCATACGTTGAACAGCATACGTTGATTCAACATTTATTAGATATTGGCATTTCAATCATTAAAATGCAACCACAAAACAATATTGATTCAATGATATGTTTTCAACATTAGTCAATTTCTTCAGCGGTTAATGGGTGATTCACCATCAATCGTCGACCTTAACCAAAAATCAAGCATTTTGACCATAAATCAACATTGAATTAACACCTTTTGCTATCTGGGGGGGCATGAGCTATTTTTATAGCTACATATGACCGGTTAGTATAAAGGAAGTTGGGTTTATGTAGACATGTAGCCTAAGTGTAGCAGGTAATGTATAAAGGTAAGTATTAGGTTACATTATTTTACCAATAGCAGATCAGACCACTCTTTTCAGCCATTGGGGTTCATAGAAAATATTTTATTGGCACCACTGCTGTACAAGTCTCTTTTTTTTCACATGAAAGACACAACAACACAATAATAATAATAATAATACATAAGACATCACAGGACAGAAACATATTGCAATAATGATAAGATAATAGAGATAAAATAGAATAAATTAAATTAAAACAGAAATAAAAAATGTATTATATTGATAGACATTACAAAAGAGATTCCTAATTACAACAATAATTGTTCACCCAAGGGCTGTCTACTATTAACAAACCTAAAACATATTAGCCATTGTAGGTCATTCACCAGGTCAGAGCGAAATAGTAAATTATAGGCACAACTCCCAATATCACCCTCAACATAGGGGCCCCCCAGGGCTGTGTTCTGAGTCCCCTCCTCTACTCCCTGTACACACATGACTGTGTGGCTCAGCGGAACAACAACACAATCATCAAATTTGCTGACGACACAGTAGTGGTGGGCCTGATCTCTGCAAACGACGAGAGGGCCTACCTGGAAGAGGTCAAGGTCCTGGCGGTATGGTGCCAGGAGAACAGCCTCTCACTGAACGTCAGCAAAACAAAGGAGATGATTGTGGACTTTAGGAGGTCGGGGGTCAGGGACTACAGCCCCCTCAGCATCGACGGGGCACCGGTTGAGAGAGTGAACAGTTTTAAGTACCTCGAAGCCCACATATCCGAGGACTTGACATGGACCACACACATGGACAGTGTTGTGAAGAAGGCATGACAACGCCTCTACTTCCTCAGGCGCCTAAGGAAGTTCCAAGTCAGTCAGAAGATCCTTAAGAACTTCTACTCATGTACAATAGAGAGCATCCTGACTGGCAATATCACCTCCTGGTTTGGGAATAGCACCGCACAAGACCGAAGCAGACTACAGAGAGTGACACGTTCAGCCGAACGCACAATTGGAGGGGGGCTTCCCACCCTCCAGAACATTTACAACAAGCGGTGCAGGGGTAAGGCTAAGAGAATCATCAAGGACTCCAGCCACCCAAACAACTGCCTCTTTGAACTGCTGCGGTCAGGCAAGCAATACCGGAGTCTCATGGCAAGCACAGAAAGACTCAGACGAAGCTTCTATCCCCAGGCCATCAGGCTGCTCAACGAACAATAACACTATGCAACAACCATCAAATGCACACAGCACACACATCCACACGCACACACTCACTTTAAACAAACAACACACTGCAGCACCCACTCTCCACATTTTAAAACACCTAAACACACTTTATATTTATTTGTAAAGGATTTGCACTACAACCCATGTAAATTGTACCTAAATTGTACCTCATCCCATTTCTGCTTTGCACTATAGTATTGTATATTAGTACATTGCATAGTATATTGTATATTGTATGGTAACTCCGTACATCGAACATTGTACATATGTATATACTGAACACTGTGACTTCTATTTTTACTTCTATTTTACATGCTATACTATTTTATTTCATACTTATCTTGTCTAGCACAGAGTCTGGAGCGTAACAGTAAGAAGCATTTTGTATAAAAGTATTCTGTACTTCTGTATGACTATTAAAGAAACTTGAACTTGAACTTGGGTCTATTGTTCTAAGAATAACATTCGTCTAAGAGCCCAATAGCCAGCAAGGCCACTGGACTGGAGACCAGAAGCAGAGCAGCCATTGTAGTGCTGTACAAGTATTTTAAAGTGTTTTATCACTCAATAAATTAAATTAATAATAAACTAAATTAATTGTATCAGTTGCCCCATGGCATGAAATTATTCATTCATATTAATTCAAGTATTTGCATGTGAGTGAAAGGTACATGCATCATTTCAAATATTGTATTGTCACCAGTGCTGTGCTTATTTACATTTATACAACTGGTTACCAATCAAAAAGTATTTTAAACAAGTGTTTTCGCACTCAATTATCAAGTTGCATCATGACATGAAAGGGATTCAAGTATTTCATGAATGCAAGGTACATACATAATATTGTATTGCCTCCATTGCTGTCAGACAACTATTTACTTCTCCGAGTATTAACATAAATGACCACTCATTAGCAGATCAGACTTTTCTCTTGTAGTACTTTTACTACTGGATGGCACTATCACTAAATACCACCTCTGCTTGTAAATGCTGTATGGTGCAACAAGCTCTGGTAAATATACAACAGGTCACAGTAATGTGGGATTTCACAATGGATGACAAGCTGTTTATTGACCAGAGAACTGGGCAACTGGAAGTTTCAGATGGAGCACTTGCTAAAAGCTAAAGGACTATGGGGTATGCTAAATAGGGACAGGTACATTAGCTGCAGATGCTAATGATCAAGCACAGGCTGAGTTTGATAAATGGAGAGATATATACAATATACAGTAAATAAATACAGTAAACATATACTGAGGTCTACAGTAGGTGTAATATTGCACAGTGCTGTTTAAAAGCTAAGAGTCCAGGAAGATGGTAACTGTCACTCTGTGCTCAGTGATGCAGTGAGGCACAGTGATGCATTGTATAGTCTGATGGCTGTTGCAATGAAGGACTTCCTGTGCCGTTCAGTGCTGCATTTGGGTAGTGTGAGCCTGGCACTGAACATGCTCCTCCTGTCAGCCAAGTCTCTGTATAGTGGGTGGGAGGGGTTTTCCCTGATGGCCTGGAGCTTAGCAAGGCTCCTCCTCTCCGCCACCCTTGCTAGGGAGTCCAGCTCCACCCCAACCACGCTACTGACCAGCTTATCCAGCCTGTTTGTGTCCCCCGCTCTGTAACTAACCAGCATTATGCATTATTATTAATTTGAGGCATATATACATATCTTCTGTATATTGCTATACAGGCATTTAGCAACCTATAATGGACTCTTTGATGTCCGGCTCTGACCTTATTTGATTGATTGATTGAAAACTAGGGATGTCCGATATTATCGGCCTACCGATATTATTGGCCGATATCGGCATTAAAATGTGATATCGGAAAATATCGGTATCGGTTTTCAAAAAAATAAATAAAAAAAATGTATTTAATTTTTTTTTTACATTTCTATAACCTTTATTTACCCAGGCAAGCAAGTAAGAACAAATTCTGATTTTATTTATTGTCAAAAGTATTAATTGATTCCACAACAAGAGATATGTAATGTTAATTACCTGAAATTATTCCATTTTTTGGGGGGGGAAACCCTGCATATATCGGTATCGGTTGATATCGGTTGATATCGGTATCGGAAATTAAGAGTTGGACAATATCGGTATATCGGTATCGGTAAAAAAGCCAATATCGAGCATCCCTATTGAAAACTTTATTAACAGATTGCAGAATGAGTACAATACAGTACGGCTCAATACACACAATTGTTAAGGGGATGCAGACCAGAGAAAGACTTACGTCGTGTTTACATCAGGGTCCCCCATTTTCAATTCATAATGACATTTATGACATACACAACAACATACAGATATATATATCATGACATTTATGACATACATCTACATGACATAGATATACAGTACTGTTACATTTGTGACATACAAGATATGCAAATATACAGTACTGTTAAATAGAGATCCTAACAGAAAATTATATACATATGAGGGGGAGGAAACTGTACATTATTTCTTACTTTTTACGGCTGTGGGTAGGGCGTTCCACATTTATGTGGCATAATTGCGAAACGTGTTTAGTCCCTTGTTTGAGCCGAATCTGGGTTGAACATGAAAGCAGTGAGGTAAGTTTGTCTTCTTGAAGTTGTTCTGACTGAATCTGCAGTGCACCCGGCTTCTCAGTCTGTCATTGTTGCACTTCCAAATTGCAATCAGCGCCGGAGTTGTCAAGGGTTGCTTCTTGAAGCAGTCAAAATGCGCTCCTTGGCTACACCTACAATGGTTGTCAATAATTTTGGCATCAGCTGTGACCGGTTCAGAAGAACCCACATTGAACTTGAGAGGTTATGTATCCTTTATTCCTTCCGCGCCAGCAAATTATAGTCCCCTGTGTAACTACTGTAACCAGAGTGCTACGGACTGGTTTAAATTTGCATCAGCTTGCGCCAATATGGGCAGGGGCACAATGGGGGCACATACATTTAGTCATTTAGGGCAGGGGCACAATGGGTGCACATACATTTAGTCATTTAGGGCAGGGGCACAATGGGGGCACATACATTTAGTAATTTAGCTGACGCTTTAATCCAAAGCGACAAGTCATCAGGAAGGGCACAACTGAGTAACAATGTTCATCAAAGTGTTGAGTGCTACAGTGTAGGTTAGTATTAGGACAAGTGCATGATGACAGTAAGGTTAGTTAGGGTTATATTTTTATATAAAAAAAGAATTATAAAAAAAAAAAAAAGACAAATCTGGGGTGGCACCTCAGGGGCACCTGAGATTTCAGGCGGGGCACGTGCCCCTGGTGCCCCAGTGGTAAAATCGTGTGTTGAAGGAGTGTGTGTGTGTGGGAATTTAACCCCATTGGGAGGACCTGGATATTGGCCAAAAAAGACAATGTCCAGTCTCCTCCCCCAGCTCTTTCCCAGTCTCTCATGAGGTGCGTGATGAGGTAAACGGAGACCAGTGTTGGGCAAGTTACTCAGGAGGTGTAATTAGTTACTTTAATAAAGCTGTCAACGATTTAAATATTTAATCTGATTAATCGCATGATTGTCCATAGTTAACTCGCGATTAATCGCAAATGAATTGCATATTTTTTATCTGTTCTAAATCTACCTTAAACAGATATTTTTCAAGTTTTAATACTCTCTCACATACATGCACACACACACTTTTAGTCAGAAACAAATATAGTATCAATGAGAGTATCAATAATACACCTGAGTGAAGTCTAAAAATATTTTCTTTTTAATAAAAAAAACAATGATATTTAAATATTTTTTTAAACGTTAATCGTGCGTTAAAAAGAATACTGCCGCTAAAAGAATTGTGCGATTACATGTTAATATCGCGTTAACTTTGACAGCCTTACTTTACACAACTTTTTCTTTGGAAACTTTCTGTCCTGTATTTGCTCGGTCAACGGATACCGTGAGGGCAAAGCTAAACACCCCTTTACTTTCCCCCTTTCCCGTCCCCAGGCTGTCTCCCTCGTGTTCGTAACTTTGCCGTCCCCAAATCCCATCTGTGTGTTTTTTAGAGTATAGGTGAGTCGCACTTCAGGCGGAATATTTTAGTTTCCCCCATTCCCGCGGTGGTCTGCCAGGGTGGAAGGAAGGACACCGTCCGTAGAAGCAGTAGCCAAGTTCAAGTTTCAAGTTTTGTTTTATTTCTCACATATAAGGTACGTTACAGTGAAATGCTTGGTTCTGTATGAGCCCCCTGTGATTGTGCTTCATACAGTAAAGTAAAAATAATAAAGACCAAACACTATACAAAATATACAATATACAAAACTAAAGTATACATTCCAACAAATGCAAAAAGGCTCAAATGAGGTAGAGATGTAGTGGAAATCTTTTAGTAATAAATAGATAAAATATGGTGTAGTGTTAAAAAGTGTCTAGGTGAATGTTACAGTGAATGGATGGGTTAGTGTTACATAGAGTCATTGAGCATCCTGATGGAGTTCAAAACATTGAATCCCTATCTGATTGGATCAGATTTGGATTTTCGGTAGTTCAAAACCAAAAAACAGGATTAGGATCACTTTGATATCCGATCAGATCAGGAAACCAAATCCAAGCTTTAATCTGGATCAAATCTTAAAAACAGGTATAAGTTCAAACCAGCAACACAGGATTGGGATCAGTTTGATCCCAAAAAACTGGATTTTCTTGATCCCACCAGAGGGGTGGATTTCCAGTGGATTACCAGAGCAAAATGTACTATACAATTTATTAAAAAATATGTTTTTAATATTAATAAGATGGCAACGTTTGTTAACTGAAATAATACACAATTTTAGCCTTCATGGCAAATCAATCATTGTTTTTATCTTTTGGTCACATTTGTGGTGGGCTATTTTGTTTTCAACCAAATGATGATGACATAAATGTTTATACTCATAAAAGTATCACAGCAAAGATTGTCAATCACAAATGTAATTTAGAACAAATATCTTCAACAAAAAAAAGTCCATCATCTGTCATCACTCATCACCTTCAGCAAACTGAAACCTCACTTATAATTCAGCCCCTCAAAGCACGCCTGGATGATCATCTGCCTTTGAATGAATGTTTTTTTTTGTTACCCTAGTGGGAGTATTTTTTTTTATTACAATTCCATTGTGATGTTATGTCCTTTATGTATTTAACAATATAATTAGACATTATATGTCTCTGCAATGTGGTCCTTGTCATCCTTTTTTTCATATCCACTAGATGGAGATCGGTAGGATTAAAGCACTGATATTCAGGATCTAGTCATCTTGAAAAGTCTGAATCTGGATCAGGGTGATCCTATCCTGGATTGCTTTGAAATACTGGGACAAAATCTGGCCGAGTTGTCTGATCCTGGATTACAAAAAATTGGATTTACAAATCTGATCGGATCAGATAGGGATTAAAAGTTTTGAACTCCTGGGCCCTCATTTATCCACAATGCGTAGAAAGTGTTCTATTACTGTTCGTACGCACGGAATTTAGAATGTGTGTACGCACAGAAAAATCGTGATTTATCACACGTGCGTACACAGGTCCTATGCACACCTGCAAGTACTCCATGTTGATAAATGCCACTTGTTCTATGCTCCGCGCTCGCGCACGATTTTAAGTCTTTGCATATAGAACCGCCCGTAATTAACCATATACGGTAATGAAACACCCCCATGAAATGTGGAAAAATGGACTAAGCGGAGCGAATGCATGTTATGGGAGAAATACGCAACAGGCTGATAGACGTGTACACGGTGATGTCGGATATGATATCTATTAACTTCCTAAAGACCATTGCTGCCTAGGCACCACAAAACACTAATAAAGACTGTTAACCACTGTTTGCCGTTGGTGTCATTAATAACCATGTTGGAATATGAACCTTTTTTCGTTTTGTTCGATTAATACCCAGGGATTAAAGTTCTCCGTCAATTTGATTCCAAATCGCGACATATTTTCCGTAAAGTTTCTACCTGCATGGTTTAATATGATTTGTAGAGGCATACAATCTATTTTGATGTCGGTAGGTAGCCTATATAAATTATATATAACAGCATAGCCTACATTATGCAACAGTAATTTGCACATAACGCAGCATGGCACAGACACGTCACACGGAGCCCCGCGAAGCCTGCATACAGTAAAC
Organism: Notolepis coatsorum; assembly: GCF_963971535.1. NCBI lineage: Eukaryota > Metazoa > Chordata > Actinopteri > Aulopiformes > Paralepididae > Notolepis > Notolepis coatsorum. The sequence continues at coordinate 197,464,611 of NC_140168.1, read as the reverse complement.
TAACTTGATCGTTAATATAACTGTTGTCCTTGTATCTTTATGCTTATGAAAACATTTAATAATATTTATAGGCTATAGGCCATCGTTTGGCCATAATAGCCTATTCTCAAATGGCTAAATCTCCTCGCTGACGGACCCATGTATAGCCTATATCAGGGGTGGCCAACCAGTCAGAGACTAAGAGCCACAAAAAAATGACTGTGGTACCACAAAGAGCCACACCATATACCAGCGTTTCTCAACCTTTTTTTTCAGTCACGGCACCCTTCATGTGTTTATAGGTCTCACCCTCTGGCCTCTGAAGTTGCTAATGTCTTTTTTATTTGGGCCTCACAGGGTTAAAAGTACCCTGTGAGACCCACGGTTGCAAAATTACAAAATCACTTTTAGCCATTTAAAAAAATAATGTTTATTTAAAAAATGTTAAAGGGGAACTATTAACTATTATACTACTATTTACTATTTCTTTCACTATTTGGGCACTTTTACACAATTCCTGTGAGTCTATGGAACACCTAGGTTTTTTTTTCAAAAAAAATGCATTGTTTTGTATTTCTAATCAAGTACTAAAAACCGCATTTTTCTACCTCAAGATCTTAAGCCGTTTTGAGGCTGGGCTCCAACCACTGTGTGGCCTGGTGCCAACTGCCACATCAACTGCCACATTATTATGCAGCTGAGAAATCTCTGACATCACAGATATGCACATTTTCAGATGACTCAGTTCAGTGAGGGTGAATATTGTGAGAGGAGAATTGGAAGAATTCGCCAATATGAGAATTAGAGACATATATCCTATTAATATAAGTCCACATAGCTAAGAAACAATGGTAAACACTGAAAAAAGCCATTTATAAGATAGTTCCCCTTTAAGCACATGTATAGTCAATTGGTCCTGTTGTTCAGCCTCACAATGCTATTTGATAGTAAATGTGTTTATATGTCCCACCCTCTGGCCTCTGAAGTTGCTAATTTCTTTTTAATTTGGGCCTCACAGGGTTAACCTCTTAAGCCCGAGATATACAGTAAAAGTGTATATTTTCAGCATTATGTTTGTTTACCAATTATTTTAACTGTTATTAGTGAAATATAAGATTATAGAAATCTCAGGGCATTGAGTCGGAAACCGGCGCATATTGACAGGAGGAAGTGGCACAGCCAAAAGTGAGTGTAGTCTTTTGAAGGAAGAGACTCAGGGCTTTCAAATTTCGAAAAACTACCCTACCCAGCTCACACCAGCCCCTGTCAATCATCTGACTTCTGGATTTACTTTTTAATTTCTCTTATTTTTTGGGATTATCTCCCACAAACCTGAACGTTATTGCCATAAAACAGAACGCAGTTAGTTTCTCTACCTTTCTGTGAACGTCTTGCAAAAAACGGTGTTGCAATATGATGAAAAATGGTGGAGAAATTTACATTATAAAAAAGATGGCAGAATTCAGTACTGTATCTACAAAACCTTCTGTTTAATCATCTTCCCTTTATTCATTTGCTTAGATTTTTCAGGTCTGGTCAATTTTAGCATGGTGTTATTTACAGTCAAAGATATATATTTTTTTAAATAGGATTGATATTCTCCTTTGGTTCATTACAATTTACTCAAGCCTAGTAACAGACACACTATTTCTGACACTGATCCATATATGTCCCTAGATTCAGATACCAAGAACATGCAAATGGACCATTTAAAAAAAATTGTAAATGTTTATTCTACGTCCTTATGGAATGAGCGACATAAAAAAAAAAAAGTAAAAAAAAAAAAAAAAAACGTAAAAAAAAAAAAAAAAAAAAAAATTAATTTTTTTTTATGGATGGAAGAGCCGCACATTGACGGGCAAAGAGCCGCATGCGGCTCGCGAGCCGCGGGTTGGCCACCCCTGGCCTATATCATATTCCTATATGTCTCCAAGGAATCGTGGGGCTCGGGGAAGAAAGGTTGGGAACCCCTGCTATAGCCTATATCCTTTGCTTTATCCTTTTATAAACATCCTCCGAAACATCACTAAACTCCGCCCCTCACTCACCCTGGCAGATTCGGAGAAACTCGTCCACGCTTTTGTTTCCTCCAGGCTGGACTATTGCAATGCACTCCTCATCGGGATTCCTAGCAAAAGCATTAAAAAACTGCAAACCATCCAGAATGTCGCTGCTAGGATTCTGATGAGGGTGTGCAAATATGATCACATCACCCCCACCCTCAGATCCCTTCACTGGCTCCCCGTGGAACACAGAATTGAGTACAAGGTGTCCCTCCTCACTCACCAGTGCGTACACGGTGGTGCCCCTGCCTATCTCAAGGAACTCCTCACCCCCCAGTCCTCCTCACGTTCCCTCCGCTCCGGCACAGCCTACCTCCTCAAAGCCCCCAGGACTAAGCTGCACTCCATGGGCGATCGCGCCTTCTGCTCCGCCGCACCCAGACTTTGGAATGCTCTCCCCATCCACCTGAGAGCACCACAATCCATCGAGGTTTTTAAAATGGGCCTAAAAACATTTCTTTTTAACAAGGCTTTTGCCTGAATTTTCTTTTACTTTTATTTTTACTTCTATTCATTTTACTATTATTTTTATTTTATTTTACTCTTAGGTTCTTCCATTTCACTGGTTGTTAGTCTTTTTAAATAGTTTTTATTCATTTTAAATTGTTTTATTCATTTAACTTTTGTCTTTATCTCCTGTAGCACTCTGAGATTCTCACGAATGTAGAGCGCGATACAAATTGAATCCATTATTATTATTATTATTTATAATGTTATAGGCTATTTTATGTACAGTAGTCTATTCATGATTTGTTTCCATATCCGGTATTGTGCCGAATTCGGACTCCCTGCCAGAATCGGACCACCCTCTGGAAAACGCATATACACTCTATCATCCTACCCAGCATGTAATACTTTCTTTGTTAGAACTCAACTCGTTATTATTTTGCGCATAGATTGCAGATATACGGGAATGTTTTGATTATTTTTAAAAGGCTTTTACATTGTAAAACGAAATAAGTGGAATTTCGAAGTTGTAAGCAGAATACAAGTCATATCACCCACACGATATGCTACCTGTATCCAGAGCATGCTTTTCATCCATTTAAGAGAAATTCATTGCAAGGGTTTTGTAATACACAGAAACTCAACAAATAACCTCTGTTCTCGTTGCAATGCGTTTTTAATTCTTTCTTATACAGTAGGAAGGGGGAAGAACACTATATTGTGGGTGTTCATATGACTTGTATTCTGCTTACAGCTTCGAAATTATTTAGTTTTACAATGTCAAAGCCTTTTAAATATAATCAAAACGTTCCCGTATTTCTGCAATCTATGCGCTAAATAATAACAAGTTGAGTTACACGGAGCGCACTCAGTGCACCCCGTATTCTGATAGCGCTATATATAAACCATGCTGCATTCATTTGGAAAGAAAGACCTATTCCAAATGCTATTTATAGGGTTTGACAATAATTACACTATACTGTCGCTATTTTACAATGATGAATTACGGATCATATGAACACGTCAGTGTTGAAAGTAAACTAATGCATGAAAGTCCGTCTCATGGTGTGTGTGTGTAACGGTTTGAAGAATGATCAGCTGTTTTAGTTTACCGTTTTAGTTTATTGTAAATTCTGAATGATTTGGGACAACCAGCTATTGTAAATAGGTATTTTATTTTGAAATCGTCACTTCAGGAGGAAGTGACGTATTTGCTTTTCTCTCGCGCAACAACGTATGGTATCTGGCTTTACGCGCAGTACATCTGAGGATGATAAGAAGGTAGGCAGCTATCAGTGGTACCTTGGTGTTATATTGCTGGTCTAAGCCGATAATGCTGTAAAGCATTAGCATTCGTGGGGGGGAGTGGTTTTACACCTGGCTCTGCTGAGAAGTGTGTGTTCTAACTGGAGTTTTCTCCTACCACAGGGATGTGTGTACTACCAACACCATTGAGTGCTTCATGCTGACGGCATTGTATGTTTCTTATACTTGACAGGTATGTAGTGATGTTTTTGGTCAATTGTATTTTCTAATGTTTTATTTTAATGTTGTATTTTCTAATGTTTTATTTATTTTTTTTTAATTTTTTTTTTATCTTTTCCCCCCTCCATTTTCCTCCGATTTTCTCCCATCCCAATGTTAGTCGTATGCCAATTCCCAGGCCCTTCCTGGTCGCTGCGCACTTACCCCCCACAGTCAGATCATCTGGGAGAGTGGAGGCTACCACGTGCTTCCTCCGACACACGTCCAGCCAATCACCGCTTCTTTTCACCTGGCAGCGCGGATTCTCATCGAGAGGGCGTAGCGTATGGGAGGACCACACTATCCCCCTCAAGTCCTATCCGCGCTTAGCAGGCGCCCCGACCGAACTGTAGGAGTCGCTGTTTACAACGACCCGGACCCACCCCGCCAGCTTCTCCCACCCTCTAATACAGCCAATTGTATTAGTGCAGACGGCCAGCCAAGCTGGTGACAACCCCGGAGCTGTGAGCTGGATTCGAACAGGCGAATCCAGCTCACAGCTCCGGGGTTGGTGACGAACGCAATCTCCGCTCGGCCACCTAACCGCCCTTTAATGTTTTATTTTCTAATGTTTTATTCTAATGTCTGATTCATATACTTCAGTACATCTGAGGATGATAAGAAGAGATGTGTGTACTACCAACACCATTGAGTGCTTAAGGCTGACGGCATTGTATGTTTCTTTTACTTGACAGTAAAGAAAAGAAGTACTCCGTCCATCCCGTCTCCCGTGTCCATTATTCACTTAGGGCAGGAACACAGTGGTCACATTGGTGCCGTGACTTGTTGATTCTTTGCTGGAGATGAGCTTCATCTTCACGTCCCGGGGACTGTCCTGCTGCTGCCTGTCTACGTGGATCGGGGCTAGTACTTCTCTCAATGCACAGCTTTTAGTCCTCTCTTTGTAAATGTAGCAGTTATTTTCTATTGTAATTGCTGCTTCCTCAATTGAGCAGTTTGAGTTTATTTTGACAACATTGTATATTTTTGCCAGACTTTTTAAATTAATTATGCTGGGGGAGAGTTCAACAGGAGGGCGTGTGGGTAGGGGTAGAGGCGTTTTTAATGTGCCTGCAGCTTTGCAATTTGAAAGTCCTCCTCCTTTTCAGCCAGGTGTTGTTGGTGTGGAGAATAGTAGAGGTTCCACGGAGGCTCCTTTAGTCAGTGGGAGCGGGGTGCCTCCTCACAATCCTCATGTAGATAGCATGCATGGAGTCCCGGTCGTTAGTACGTCCACGCCGGGCCCCGCTACACCTAGTGCTGATTTTGTGAGTCAGATGGGGGAAGTGCTTCAACAGGCCAGTCGCCAACTAGCACATGATATTCTCACTCAGCTTAGTCCATCTGTTAGCACTGCACCTCCCACTTCCACGCCTGCACAGGCTGATTCTAATTAATCTAGCTCACTAGTACTTGACCTGTCCCAGGTCCAGCTAGTGTCCCACATAAAGATGAGGGATCCCCCTAGGTTCAGAGGGGATGGGTCTGATAATGTTTCAGTGGGTGAGTGGGAGGACCTAATGAGAAATTTCATCAAGAGGGGGAATTTGAGGACTGAAGAGCAGGCATATGAAATTATCATTCATCTCAGGGGCAAGGCTAGAGATGTGGTCAGGTTTGGCACAAGAAACAGTGACATTGATACTACCCGCAACCCTGAGGCTATATATAGGCTACATTTTGACACAGGAGACCTGCCTCCCATCAACAGTCGGAAAACGAGTAGATCTGCATCTGGGGGAGGATGGTGCAGATCATGGTGGTGACACTCCCAGCTGTGACATTGTTGATTTGGAGACTGAGTATAGTTTGCTTTGCTCTGCTGCGCCTTCTGGCAAGACGGTGGTATTCCAGGGGATACACAAACTTCAGGCAGTTGATAGTCTGTTTTATACAGTGTGTCTGTGGCGGGCAGAGTCCAGATGAAGGCCATGATAGATAGTTGATCTATGGCATGCTCTCTGAGTGAGGCTGCAGAGGCCCGCCTCTTGCGACACAACCCTGACGTCAGGAAATATCCCGCTGATGATATCATTGTGGTTGGCGCTGGCGGGCATCATGTCACACCAAAGGCGGTGTATGAGTCAGAGGTCACTGTGTTTGGCTGCGAGCTGCTTATTCCAATGCTAGTGATCCCTGGGCAGACAGATTACTTGATACAGGGCAGCAATGCTATGAAGAGACTTTTACAGCTGATGAAGAGCACAGAGAGTTACTGGAGGATCATGTCTGAACCAGGTGGTTCCATGGATGATGACTGTCGACGGTTCTTGTCTCTTCTCTCTAATTCGGAGAGGTGGAAGGGAGAGTCTGTGCCTGACAAAGTTGGCACAGTCAAGCTGAACAAATGTGTTACACTACAGCCACAGTGTGAACACCTGGTTTGGGGAAAGTTGCCAGAGTCAGCTGGCATATCAACAGGCAGCACAGTGATTGTTGAACCGACCCAGTCGAGATCCAGGCCCAGGAATATCATGGTTGGACGAGTCATCACGCCATTATGGGGCGACAGGTGGGTCCCTCTCAAACTGATTAACCGTACCAATAAGACAGTTGTGTTGAAGAGAAATACGAAAGTTGCAGATGGCTTTCCCTGCATTGCAGTTGAGGATCTGTCTCCATCTGAGGGCATAAAGATTAACACACAGCGTGTCACATGTAATTCTGAAGAGCCATGGTCCAGAGAAGAGAAGGAAAGAGCAAAGGAGAAGCTGGGATTACATGAGCTGAATCTTGAAGCCTGTGAGGTGTCTGATGAGTGGAGAGACAGACTTCTGCAACTCGTCGAGAAATATGAGTCAATCTTCTCAAGACACAAGTTGGACTGTGGAGAGGCGACAGATGTCATCCATAAAATACACCTTGTTGACGAGAAGCCATTCCGCTTGCCCTACTGGCGAGTACCACCGAACCACTATGAGAAGCTGAGAACTGCTCTGAATGAGATGGAAGAGAGAGGCATCATCCGGAAGTCGTACAGTGAGTATGCATCACCCCTAGTTCTGGTATGGAAAAATAATGGTGACATGCGCATTTGCACCGACTTTCGGTGGCTCAACGCGAGAACTGTGAGGGACGCCCATCCGCTACCTCACCAGAGTGATGTCCTCGCTGCGCTTGGAGGGAATGTGTTTTTCTCGACTATGGATCTGACATCTGGCTTTTATAATGTGCCGCTGTATGAGGAGCACAAGAGATACATAGCTTTTTCGTCACCATTTGGCCTCCATGAATACAACAGGCTACCCCAAGGACTGTCAAACAGCCGTGCAACATTCATGCGAATGATGTTGTCTATCTTTGGAGATGAACATTTTACCAGCCTGCTCTGTTACCTGGATGACCTGATGGTTTTTGCCACCAGTGAACAGCTAGTCCTCGAGCGCCTGGAGATGGTGTTTTCACGCCTCAAGAACCATAATCTCAAGCTAGCACCCAAGAATTGTCACTTTCTGAGGACAACAGTCAAGTTTCTTGGACATATTATCTTTGAGAATGGGGTGAAGACGGACCCTGAGAAGGTTGAGGCAATTAACACTGTTCAAGAAGTTCACCTGATGGAGAGCGATGGTGTCACCCCTTCTCAGAAAAAGCTGCAGTCTTTCCTGGGCATGGTGCTATATTATCAACACTTCATTGAAGGTTGCTCGACAAAAACCAGACCCCTCTTCAAGCTGCTCTCCGGACAGAGACCTCAACATAAAGCCAAGGTGGGACGGAAGCCCAAGAAAAAGTCGCCTCTCCCACTGAAGCTCTCACCAAGCGACTGGGGCCCTTTATGTAAGGGTGCATTCGAGACCCTGAAGCGCGACCTAGCCCACAGCGTCACCTTATCCCACCCTGACTTCAATGAGCCATTCATCCTTGCTGTTGATGCTTCATTTGATTGGAGCCGTTCTCTCCCAAATACCACCTGGTGAGAAAGTTGCAAGGCCAGTCGCCTTTGCTAGTAAGACGCTGTCTCCATCTCAGATGAATTATCCAGCTCACAGACTGGAATTTCTGGCATTAAAGTAGGCCTTTGTGATAAGTTTAGCGATTGGCTAAAGGGAAGTTTCAAGTTTCAAGTTTCTTTAATAGTTGTCATACAGAAGTACAGAATACTTTCATACAAAATGCTTCTTACTGTTACGCTCCAGAGACTGTGCTAGACAAGATAGTATCAAATAACATAGTATAGCATGTAATTTAGAAGAAGAAAATGAGGTCACAGTGTTCGGTATAGACATATGTACAATGTTCTGAGTTACCATATAATATACAATACTATGCAGTGTACTAATGTACAGTACTATATAGTGCAAAGCAGAAATGGGATGAGGTACAATTTAGGTACAATTTACAGTAAGGTGTACGAGTTGTAGTGCAATCCTTCATCAATAAATATAAAGTGTGGGGAGTGGGTGCTACAGTGTGTTTGTTTAAAGTGGGTGTGTGCTATAAAGTGTGTGGAGTGGGTGCTACAGTGTGTTTGTTTAAAGTGAGTGTGTGCGTGTGGATGTGTGTGCTATGTGCGTTTGGTGGTTGTTGTTGTGTAGTGTTCATTCATTGTTCGTTTAGCAGCCTGATGGCCTGGGGATAGAAGCTTTTTCTGAGTCTTTCTGTGCTCGCCTTGAGACTCCGGTATCGCTTGCCAGACCGCAGCAGTTCAAAGAGGCAGTTGTTCGGGTGACTGGAGTCTTTAATGATTCTCTTAGCCTTGCCCTTGCAACGCTTGTTGTAAATGTTCTGGAGGGTGGGGAGCCCCCCTCCAATTGTGCGTTCGGCTGAACGTGTCACTCTTTGTAGTCTGCTTCGGTCTTGTGCAGTGCTATTCCCAAACCAGGAGGTGATGTTGCCGGTCAAGATGCTCTCTATTGTACATGAGTAGAAGTTCTTAAGGATCTTCTGACTGACTTGGAACTTCCTTAGGCGCCTGAGGAAGTAGAGGCGTTGTCGTGCCTTCTTCACAACACTGTCAATGTGTGTGGTCCATGTCAAGTCCTCGGATATGTAGGCTCCGAGGTACTTAAAGCTGTTGACTCTCTCAACCGGTGCCCCGTCGGTGCCCCGTCGATGCCACAATCATCTCCTTTGTTTTGCTGACGTTCAGGGAGAGGCTGTTTTCCTGGCACCATCCCGCCAGGACCTTGACCTCTTCCAGGTAGGCCCTCTCGTCGTTGGCAGAGATCAGGCCCACCACCACTGTGTCGTCAGCAAATTTGATGATTGTATTGCTACTCCGCTGAGCCACACAGTCGTGTGTGTACAGGGAGTAGAGGAGGGGACTCAGAACACAGCCCTGGGGGGCCCCTATGTTGAGGGTGATGGATGAGGAGGTGCAGTTGCCTGCTCTCACCACCTGGGGTCTGCCAGTCAGGAAGTCCAAGACCCACTGGCAGAGGTCATAGTTCAAGCCCAGGTCCCTGAGCTTGGCTATGAGTATGGAGGGGACTATGGTATTGAATGCCGAGCTGTAGTCGATGAATAGCATTCTCACATAGTTCCCCTGCCTCTTGTCCAGGTGTGATGCTGCTGTGTGCAGCACATGGGCTATGGCGTCCTCCGTGGACCTGTTGGGGCGGTATGCAAATTGCAGGGGGTCCATGTTGATGGGGAGGGAGGAGCAGATGTAGCCCTTTACTAGCTTCTCAAAGCACTTCATGGCTATGGAGGTGAGAGCTACAGGGCGGTAGTCGTTGAGGCAAGCAGGCTTGGATTTTTTGGGTACAGGGATAATAGTGGACTTCTTCAGGCAGGTGGGGATGACAGCCTGTTCTAAGGACAGGTTAAATATGTCAGTGAATACTGGGGCCAGTTGGTCGGCACAGACTTTTAGGACGCGGCCGGGGATGCCGTCCGGACCTGCTGCCTTCCTGATATTCACTTTTTTAAAGGTCCGCCTCACCTCATGCTCTGTTACCCTGAACACTGCGCCTCCATCAGCAGCCGACCCCCCCCCCCCCCATTGCCGTGGCTTGTGAGCTGGTGTTGTTATTACCAGCATCAAACCTCGCATAGAAGGTATTGAGGTCATTTGCTAAGGAGATGTCACTGTTCAGTTTGAGGGAGGCGCCTTTGTAGTCTGTCATCGTTTTGAGCCCCTGCCACATAGCTCTAGAGTCAGCTTGTTCAAACTGGAGTTCAATTTTATCCCTGTAGCGCCGTTTGGCCTCTGACACTGTCCTCCTTACGTTGTATTGCGCCACCTTGTGGTCATTCATGTTGCCTGCCACTAGGCCGTCGTTGTATGCTTTGGTGCGCTCTCTCAGAGCTTCACGGACGGATTTGTCTACCCAGGGTTTTTGATTTGGGTAAACTCTCATTTTGGTAGTGGGGATTGTTTCTTCCACCATAGTACAAACATAGTCCAGCACTGTTTCCGTGTAGACATTAATGTTATCTGTGTCGCGGAACACATTCCAGTCTGTGCAGTCAAACGCAGACCGGAGCGTCTCCTCTGACGTCAAATCCCATTTCTGCACCTCTCGCGAGACTACAGGAGTACTTTTGATTCTCTGTTTGTACATTGGTGAAAGAAAGATTGACGCGTGATCTGATTTACCAAAGCCACTATCAGAATGAGCCTTGTAGCCACCTTTAAATTGCGTGTAACAGTGATCTAGGATGTTACCGCCTCTGGTGTTGCAAGTCACATGCTGATAGAAGTCAGGTAATACCTTTCTCAGATTGGCACTATTGAAATCACCCAGCACCAAAATGGCGGCGTTAACGTTCGCCGCTTGTATTCTATTTACCTCGTCGTCGAGTCTGGAGAGCGCGACGTTGTTACTGGCTTGCGGTGGAATATACACTCCTACAAGGATGATCGCCGTTAACTCCCTCGGGAGGAAGAAAGGACGACACTTGATGGTTATATATTCCAGGTCTGGGCAGCAGTGGTTGGATAATTCCTTCACGTTAGTTGGATCGCTCCAATTGTTGTTAAACATGAAGGCAATACCTCCTCCACATTGTTTACCGGACTCTGCTGTCCGATCATTGCGGTGGATAAAGAAGTGTTCGGCTGGTTGGATTGCGTGGTCTGGAACCTCCGGCGTGAGCCACGTTTCGGTGAAGCAGAGAACGTTGCAGTCCCTAACGTCTCTTTGGTATTGAATCCTTGCTCGGATGTCATCCAGTTTATTGTCAATTGATTGTACATTGGCTAGCAATATACTGGGCAATGGTGTTCGGTGGCATCTGGATCTCAGCCTGTTACGGATCCCAGCTCTCTTCCCACGCCGTCTGGTTCTTTTGTTCCTGGGATCAAGGAACAAAGGCTCTGGTCCTATTCTCCGGAGGATCTCCTCAGGCCATTGTTGCGGTTCGGAAAGCTGGTCCAGTGAGTAATCCAATCGGTAAGTTTCCCGTAATCCGATGTCTATAAGTGACTGGCGGTCATACACATTAAATGCACCTACTGTTGGTACAGACAAAACTCTTAAAACTATAAATATTAACAAAAGTAAGCACAGTCTCGACGGAGCGAACAGAAAGGCAGCCGGTCGGTGCAGCGCCACTATGTGCGCTTCACTACGTGGTCCGACAACAACCCTCTGACTTACATCCTAACAAAGCCGCGTCTGGATGAATGCGAGCAACGATGGGTCGCCAAGCTCGCTGCGTTTGACTTTGACCTGAAGTATGTCCCAGGGACCAAGAACATTGTTGCTGATGCTCTGAGCCGTGAGCCATTCGTCAAGTCATGCATGAGTCACCGCCTTGTTAAGGAGCCTTACATCGCGCTGCTGGATGAGGTCAATGGTGTGGTCAAGGGTGTTGTGCACGATGCTCTTCGGCTTTCTAACTGAAGAGGCTCCATCGGTTCGGAGGAGGTCTCTGCAGTTCTATCGGCTCATCGTAGTGGTGGAGTGTCCATGCTGCCCGGGGCTAACCCATCATCTCTCCAGCTACCTGAAGAGGACCTGTCCATTGTTATCCCTCAATGCCGCATCAGGAGTCTCCAGGAGCAAGATACAACAATCAGCAGGGCTCTATACTATGTACGACGACATAGAAAGCCTACCAGGCATGAGAGGATGTCTGAGCCGGCCTGTGTCACTAAACTTCTTAAAAACTGGGAGAAGCTGAAGGTGCGTGATGGAATATTACACAGGCTGAAGAGGGATCGCAATATTGATAAGAAGCTATTTCAATTCAATGTGCCTGACAATCTTAAGCGGCAAGTTCTCCAGGGTGTCCATGATGCAGCCGGTCACCATGGCCAGTCAAGAACACTCTCCCTTGCCAGCGAAACATTTTTCTGGATTGGGATGGAGAGAGACATAATAAACTGTGTGAAGCATTGTGAAAGGTGTATCCTTGGAAAGACACCCGAGCCAGAAGCCTGTGCACCCCTTGAGAATATTCAAACATCCGCCCCGATGGAACTGGTGTGCATTGACTTCTGGTCTGTGGAGTTAAGCGACAAAAAAACAGTTGATGTCTTGGTCGTGACAGACCATTTTTGTAAGATGGCACACGCCTTCCCCTGTCAGAACCAGTCCGCTAAACAAGTTGCCCGTCGGTTGTGGAATGACTTCTTCTGCATCTATGGCTTCCCCAGGAGAATCCACTCAGATCAAGGTGCCAAATTTGAAAGCAGGCTTATAAAGGAACTTCTGGAGATGGCTGGAGTGGATAAATCACATACCACCCCGTACCATCCCTTGGGAAATGGGATCACAGAACGCTTCAACAGGACTTTGGGGAACATAATAAGAGCACTTCCCAAAGGAAAAGTCGAGATTGCCTCAGATGCTGCGGATGTTAACATTCAGCTATAACTGCACGGTGCACGAGACAACCGGCTTCGCCCCGTTCTACTTCATGTTTGGGCGAGTCCCGCTTCTGCCCATCGACATTATGTTCCAGCATGTATTGAATGACAAGACCGTTGTCAGCCACCACAAATTTGTCACCCAAATGAAACGAGACTTGAGTGAGGCTGCACGGATTGCCCAGAGACAGAGCCATGACGAGCAGGCACGTCACGCAAGGCTTTACAATCGTAAGGTCAAGGGTTCACCTTTGGCTCTGGGTGATCGTGTACTGCTGGCTAATCGGGGTGAGAGAGGCAAGAGAAAGATCGCTGACAAGTGGAACTCGACCCTGTATGATGTTGTATCAGTGAAGTCCCAGATTAATGTGTACAGGATCAGAGACGCTCAAACTGGAAGAGAGAAGGTGGTGCACAGAAATCTCATCCTCCCAGTTAATTTCCTTCCCTTGGACGAAGACATTACTCCGAACCCTCCTGGGGACATGGATCTCAGTGATGCAGTATGCGAGAGTATTCAGGTCTCAGTGGTGGAGAATAATATGGAGGATTCCGATGTCAGGACCATGGACTGGCTCATGCGCAGCCCTGACATTGTGGATCCTGATGATGAGGATGGCCCATCGAGTCGGGCGAGCAGTATCTCTCAATCAAATGGCATCCTGGCCAATGCCACTGATAGCTCTGTTCACCACCACATGATAAAGGAAGGCATTAACACCAGCCCAGGCCTGGACAGTACTGCCCACTTACCTGACATAGACCCAAGCAATGCAGCCCACTCACCAGTCCTAGGCCCGCACAGGGGGGCGCTCCTACTTGACACAGACTCCATCTCTTGTAGTGATGCCCTGCATACGGTTGAGGTTCAGCTTGAACAAGTAGTTGATACAGACTCCATCTCTTGTAGTGACTCCCTGCATACGGTTGAGGTTCAGCTTGAGCAAGTCGTTTGCACACAACCGCAAGATAAATACGCTGGTTCAGTTGTTACACGGGTTGGGAGACGGGTCAGACCTCCTATGAGGCTGATTTGGGAGATGTCAGGACAGTGGGTTGGGAATGCTTTAGCTGTTATTGATCCCGGTATGTGCTCCCTTGTTTTGCCGGTCTAGATGACGAGAGTTTTTTTTTCTCTTCTCTTTCTTTTCTTGATTTTGGATAATGGTCAACAAGGGTTCAAGATCCATGTGCCCTTGTCTAGTTTGATATGGGATTTATGGCGCTGAGGGAAGAGGGTGAATCACTAGATATGTAGTAAGAGCAAGAGTTATGTAGGTATTGGAGGTGTAAATGGCATCTCTGTTTTGTCTGCGATAAGTTTGGGGTCTGGTACCACCCTATTCTTACGCACTTCCTTTGAAAGGGTTTCAAATTGATATTTTTGTACATCAGTGCTCTGGTTTCTCTTTTTGAGAGGCTTTTTGCTTCCCCCTCTCTCCCTCTGCCCTTCTTGTTTTGTGACGCTCTGGAGTATTCCCAAATTAAGCAGAATTTAAGTGGGTGTATGTAACGGTTTGAAGAATGATCAGCTGTTTTAGTTTACCGTTTTAGTTTATTGTAAATTCTGAATGATTTGGGACAACCAGCGATTGTAAATAGGTATTTTTTTTTAAATCGTCACTTCAGGAGGAAGTGACGTATTTGCTTTTCTCTCGCGCGACGACATATGGTATCTGGCTTTACGCGCTGCTTAAACTTCAGTACATCTGAGGATGATAATAAGGTAGGCAGTCATCAGTGGTACCTTGGTGTTATATTGCTGGTCTAAGCCGATAATGCTGTAAATAGGTTTCCAAGTAATGAACCTTGTTATGAACAGTGGTTTAATGTTGATGATGTGCAGTTGTGTATTTGTTTATAAGAGATTCTGCTGAGAAGTGTGTGTTCTAACTGGAGTTTTCTCCTACCACAAAGATGTGTGTACTACCAACACCATTGAGTGCTTCATGCTGACGGCATTGTATGTTTCTTATACTTGACAGGTATGTAGTGATGTTTTTGCTCAATTGTATTTTCTAATGTTTTCTTTTAATGTTGTTTTTTCTAATGTTTTATTTTAATGTTTTATTTTCTAATGTTTTATTCTAATGTCTGATTCATATACTTCAGTACATCTGAGGATGATAAGAAGAGATGTGTGTACTACCAACACCATTGAGTGCTTATGGCTGACGGCATTGTATGTTTCTTTTACTTGACAGTAAAGAAAATAAGTACTCCGTCCATCCCGTCTCCCGTGTCCATTATTCACTTAGAGCAGGAACACAGTGGTCACACGTGCAGTCTTCATATTCTACCGCTGGGTGCCAGGTATGCACGGTCTGAGCTGTGCGTATATATACGCACAAAGTCAAGCACACGTTCAAATTGATAAGTCCCACACTTTGCTTAGAAATGATCGTACGCACGGGTTACGCACATATCTGTGCGTATGCACCATTGATAAATGAGGGCCCTGGGCCCTGGGATAGAAACTCCTTTTGAGTCTCTCTGTATGGCCATGAGACTCCGCTTGCCGTGCAAAGAGGCCGTTTTTTTTGGGTGGCTTGAGTCTTTGATTATTCTCTTAGCCTTATTGGCGCTGCAACGCCTGGTGTAAATGTCCTGGAGAGTGGGAAGCCCACCTTTTGTACTGTAACCACAGGTATGTTATTAGAAACACTTCGGAATCGTTCCTGCTTTACTCACTCTGCTAAACGCTCCCTAATCCAAATGTCCATTCTCCCATTGTTTGATTGATTGATTGATTTATTGATTGATTGATTGATTGATTGATTGATTGATTGATTGATTGAAAACTGTATTAACAGATTGCAGAATGGGTACAATACAGTACAGCTCAATACTAACAACTGCTAAGAGGATGCAGACCAGAAAAATACTTTTGTCTTGTTTACATAAGGGTCCTCTATTTTCAATTAAATTCAATTCATGGTGATGTCATTTACATGCATGCAACTCAAGCAAGAGTGTCCTTGATCGCGCTTGATGTTTTGTGGTCCCTTTTCAACACATCACTGTGACTTGTACAGTAAATCTGTAAATTGGCCATCGTTACACTCTCGACAAAAAATGTATTGGCCAACACTCATTTACTAAACCTTCCTTGGTCTGACCCCTCCTTATTTGAAACAATGAAATAGTCATCTACTCCCTATAACATCAGAGCTGCTCACAGTATCTCGCTATATGTTCCCTGTGTTAACGCTTCCTTCGGTCAATCCTCCTTCCAATTTTCTGCTCCCAGCAGTTGGAACGAGATGCAAAAGAAATGGACAAATTGATCCCCCTCACTACTTATTAAGGACTCTATCACAGAGTTGTTTACACAGACCTGCAACTGTCACCCAGCCTTTTAACTGTAATCTGACTGTTCTGCTTCATGTTTTACATACCTTGTAATTTTATTTGGTTGTTTGTTTGATGTGTGTTTTATTTTATTTATTTGTTTTGTCCCCTTTCCCTGTTACCCTTCGACAGGACCTGTTGTACTCTCACCAGGCCGTCATTGTAAATAAGAATATGTTCTTAATTGACCTGCCTGGTTAAATAAAAAAATAAAAATACAATATATATATTTTATATCATAATATATCATATATAATATATAATAAATACAATTATTGACTACATGGTTAGCTTGTTGCTTGTAGTGAAACTGAGTGTAAAACCTGTGAATGACCTGTGTCTCAATATACTGATGGTGTGAGTAAATCAAACTGGATTTTTGCCTTAATTCAATACATATTCATATTGATTGATAGTGCTTGTGTGGACCTTTTGAATTTGTTTGTATTTGAACCGTGACGAGTCTGGTCCTCACCAGATTCATCACATAACATATAGTCCATATTTGTGCCTTGCACCTACTTGTTTGTAGGTCTTGCCATTTTAGCGTAAACTGTGTGTATACGTTCCACCATTTTGGCATGACAACTGTGTGTACGTGACGCCATTTTGGTGCCTCTATTATCTCTCGCTCAGTGCTGGTTGGTCAGGGTACCGCCCCCAGATCTCTCTAATAGGCTGCTGCTGTTACGTGAGATGTCCCAACGCTGTTTCCACGCTAGCGATTGGCTGCTGGGAAGTAGGACATTTCCCAGTGTGTTTCTCTTTACTTTTACTATTACTATTAAATAAACTCCAAATAAAGATCTACCTATGTTATACCTTCATCGACTGTGTTGTTGTGTTACTGTGTGGGAACCTGCAAGTGTCTAGCCCAGGTCTGAATTCCTGGAACTAGCTGATTCGTATCCGCTTCCATTCATGTGTGCTAAGCTAGCTAGCTTACAGCCAGCTTTCTACTGAACGCACACAGAGAGGAAATTGGTATCTATCTTCTCGTCTGACTCTGGAGAACAGGAGTTCCTTAAGTCCAACCAAATAAGAGGGTATAGCACAAGTTAATTATGAGATATATTCTCATATATTCCAAATTATGTACTGATATCAAGTCATGTCATTTATTTATATAGCGCATTTAAAAGCTCAGAGACCCGACCAAAGTGCTGTACAGTAACTACAGAATAAAAAACTATAGACATAGTCACACAGTGTAACAGAGGACAATACAACATGACAAAAGACAGAATGGACACTACAGTCAATAGAGTAGGACCACAAGACACTAGGAATATATAACAGATGATCCAGTATGACATAGGACAGTAAACATGTTGTGACACAAATACTATACAGCCGACAATATAGTAAGACATAGGAGACAGGACGATATGTTATGGGAGTAGGACTATGCAACAGACACGTACAGTACAGTATCAGTAAAGATCAGTGAGAATAACTTATCCTTTGGGATGGGTTGTCCTAATAAGCACCCCTCTCTGAGAAGGATAAACGCTCTTGGACTGACTGCCGCCTGCACACGTCATGTTCACCTTGACTGTGGGTGTGGACTGATATGTCTCAGCCTTGGGAAAGATCTACAGACGTGCAGGTGGCTTGAGGGCTGCCAGTCCCAATTTAGCCCCCAATTTCCCTTCCCTTGGCCCTACCCCCTTGTTTTGGAGTACCCTCGACTGGGTAGTGGTCCTTCAAAACTAAGCGGCAAGGAGGTAGGGGTTGGGATCTTTACCTAGGAAATGAGACAGTCATTTAGCATAGTCAAATTATGTAAAAGTCTTACATACTATCAGCTTATTTGTTTTATTGCAGGGCCTAGAACAGTGTAGTTACATGTAATAATGACAGGCCTATGTATTCAAACACAGCACTTTATTAACATCATATTTTGAGATTAGGTTAATTGTGTGTGTGCCTTAAATAATTATTAATAATAATAATAACTAATCATAATCATCATTATTCATTAATATTTTTTTATTGAATTTGAAGTCCGTATATAGATAGTTATTCATATTTATTATTATTGTTATATTGTAAAAATGTATGCATTGAATTGTCTGTAAAGTCTCGACGACATTGAAAATAAAAGTTTGAATGAACTGAACTGTTGTGGAAATGAAATCTTTGGAACGCTGTGCATCTGGAGAGAAAAATACACACAATCCTTTTCCTCTATACTTCCACCACTCCACACTCAAAACCATAAATGTTCTTCTTGATTCGTATCAGTGGAAATATAGTTGTAGTCACCTTCTACCCCTCCGTTTCAAGTCACCATCTGAAAACACTCCACTTGGAGGGGTAGTCGAAGGGCTAGACTAGAGTCTAGACAATCACTTCCCCTCCATCCATGGAAGAATCGGAACACCCTACACTATGCGGTCAAGGGGTCACACTCACATGAAGGGCGGAGGAAGTGATGTAACTGGCACTGTCAAATGTCACTTCCAACATTAACACAACATAGAAAGTATGTATGTTGCATGTGAATGTATGTTGATGTTGAAAATAAGCGGTAGGTTAAGGTCACCAAAGGCCTCCTTTTATTCTGCCAGTTGATGAGTATAAACATCCTTTCTCCCATGGGAAAGTACTTAACGCTAGACATGAATATATGAAATTATAGTGTCGTAGCATAATGTTAAGCCTTTCATTGTCAGAAAAATGCTACTTCAAGGAGTTAATTCTACACATGGAGATGGAAACTGGCGGTTCAGGCCCGGGCGTACTGAGATCAGGCATCCAGGTATACTGAGATCAGGCATCCAGGCATACTGAGATCCGGCATCCAGGCGTACTGAGATCAGGCATCCAGGCATACTGAGATCAGGCATCCAGGCGTACTGAGATCAGGCACCCAGGCGTACTGAGATAAGGCATCCAGGCGTACTGAGATCAGGCATCCAGGCATCATGAGATCAGGCATCAAGGTGTACTGAGATCAGGCATCCAGGTGTACTGAGATTAGGCATCCATGTGTACTGAGATCAGGCATCCAGGCGTACTGAGATCAGGCATCCAGGTGTGCTGAGATCAGGCATCCAGGCGTACTGAGATCAGGCATCCAGGCGTACTGAGATCAGGCATCCAGTTGTACTGAGATCAGGCATCCAGGCGTACTGAGATCAGGCATCCAGGTGTACTGAGATCAGGCATCCAGGTGTACTGAGATCAGGCATCCAGGCATACTGAGATGAGGCATCCAGGTGTACTGAGATCAGGCATCCAGGTGTACTGAGATCAGGCATCCAGGCATACTGAGATCAAGCATACTGAGATCAGGCATCCAGGCGTACTGAGATCAGGCATCCAGGCGTACTAAGATCAGGCATCCAGGTGTACTGAGATCAGGCGCAGGCGCACTGAGATCAGGCATCCATGCGTACTGAGATCAGGCATCCAGGTGTACTGAGATCAGGCATCCAGGGGTACTGAGATCAGGCATCCAGGCATACTGAGATCAGGCATCCAGGTCTACTGAGATCAGGCATCCATGCATACTGAGATCAGGCCCAGGCGTACTGAGATCAGGCATCCAGGCATACTGAGATCAGGCATCCAGGTGTACTGAGATCAGGCATCCAGGCATACTGAGATCAGGCATACTGAGATCAGGCATCCAGGTGTACTGAGATCAGGGATCCAGGGGTACTGAGATCAGGCATCCAGGCATACTGAGATCAGGCATCCAGGTCTACTGAGATCAGGCATCCATGCATACTGAGATCAGGCCCAGGCGTACTGAGATCAGGCATCCAGGCATACTGAGATCAGGCATCCAGGTGTACTGAGATCAGGCATCCAGGCATACTGAGATCAGGCATACTGAGATCAGGCATCCAGGTGTACTGAGATCAGGCATCCAGGCGTACTGAGATCAGGCATCCAGGTGTACTGAGATCAGGCGCAGGCGTACTGAGATCAGGCATCCAGGTGTACTGAGATCAGGCATCCAGGCGTACTGAGATCAGGCATCCAGGCATACTGAGATCAGGCATCCAGGCGTACTGAGATCAGGCATCCAGGTGTATTGAGATCAGGCATCCAGGCGTGCTGAGATGAGGCATCCAGGTGTACTGAGATCAGGCATCCAGGTGTACTGAGATCAGGCATCCAGGCGTACTGAGATCAGGCATCCAGGCGTACTGAGATCAGGCATCCAGGTGTACTGATATCAGGCGCAGGCGTACTGAGATCAGGCATCCAGGCGTACTGAGATCAGGCATCCAGGCGTACTGAGATCAGGCATCCAGGTGTACTGAGATCAGGCATCCAGGCGTACTGAGATCAGGCATCCAGGCATACTGAGATCAGGCATCAAGGTGTACTGAGATCAGGCATCCATGTGTACTGAGATCAGGCATCCAGGTGTACTGAGATCAGGCATCCAGGCGTACTGAGATCAGGCATCCAGGCATACTGAGATCAGGCATCCAGGTGTACTGAGATCAGGCCCAGGCGTACTGAGATCAGGCATCCAGGCATACTGAGATCAGGCATCCAGGTGTACTGAGATCAGGCATCCAGGCGTACTGAGATCAGGCATCAAGGTGTACTGAGATCAGGCATCCAGGTGTACTGAGATCAGGCATCCAGGTGTACTGAGATCAGGCATCCAGGTGTACTGAGATCAGGCATCCAGGTGTACTGAGATCAGGCATCCAGGCGTACTGAGATCAGGCATCCAGGTGTAGAGGCCGATATTCAGTAGTACTTATGGCACGTGGAGAGTATGGATGTTATTTTCAATCATGAACCATGAAAAGCATAATGGAAAAGAAATGTCTGAAAACTTAAAAAGCACAAGACATCCACAAACCCCAGCTGATTCTATTTACCTATTTATTATTTATGTCTTGTCTATTCTTAAAATGTTTTAAAGATAAATAAAAATACAAAGATAGTGTGAGCTTTTGTTCACCTCAAGGTGAAAACGTCAGTGCTAGAACACGTGAATCAATGGCGGCTTTGTGAAGAGCAAACTGTGCAGCTGAGTGAGGTTTGACTGTTTGATTCTGACTCCTGCCAAAGCTAGCACTTGTCCAGTAATCAAATAAAAGAGGGCAAATCGATGGTTGCGCAGATCAACATCAACATCAACACCGACCCTGTCAGACACCGACAACAACATCAACCAGATCAACGTTGGAAATTGACCCAGCGCTGCCCCCGGGTTGTCAGCGTGGTGCCTGGAGAGTGGACGCAACACAAAGAGGTGAGTGGTCTCACACCGTTGCGAAGATGATTACAACAATATTTCCACAGTTCAGTTCATTCAAAGCTTTATTTATTCTCGAAAAAAGACAATTGAGGTCACCCTCATTTTCAATGTCGTTGAGACTTTACAGACAATTCAATCCATACATTTTTACAATATAATAATAATAATAAATATGAATAACTATCTATATACGCACTTCAAATTCAATAAAAAAAATATTAAACCTATGCCCGCTCTGAAGTCGGCTTGCGCCCGTGCCTGGTGGGTTTCGTGCGAGAACAGCGTGCATGGCCGTCCACACCGAGTCCGACTTCAGAGCGGGCAAAAGCGCACGGAGGAAGGCACATTTACATTGGAACATGTGAAGTCAGTCCCTGTTTGAAGATTTTTTTTTAAGATTTCCAGTTCCAGGTATCATGATTTATTTGTATTGGGAAAGATACAGACACATAAGCTGGTTGAACAACATCTATATGCGTGGTAATAATGCAGATATTGAGTGTATTTCTGTGAAAATGCGCGTGGGCACGCCTCTGAATCCAACCAAAGTGATTAAATTCGCTTCCCGCTCGCGAGTCGCCCGCGCGTGTGAACAGCGACACCTGTTAACATGGGAGCGAAAGTGAAGCGCCTCATGCCCGCCCGCCCGCCTCACACCCACGTCCCGCGTTCGGTGGGTTTTGGGCTGTGAGGCACCGCACAGGACCTCACAGCCGCTCACATGCTACACACTGGAACACAACTAAACACTCAACGCTCAAAAGATCATCAAGCTGCTGTTCGAAAGCGAAGAAGATAAGATATTCCTTTATTGATCCCCTTGGGGAAATTCAGGCACCATAGCATCATGGAGGAGGGGGGGGGGGGTACAGGTATGGGCAGGGTAATAGCAGAAAGACATTAATATAGGCAATACAATTGTATCTGAATATAAAAATATGAGAACAAATAATAATTGGAGCTCGGTTTAACAGGGTGATGGCTACAGTACACAGGTGTTATAACAGAGTGCTCCAGACACCAACCATTCCACACAAGCAGATATCACAGTTCAAACACATATCACAGTTCAAACAGACATCACAGTTCAAACACATATCACAGTTCAAACGGATATCACAGTTCAAACAGATATCACAGTTCAAACACATATCACATATAAGTGGCATGGTGGTGTAGTGGTTAACATCCAGGGTTCGATTCCAAGTTTTCCGCATTGCCAGGTACCCAGGTGGGGTATCTCCCGCGCCTTTCTGTGTGGAGTTTGCATGTTCTCCCCGTACCCCGTACTTTTGTATAAAAGTATTCTGTACTTCTGTATGACAACTATTAAATAAACTTGAACTTCGCACTTGAACTTGAGTATCGCATCGGCAATCCTACAGACAATGCATGCGTGTGTGTTCCGGTGTGTGTGTGTGCTAACCGTGTGTGCTAACCGCTAACATTGAGGATAATTGCATGCCAATTAAAGATCTCTGCGACAGGTCCTGCATTATTATTATTGTTATTATTTAAACACACATCACAGTTCAAGCACATATCACAGTTCAAACACATATCACAGTTCAAACATATCACAGTTCAATCACAGTTCAAACACATATCACAGTTCAAACACATATCACAGTTCACCGGTTGTTTTCGCATACCGTTCTACCCCCCCGGGGCAGATGAGATGAGATGTTACCAGAACAAATAATCCCTGTCCCCCCGTACCCGTCCTACAATGGCACCGGTCCAGGGATGCTGGTGGTGTTTGGGCTCATTATGTCCCACTGGAAAGTTAATCTGGCCCCAATTAGTTCCACCCCAGCAGGAACCACCGGGCACCGTCCTAGAAATGGCGGCATCCCTTTGGGAGACCCCCCCCTCATCCCCCCTCTCCCCCTTTTCTTTCCGCGGATCGAGTTCTGCACAGTGAAATACGGCCTGGACACAGACACACGCTCCCCCGATGGTCTCCGCATCGATTCAGCCATCACCTTATTTTAGCCCTGCAATTAGATGTAGCGCTATTACCGGCGGATGTTACCGGTGATTTGCTGTGTCGGCGTGACGTCAGGGTTTCTGTTTTTTCTGTATGACGGGTTAAGTGCTCTTAACTTCTCTGGGTTCTAAATGGAAATAGAATCGCCTGCTGTCTATTTATTTTTTTATTATTATTAATTTCTCCTCTTTTGTGTGGAGGGTGCTTTTACCCTTTTTGTCTGCTACAGGAAGTCAATTCCTCCACTGACGTCAATCTACAGCAGTGTGAGTAGGTGAAACTATAGGCTATTCTACACGTGTGACGGAAGAGATTGCTTTGAAGTCCTGCCTTGAAGGACTGTCCAAGAGTCCATGGCTGTCCAAGAGTCCGACTGTCCAAGAGTCCGACTGTCCAAGAGTCCGACTGTCCAAGAGTCCATGACTGTCCAAGAGTCCGACTGTCCAAGAGTCCGACTGTCCAAGAGTCCATGACTGTCCAAGAGTCCGACTGTCCAAGAGTCCGACTGTCCAAGAGTCCATGACTGTCCAAGAGTCCGACTGTCCAAGAGTCCATGACTGTCCAAGAGTCCATGACTGTTCAAGAGTCCATGACTGTCCAAGAGTCCGACTGTCCAAGAGTCCATGACTGTCCAAGAGTCCGACTGTCCAAGAGTCCGACTGTCCAAGAGTCCATGACTGTCCAAGAGTCCGACTGTCCAAGAGTCCATGACTGTCCAAGAGTCCGACTGTCCAAGAGTCCATGACTGTCCAAGAGTCCGACTGTCCAAGAGTCCACGACTGTCCAAGAGTCCATGACTGTCCAAGAGTCCGACTGTCCAAGAGTCCATGACTGTCCAAGAGTCCATGACTGTTCAAGAGTCCATGACTGTCCAAGAGTCCGACTGTCCAAGAGTCCATGACTGTCCAAGAGTCCGACTGTCCAAGAGTCCATGACTGTCCAAGAGTCCGACTGTCCAAGAGTCCGACTGTCCAAGAGTCCATGACTGTCCAAGAGTCCGACTGTCCAAGAGTCCATGACTGTCCAAGAGTCCATGACTGTTCAAGAGTCCATGACTGTCCAAGAGTCCGACTGTCCAAGAGTCCATGACTGTCCAAGAGTCCGACTGTCCAAGAGTCCATGACTGTCCAAGAGTCCGACTGTCCAAGAGTCCATAACTGTCCAAGAGTCCATGACTGTTCAAGAGTCCACGAGTGTCCAAGAGTCCATGACTGTCCAAGAGTCCGACTGTCCAAGAGTCCATGACTGTCCAAGAGTTTAACGACTGTCCAAGAGTCCATGACTGTTGTAACTGAGGGGTACAATTCCCTGACTGTATTGATAAGTATGGTATCATTAAACCACTACCGCTTTATGTACTTTAACTACTGGCCACACAGTACATGATATAGATATGATGAACACTTTCCCACCATGAAACCAAGTCCACACAAATGTATCCGTCGAATCTTTAATATATAGCAAAGGGTATATACAACGTTCACGTAATGACATTTATGATTTGAATGCACTTGTAAGGCAAATGAGTATTCGTAGGCAAATCAACATTGAATGTCCAATCTCTGGTTACGCAGGAAGCAAGTATACAACCTGGTTCTTTAGGGAACTATAGCGATGGTACTTAATGATTATAGCTGGATACACTAAACGGGGTCCCGCTGGTTGTAAGTCAGTAGGGGGGGGGGGGGGGTTAGGAGAGCCGCTGGCGATATCCCATCTGGCCAACGATTTCTTGGGAGAATTCAGAGTGCTGAACACGGTGCCCACAGAACCTTGGTCCACAGATGAATACAGTTGGGCCCTCTTGTAGACGGTAGCTGCCGGTCCACAACGAAGAGACGTGAGGCGACCTCACTCGGGTTAGAGCGCCGTCTCACCTGGACTCCTCTCGGGGGTAGTTCCAACACTTACCAGTGTTGGCTGTTATCCATGGCATAATCAAAGCACCCAAAGCAAGTAGATAATCCAAGCCGTGTAGGGCTCGCCGTCGTCCGGGTAAGGTAATCCAATGTGCAGGTCCACTCGTCCTAGCCCAGAACTCCTCGGATGAAAGCACCACACGTGGTCTGCCCAGCCTGGTTAAGACTCTAGATAACGCGAGGAAACGATGGGGGTACTGCTCACTTTATAACTCTAACCGAACGATGCACCATACATAATAAACTATTATTAACTTAATAGAAATACGTCCCACTCGACGGTATAGTGCCAAACTATGACAATTCAACTATTAATCCACACGATGTCTCAATGCCATTCTGAGGCCAAATTGACCATACTGCACCACACGTGTATCGTGGGTGAGGCTTAACGTCTTGCCACTAGGTTGGAGGGTAAAGAACTAAGGGCTAAGGGACTAAAAAGAAAGTTCTACTTTACTTGCGCCATATATATATGCGCTGTGAACAAATAGTACCATTCGTATTTCGGCAGACGTATTCCTACGCGGAACCGGGGCTAGTAACGACATGTTCGTCGGCACGATTGAACTTGAACCAATGGCTTGGCTGCTGGCGCCAAGTTCTTGTCCAATGAGAGAATGAAACTATTATGGGCTGTTAGTAGACTAAAGGGATATTCAGTGTATATGTACAAGGAATATACAAGGGATATCAAACGATATACAAATACTATTAAATATATATCCATAAATAAATATATATATTCGGTTTAATCTGATCCTTCACAACAGCCGCCCCCTAATTAGTCCCACCTAATTAGCTAAGCAGAGACAGATTAACCGCACTGTCTACCACTCAAGGTCCGCTGTAAGGGTCAGTCAACTCACAAAGTCGTGGGGTCATGGTCGTCATCGATAGTGTCTGGGAGTCTGGGCAGTTCTATTAGCCTCGCCACGGGTCGTGTGTAAGTTCGCCCTTGGACGAGCACCTCAGCTGCTCGGACCTTGCCATCGGCACCGGTGATCACTTTGCTTACGCGGCCAGCCGGCCACATAGCTCTGGGTAGTGACTGGTCGATAATCATGACGACTGTTCCTTCTGTCAAATTGTCTCTCTCTTTTACCCACTTCTGGCGGGTCTGTAGAGACGGTAGGTAGTGGAGTAGAAAGCTGTTCCAAAACTTGTCAGCTAGTACTTGACTGTACCTCCACATTCTTCGGCCGTTCGCTTCTTCAGGCCTGTACATTGTCTGGGGTAGCGCGGGGTCCAGCCGCCCCATCAAGAGTGTGTTGGGGGTGACTGGGTCGACATCTGCTATATCACTGGAGACGTAGCCGAGGGGCTTGGAGTTCAATACTCCCTCGATCTCCGTGAGGACTGTCATTAGGACTTCTTCCGCTACAGTCTGGGCCCCAAGCACGGCGTACAGGGCTGTCTTTATAGAACGTACTTCTCGTTCCCAGGTTCCACCGAAGTGGGGTGCGTTCGGGGGATTAAACTGGAAGTCAATCTGGGATGGAGCGAGGTGGGTCTTAAGTTCTGGGCCCATAGCTTGGAAGCTCTCTCTCAGCTCTCTTTCTCCGCCTTTGAAGTTTGTCCCGTGATCAGACAACAATGTAGACGGTTTTCCTTTCCGTGATGTGAATCTTCGGAAGGCCATAAGGAATGAGTCTGGGCTCATGGTTGGAAGGAGTTCGATATGTATCGCTCTGGTGGTCATGCATTTGAATACAATACCCCACCGCTTCTCGGTTCCTCTTCCTTTCTTTATATACAACGGGCCAAAACAGTCCATGCCTGTGGAGTGGAATGGCTTGTCGCCGAGTCGGAGGCGACAGGGAGGTAGGTCAGCCATCCGGGGTATGCTGGGCTGCGCGCGCCACTTTCGGCAGTCTAGACAGGTTCGCTGGAAGCGTCGCACTGCTTCTCTTCCTTGAAGTATCCAATAGCGACGTCTGATCTCCGCGAAGACTCTCTCTGCTCCTGCGTGGTGTACATCCTCGTCGTATTTCTTTATGATCAGCTCTGTGACCTTGTGTCGGCTGTTCAAGACTATCGGGTACTTAACGTCATCCGGTAGGTCGGGGGCTCTCCGCAGACGACCACCCACTCTGATGAGATTATGGGCGTCGCTCTCGGGTGCCAGGTGGAGCAATCTGCTGTCTGATGGGACGGGCTTTCGAGTCTCTCTGGGCTCGTTGTAGTAGAAGAAGTTCTGCTTCTTCGTAGTCAGCTGCTGAAATGTCGGCAGTGGGCTGAATCTCTGGGTGGTGCCGCAGAAATGTCTTTAGTTGCGCACTCTGTAGGGTGAGGCAATCATCTATGTTGGGGTCTGTGGAGGCGACTGTGCTCAGTCCACAGAACATAGGTTTCTTGTTCTCAGCCTCCTCTTTACTCGCTTCCCGTGGGGTGGGCGTAGGCCACTCTTCTTCCGGGAGCTTGAGGAACTCTGGTCCGTCACTGTAGATGTTGTGACGGGTGAGGTCATCTAGGGACATTCCCCGGGTGATGACGTCAGCTGGGTTGTGTTTGGTGTCCACATACCGCCAGCTCGCTGCTTCTGTTAACTCTTGAATCTCGGTGACTCTGACTCCCACGAAGACCTTGTATCTGCATGAATCAGACTTGATCCATGTGAGTACTGTCGTGGAATCTGACCACAAGATTGTTCTGTGCACCGGAATGGTGAGTTCACGTTGGATTAACGTGGCTAGATGCGCTCCTGCTAGGGCTGCGCAGAGCTCTAGACGCGGGATAGATTGTTGCTTTCGTGGGGCTATTCTTGAGCGAGCCAGGATGAAAGCAGTGTGTATCTCTCCTCCCTTCTCTTGGGCACGCAAGTAGGCCACCGATCCATAGGCTACTTCGGAGGCGTCACTGAAGACGTGTAGATCCATCTTGCATGTCTCTGGCCTCACTGTGGGTGGGAAGTAGCTGCGGCGTATATTGACGCCTGGGAGTGAGCGGAGTTCCGTCTCCCACTCTCTCCATGTGGAGGCAAGGGGTGCGGGTATTGGGTCGTCCCAGCCCTGGTCCTTGTCCCATAGTGCTCGTACAATCATCTTTGCCCTGGTGGTGTAAGGTAGAATACATCCCAACGGGTCATATTGTCTGGCGAGTGTTCTGTACACACTCCGTCTGGTGGTCGGTATCGCAGTCGACCTTCCCTGCTCCGTGGTCAGGGGTTTGTGTCTATAGTGGAGCGAGTCTGTTTTGAAGCGCCAGACTAGTCCTAGTGTCATTTCTTGGGCTTCTCCTGGGATGGTCGCCATCCAGGTCTCGCTGCTGGCAGCCTTGTCCGCGGGGGAGAGGCTGCGCAATACGTGCGGGTCGCTGCTGGCCCACTGCCTGAGATCAAAGCCGCCTTTGATCAGGGAGGCGCGTAGCTTGAGTAGGAGAACCTCGGCTTCTTCTTGAGTCGAAACGCTTTGTAAACAGTTGTCCACGTAGAAACTGTTCTTCACACTGTGTCGGACCTCTTCATCTGCTGCTGGGTCCTCTGCGACGTGTTTCTGTAGTGCAAATGTAGCACAGCACGGGCTGCATGTGGTTCCGAAGGGGAGGACTTCCCATTGGTAGATGGCTGGGTGCTCATCTCCGATCCTCTCTCTCCATAGGAACCGCAGTAGGGGCTTATCCTCCTCCACTAGTCTCACCTGCAGGAACATCCCTTTGATATCCCCGCTGATAGCCACCTTGTCCTGGCGGAAGCGTAGTAGCACGCCTAGTAGAGAGGGGCCGAGTGTGGGGCCGGGCAAGAGCTCTTTATTCAGATTCTGGGATCCGATCTGGTAGCTGCAGTTAAACACAATGCGATCCTTGCCGTTGTGGTGGACCTTGTGGTGCGGCACGTACCATGATTCGGTCGTCTGATCGGCCTCTTTAATGTCAATCTTCATTACGTGTCTCGCTGTGATTAGCTTCTCAATCTCAGCGCGTTACACACTCTCTTGAGCGGGGTCTTTGGCTAGGCGCCGCTCTGTGTTCAATAGATACCGCTCCGTAGCTTCTTTCGTGGCGTGAAAGGTGGGCATTCCCTCTCGCCTCAGGAGTGGAGTTGCGTATCTCATCACTCCGCCGACTGTGACTCTCTTTGTCCCTTGCTCGAGGAGGTTTATGGCGTAAATGTCTTCTTTAGAACGAATGTCTTTCTTTTCGTTCTTAAAGGGCATTGTCTCTAGTGTCCATAGCCTCTCGACATGCTGCAGGAGAGTGGTGTCTTCTTCTGTCACTCTGGAGTGGAGGCAGCTAGTGGCTGCTGTTCGGTTGAGAGATTTAGCGAGGGGGCCTTGTAGTGTCCATCCTAGGCGGGTCTCGACTGCTGCAGGACAGCCTCTGGGTCCTGTATGGACCCGGTCTATCGGGACTATGAGGTCTGCATGGTCGGAGCCTATCAGCAGGGTCGGGGTGGCGCCGTCTATGAGCGGGATAGGTAGTTGACGCAGGTGCACATATTTATCCATCAGCTTGGCGATGGGGTAGGTGTACTGTGATAGTCCTATTTCTTGGCTGGTGAAAGCATTTGTAATCCTATACCGTCTCTCTGGCTGCCCGCTTGCTGCGATAGTGAAGGAGACATTCTCGCCTTTTATCGTCTTTAAATTTCTTCTTATTGTCCGAATTGTCATTTGGTTCTCGCTCCCCCGCAGTCCCAGCTGGGCCGCAGCGGACGCGAGCAGAAGGGTCTTCTCTGACCCGTCATCAAGGACGGCGTAAGTGTCCATGACTTTATCTTGGTAGCTCAATGTTACACGGACTACCTTTAAGAGCACTTGGGCGCCGCTGCTGCTGGCGGGGTCAATGTACATGACACTTGCCTTTGTGCTGCTCGATGGTGCAGGTGCAGGCTTTCTTCTGTTACTGTCGTGTAGGACATCTAGGTGGGCTCCGTCACACCGACTGCACCTCTTCTTTAGGCGGCACTCGGCTGCCATGTGACTGCGCGCACATCGGTAACAGCGCCTGTTGGACTTTATCCATTGACTCACTTCTTCTGCATTCATCTTGGTGAACAGGTCACATTGTGACAGCCAGTGTTCCTTCTCGCAGTACGGGCACACCATCTTCCACTTCTCTTTCCTCGAGGGGGTACTGTGGTTCTTACTGCTCGGTACTGATTCTGATTGGTGCATGACAGTCACCGATCTTCTTCCATCGTTTATTCTCCTGGGTCCCTCTCTGGAGCTTGGTGTGCTCCGCACGAACGTATCCAGTCGTAAGCTGCTGACTTCTCTCGCCAGGAAGTCGGCTAGATCGAGGAGGGATGGTTCGGGACCGTTAGGATCACGGTGGTCTCTCTGCCGCCTAAAGCGCTCTTGTCTGGCGGGTGGCAGCTTCTCTAAAATCCTCTCGACGTTAGAGTTGGCGTATAGCTCGTGCATACCCTTTTCTCGTTGCGCTCCCAGCATCCCTACCAGGGACTGCACTTTTATAGACAGGTCGTCTAATGAGCGATTGTCTGTTGCTGGGGGTAGGCGGTCAATATGCCTTATCTCTTGGATTACGTAATCCCATATACGTCCATATCTCTGGTCCAGCGCTGCTAGAGCCGCGGTGTATGGGGTCGTAGAGGTGGCATAGGCTAGCGCTATATTGTGCGCTCGGGGTACTTTCAGGTGCTTCAGTAATATTGCATACTTGTGACGTTCATCAACGACATCCACCATCATTGTCTCTAAGCACATTCGGAGCTCCGTGTACTGTGCCCGATTCTCATGGGTGAAGTCTGGGATGGTCGGTGTGGCAATGTATGACGCCGTGGATGGCTGATACATCGGCGAGCGTTGGGGGAGAGGCCTCCTAGGCGAGTCTCCTCTTGCGCCTCTCTGTGGGCTGGTACCGGCGGGGTACCATGGCCCGCTGGTCCAGGCGCTATTCCTCGGGGCTGGTCGTGCGTCGTGCTCACCCGTGAATAGAGTCGGGGGTCTGTAGCGCAGCGCCGCGGGGGTATAGCCTGGGCTGTACTGGACCTCCTGGTCCGGTGGAGTACTGTGCTGTCGTCGGGCTTGGTTCTCCTCCTCTCCCTCTTCTTCTTCTATCAGGTCCTCTAGATCCTGTAGTCGTTTATTTAGCTTCTCCGCAGTGTATGCTGCTCCTTCCTTGTAGCTGGGTCTCGCTTGGACCGGTCGGGGAAGGGGGTCTGCGGGGGGTATAGGCTTGGTCTGTTGGTCAAGTTCAGGGTCGCTTGCTCGGTTAGGAGACGCTGCCCTTGATTGTTCCTTGAACCCCTGGCGGAGGGAGAGGGTGTTGCCTTGAGGATCAGCTGCTCCATTAGTTGCGCTCGTAGCTTGTCGCGCTCGGCTTGTAGTCTGTCGCGCTCGGTTTCGCGCTGGATGAGAGCGAGGTCGCGCTCTGCTTCTCTTTGGGCACCGGCAGCGGCACGCTGGGTGTCTGCTCGGTCTCTTGCCATATTCTCTTCCGTCTGAAGGCGTCTCATCTCCAGGCGTATGCGCTCTTCTTCGCTCCGTTGCTGTGTCTGGAGTCGATCGCGTTCACCCTGAAGTCGATCGCGTTCACCCTGGAGTCGATCGCGTTCGGTAGAGGCGGTCAGGCTGATGAGGAACGCCTGTGATAGCATCCTCTCCGCTTCGCTGGGGGAAGACGGTTGTAGAGGTGAGCCGCTCCTGGCGGTACTCGTTGGGGAGTCCTGGAGCTCTATTTCCTCGGCGCTCTCCTCCTCTTCTTCCGTGCAGAGTTCTCTCTCTGTAGGGTTGTCTTCCTCCCGGGGCTGGTCGGGGACTACTTCTTCGGTATTGGCGGGGGGTAAAGGCATGTCAGCTCCCTCCTGGTCCCCACCGTGAGCTTGGTCAGTTACATTAGAACCCACTAGGGCCTCTGTGGTCGGGGTAACCTGGTCGTTAAGGTCAGACATAATTTTACTTTCTACTTTTACCGCATTTACCGTTTGTAGAAGGCTAGGTAGTGGACTGACAGCGTAATCCTCTAAGTACTGAGGTGTCTGTCGTCTGCGCCGCGGGCGTTCTACGTTAGGAGGACCGTTTCGTGGAGTGTTCATCATAGGCCATTTTAATATTAATAACACTATATTAATATTACACTAGTTACCCTCCGGCTCGAAGGACCAATTGTAACTGAGGGGTACAATTCCCTGACTGTATTGATAAGTATGGTATCATTAAACCACTACCGCTTTATGTACTTTAACTACTGGCCACACAGTACATGATATAGATATGATGAACACTTTCCCACCATGAAACCAAGTCCACACAAATGTATCCGTCGAATCTTTAATATATAGCAAAGGGTATATACAACGTTCACGTAATGACATTTATGATTTGAATGCACTTGTAAGGCAAATGAGTATTCGTAGGCAAATCAACATTGAATGTCCAATCTCTGGTTACGCAGGAAGCAAGTATACAACCTGGTTCTTTAGGGAACTATAGCGATGGTACTTAATGATTATAGCTGGATACACTAAAGGGGGTCCCGCTGGTTGTAAGTCAGTAGGGGGGGGGGGGTTAGGAGAGCCGCTGGCGATATCCCATCTGGCCAACGATTTCTTGGGAGAATTCAGAGTGCTGAACACGGTGCCCACAGAACCTTGGTCCACAGATGAATACAGTTGGGCCCTCTTGTAGACGGTAGCTGCCGGTCCACAACGAAGAGACGTGAGGCGACCTCACTCGGGTTAGAGCGCCGTCTCACCTGGACTCCTCTCGGGGGTAGTTCCAACACTTACCAGTGTTGGCTGTTATCCATGGCATAATCAAAGCACCCAAAGCAAGTAGATAATCCAAGCCGTGTAGGGCTCGCCGTCGTCCGGGTAAGGTAATCCAATGTGCAGGTCCACTCGTCCTAGCCCAGAACTCCTCGGATGAAAGCACCACACGTGGTCTGCCCAGCCTGGTTAAGACTCTAGATAACGCGAGGAAACGATGGGGGTACTGCTCACTTTATAACTCTAACCGAACGATGCACCATACATAATAGACTATTATTAACTTAATAGAAATACGTCCCACTCGACGGTATAGTGCCAAACTATGACAATTCAACTATTAATCCACACGATGTCTCAATGCCATTCTGAGGCCAAATTGACCATACTGCACCACACGTGTATCGTGGGTGAGGCTTAACGTCTTGCCACTAGGTTGGAGGGTAAAGAACTAAGGGCTAAGGGACTAAAAAGAAAGTTCTACTTTACTTGCGCCATATATATATGCGCTGTGAACAAATAGTACCATTCGTATTTCGGCAGACGTATTCCTACGCGGAACCGGGGCTAGTAACGACATGTTCGTCGGCACGATTGAACTTGAACCAAGGGGCTTGGCTGCTGGCGCCAAGTTCTTGTCCAATGAGAGAATGAAACTATTATGGGCTGTTAGTAGACTAAAGGGATATTCAGTGTATATGTACAAGGAATATACAAGGGATATCAAACGATATACAAATACTATTAAATATATATCCATAAATAAATATATATATTCGGTTTAATCTGATCCTTCACAACAACTGTCCAAGAGTTTAACGACTGTCCAAGAGTCCATGACTGTCCAAGAGTTTAACGACTGTCCAAGAGTTTACTGTCCAAGAGTTTAACGACTGTCCAAGAGTCCATGACTGTCCAAGAGTTTAATGACTGTCCAAGAGTTTACTGTCCAAGAGTTTAACGACTGTCCAAGAGTCCATGACTGTCCAAGAGTTTAACGACTGTCCAATAGTTTACTGTCCAATAGTTTAACGACTGTCCAAGAGTCCATGACTGTCCAAGAGTCTAACGACAGTCCAAGAGTTTAACAACTGTCCAAGAGTCAAGGACTGTCCAAGAGTTTAACAACTGTCCAAGAGTCCATGACTGTCCAAGAGACCACCGACTGTCCAAGAGTCCACAACTGTTCAAGAGTAAATGGAAGAAACTGACCTTCACAGCTATAACATACTGTACACTGAGACAGTGTAGGATTTCCATTGTGTGGCTTAAAATGTATTTTAGATGTCAGAACAATATGCGAAAAAGCCCATGGTAAATCATGCCGTTGTTGTTTGTTTATGTTAATATGAATCGCTGACAGGGGTGTGAAAAAAGTACCCAGAAATTATACTTAAGTGAAAGTATGGGTACCGTCTCAAAATCGTACTCAAGTAAAAGTCAGAGTATCTGGCTAAAACACACTTGAGTAAAAGTAAAAAAGTTTCTACTTTTAAAAGTACTAAAAAGTAAAAGTAAAAAAGTAAAAGTAAAAACTTTTTTTCTGACTGTCTATTCTTCTGATAGCAGGTGTTTAATCAAAGATCCCCACTTTCTAGTCTTGCACAAGGACCAATCAGCATGGGTATGGGCGGGTTAATTTTCCATTGATGGGATTTGATTGACTGTTTTTAAATAAAGTGCAGCCGCGGGATTAATAACATTAACATTAGTTCGGCCAGAAAAACAAATATACTAATTAAAATGGTTGGACCTGTGAGATTTGTACTTTGTACTTTGTAGGTCTGCATTTTAAATGTAAGGAGTTTTTTTTCTCTGAAATGTAATTGAGTAAAAGTACAAAGTATACAAACCTAATAATACTCGAGTAAAGTACAAATCCCCCAAAACAGTACTTAAGTATTGTAATGAAGTACAATTACTCAAGTAATTTACACCCCTGTATTGCACTATCTCAGGAATTTAGCATGTTATTTTACCATTTTATGTCTTTTTATAGCCTGTTTTTTGTGTCTATTTTATTATTAGTATTATTGCACAATCAAAGCAGCATGGCCACCCGCATGTCACTGTATGCCCTGGCCAGGGCCGCCTCAGGGGGTGTGCGAGCAGTGCGGTCGCACAGGGCCTCGCGGGAAGGGGGGCCTCGCAAAATAAAAATTTAAAAAAAATTAAAAAAAAAACTTTTTTATTTATTTTATTTTTTTTTTTTTACGCAGAAGCAAGCTATGCGGCTACATACAGCCAGGTGCCTGATTGAGCTACTGTTAGCCAGTTAGCTGTTTAGCGTCAGCTGGGAACGTTCGTTTGATGCTATCAGTTAGCCTTGAGAATAGCAGGCCCTGGCACTCTGACTACGACATCATCTTTGACAGAAGATGTAGTCGGGCCTGCACCATGACAAGGCTCTGGCCATAGCTTATTTGTCCCGACAGCGAGAGGCCTTTCGTCAACGTGGAGACCTGTGTTGCGGCCTTTCGCCCTGCGTCCTCGTGCAGGTAAGATGTCATGACATTACCCCACTCTTCCTTCCTTCCCCTCCGAATGTTTTGTTAATAACGATGTTTTTTTCCAGGCAAAACATATGCTACTTCACAACATTTGGAGATACGACATGTGCTGTGTGTGAATGGTCGTTTGTGTAGCTTGGGTAGCGTTGGGCCGTTGGCCAAAGCTGTGTGTGGCCTGGTGTCACAGTACCTGGCTAGCCTATTTAGCTGATGTCGGCCATTGGCTCCTTGCTGCTTTGGTTTCTCTGGTATAGACCCTCTTCTTGTTGGATTTAAGTGTTGATCTTTGTCTTTTTGGATCTCTCATACATGCTCTAGTCTCTCTCTAACACACACACACATGACATACACACATGTTCTCTCTCTCTCTCTCTCTCTTTCTAACACACACAGTCTGCCTATGGCGGCCTTTCTCGATGGCTAGGCTGTGCTCAAGGATCTTCAGTCACAGTGCTCAGGTATTCTGCCACTGTGTACTCTCTGTTTAGGGCCAAATAGCATTTCAATTTCTTT